>NW_006921707.1:2458022-2466101 GCF_000298275.1 Orycteropus afer afer
ATAAGGTCAAGTTGGTGGATTGTATTGTTTAGCTCTTCTGCATCTTTGTTGAGTTTCTTTCCAGTTGTTCTATCTGTCATAGAAAGTGGTGTACTAAAGTCTCCCACTATGACTGTGGAGTCATCTATTTGCCTTTTCAACTCTTTTAAAGTCTGATTTATGTATTTTGGGGCTGTTTCATTGGGTCCATAGAAATTTATTATGATTATATCTTCATGTTCAATTGATCTTTTAGTCATTATATAGTATCCTTCCTTTTTACATATGGTGGTTTTTGTCTTAAAATCAAACTGATCAGAAATTAATATTGCCACTCCTGCTCTTTTACAGTTGCCATTTGCTTTATATGTTTTTTTCCAACTTTTCATTTTTAGTCAAGTTTTGTCTTTGTCTCTAAGGTGTGTCTCTTGCAGACAGCATATTGATGGGTTTTGTTTTCTTATCCAATCTGCAACTCTTGAGTGGTACATTTAATCCATTAACATTAATTGCAATTATTGACAAGTATGAATTGTTTGCTGTCATTTGGTTATGTTTTTTCATGGTGTCCCTGGTTTCTTTGTTCCATATGATTTTCTGTGCTGAGCTCATTATGTTTATGAATATTGTTATCATTTCATTTGTTGCTGTTGTTTTAGTATTTGCTGCATATTTGTGCTTGTCCTCTTTTTTATTGTGATGTGAAGTTTTATCATTTTTCTTTGAGGTAACCCTATGATTTATAATTTTCTCCCTGAGATTAAACAGTCCATTCTATCTTGCAACTCCCTTGATTTCCTCACCATTTAGAAGTGCTGTAACTACACATCATTTTATCTCTTTTTTGGCTTGTAGTTGTCCTCACTTGCCAATTGCTGTCTCTAGTTCCCTGTTTACAATGTTGTAAGCTTATTTCACTTTGGATATGTCCATAGCTGTGGTTTCTGGATTATGTCATCTTGTGTATTAATGTCAGTTGTTATTTGCTACTTTTGGTTCTCTGTTCAAAGGACTTCCTTTAGTATCTCTTGTAAGGTTGGTCTGATTTTAACAAATTCCCTTAGTATCTGCTTATCTTGAAATCTCCTAATTTCATCATCATATTTGAAGGGAAATTTTGCCAGGTATATAATTCTTGGTTGAAAATTTTTCTCTTTCAGGGTTTTATATATACCCTCCCATTGCCTTCTCGCTTGCATGTTTTCTGCTGAGAAATCAGAGCTTATTCTTACTGGCTGTCCTTTGTAGGTAACTTTTTATTTTTCCTGTGCTGCTTTCAGGATTCTTTCTTTGTCTTTGGTTTTGATGAGTTTGATGATGATATGTCTTGGCAATTTTCTTTTGAGGTCCATCCTGTTTGGGGTTCCTTGGACTTACTAAATGGCTATATTCTCATCTTTCATCATATCAAGGAAGTTGTCCTTCAACAAATCTTGGAAAATTTTCTCAGTGGTTTTATTTTTCTCTTCCTGTTCTGGAATTCTAATGACATGTAATTTATTCCTTTTGATGGTATCCCATGTGAACCTTTGGCTATCTTCATTTTGTTTTGATCTTTTTTTTTTTTCTGATTGATCCTTTCCAAAAGTATTCAGCTTTTCCAGGGAAGTATTCAGCTATTTGTCTTCAATCTCATTAACTCTGTCTTCCATCAGTTCTACTTCTTTGCCCTTCCATTGTGTTATCTATTTCTGACAATTTAGTATTAATCTTCTGGATTTCTATCTCTAGATTTAGAATCATTTCTAATTTTTCATTTCTTTTGTCATTTTGTTCTTGTATTTTCGTCTAAAATTCTGCTAGGGTTTTGTCTGTGTTTTCCTGGTCTGTCTCTCAATCCTTTGAAGATACCTAAATATAATCCTTTTGAATTCCTTATCAGAGAGTTCCAATGCTGTTTCTTCCTCAGGGATGTGTTCTGGGTCTGTATCTTGCTCCCTTGTCTACCACTTTACCTTGCTTCTTTGTCTGGACTGTGATGGTCTGTTGTCTCCGAGACATCATGGCATTATTTTATTTAGATCTCTGTTAACTGTTTGTGAAGAGCAGCCAAGGGTGAGTCAGGTTCTTCTTGGTAGTTGTTTACCATTGGCACTTTGGTGGAGAAGGAAGTGGTGGCTCTCACTCCGTAAGTGAAGCTGCTGGTTTTGTGGGTATAGTTCTGTCATATGGGGACTGTTGCTGTCTTCCACTCTGTTAGACAAAAGACAATTAAATAACCCTCAAAAAAGTAAAAGAAAATGGACAAAAATTACACCATTTAATCACAAAAGAACAGTTACCAAAAAAGGAAAAAAGAGAAAAAGAAGAAAAAAAAAAAAAACCCTACAATATCTGGGGTGAGGGCAATATGAGAAAAAAGGTAGGAAAGGAGAATAATGAGGAAAAAAATTGGAGAAACGCAAAAAGAGAAACAGGGAACAGGGTTAACCATGAGGAAGAAAAAAAAAATGCAACCAGGAACATAGAAAAGAAAAAAAAAAGCTGAAAGCTAGAACGTGGGAGGGGAAGAATAAAGAATAATAGTATAAAGGACAATAGTAATAATAGTAGTAGTAGTTTTAAAACAAACTAAAAAAAGGAAAAAAAAAAAATCATGGCAGGGTGGGGCAGGGCACCCAGGCTCTGTCAGAGCACAGTCTGGGTTGGAACTCCTGCCAGCCCAGAAAGTGGGTGGGAGTGAGGGATGGCCACAATTTTGTTCACCAAGAGGGTGTGGGGTATAAGAGTAACAAAGGGAAGGTCACACCTTTCCAGTTGTCCAGGTCTAGAATGTCTTTGGGGTTCCTGGCAAGTGAAGACTGTTCTTAAGTCCCTGGAATCTGGGAGAATGCTATCACTTTAAATATCCAAAATGGTCAACTCCTTGTAAACATTCAAAATGGCTGTGCCCTCTGGACAGACAAAAGTCCACAGCTTAGCCCACTCTCCTCTTCACTATTTCCCCTTTTATTTACCAGCCACCAGAGCAGTCCTCCATGCAGTCCCTGATTAGCAGGGGTGATTTTTAGGTTAATTCTTAGGTCCTACAACCACTCAGCAATATCCAAGCTGTCTGTGCCATCAGGATCACTGCCAGATCACAGCTCCATATGTCTTCTTTTTTGGTGTTTTCATGCAAATTCTTCTACTATTTGGAGTTTAGTCCACTTCTATATCCTTCCCTTCAAAGCTCAGGAGTCCAGGATTATCTTCTGTGTCTGTGTTAATTGGTTCCCCTTTTCTTTTTTGAAGAGGGTCTATGCAGTCTTTCTGTCAATTCCGCCATCTTACCGGAACTCCAGGCAAAGGTTTCTTAAATACAATACCAAAAGTGTGGTCCATAAAGGAAAAAAAAAATTGCACATTTCATCAAAATTAAAAACTGTTGTGTTTCAAAAGACACCTTTATGGGAATTAAAAGACAAGCTACAGAGAGGGGGAAATTGTTTGCAAAATATCAAGAATAAATGAGTGAAACAAGCCCATTGCTGTCAAGTCAATTCAGACTCATAGTGACTCTACAAGACAGAGCAGAACTGCTCCATAGGGTTTCCAAGGTTATGAATCTTAGAAGGAGCAGACTGCCCCATCTATCTCCCATAGAGTGGCTGGTGAGTTTTAACCATTAATCTTTCAGTTAATAGCTGAGCACTTAACCACTTCACAACCAGGACTCCTTTGTAAAACACATTTCAGATAATTGATGTGTATCTAGAACATAGAAAGGACTCTTACATCAATAATAAAAAGACAAAAATTGACAATTGAAAATAGGCAAAAAATTTGATTAGATATTTCACCAAAGATGTTTTAAGAATGGTTAATAAGCATATGAAAAGATTATCTTACCAAGGTTGAGGTCATGGTAAAGACATGACTTTCACATAGGAGTTAGATAGAATAATACTTTACTCACATAGAGAAGGGACAGAGCAAGGTCAGCTTTAATAGTGGGTACAGTACTTCATGGGCAGAGGGTCACTTCCCTTAGCTGGTGCAGTTGTGGTGTTCTGCACACATCCTTCATGTTACAGTTGAGAGATACTTCCTCCCTGCTAGGAACAGATATAATAATGGTGTTGGCCAGGTGCCATAAGATACTGCATGGATAAGCAGAACAAAGTGGTGCTCATTAGGCCTGAAACAGGTGAGGAGTTTCCTTGATAAGGAAGAGTAATAAACCAGGGCACAGGGAGTCTTAATTCCTAGTCTCCATTATCAGAGAATGTTCTGAGCCCAAGGCTTATGATTAGGCAGCCTGGGTGAGAGTTGCCAGTAGTGTTTTGAACCATTTCTTCACCGTTCTGTCATGGCAGATGAAGCAAAACTGGAAATGATCTCAATTTGTAATATGGGGATATACTGGAATGATAACTGGAATGGGAAAAACTATGGGTCAATGCCCTGCTAGAAACTTAATCTCTCTCTTATAAAACAAGGAAATAAGCATAGCAACCAAATCTCCTGACCATCAAAGTGGGAAACAATGGTGCCCAGCTCAAAGATGGCAGCCTATAGCATCTCTCTGAATGTGTATTACTCTCCCAAATCTTAGAAACAATCCAGTTTTCCACATTGGATCCTGGAAGGGCTCAATACACCTCTTCCAATTCTCCCATTACAGGGCTTCAATAGATAGTTTTTCCCATTCCTATTATTGTCCATACATGCATGATTTGGGTCTATTTGATTTTGCTGTGTTGGCTATGACTGAACTAGTTCAAACTGGTCCAAAGTTCTGGTTGTGTAGCCTATATGACAGACCATCCTCCCAACAAAAAAGATCCTCAACATCATTAGTCTACAGAAAAAATGCAAATTAGAATCATAATGATATGACATTCTGTGCCATTAGAATGTATTTAATGAAAAAACAGACTATAACAAGTGTTAGTGAGGATGTAGAGGATTAGGAAGCTTCATACATTGTATGTGGGAAGACAAAATGCTACATTCACTTTTTTTAAAAATTTATTTTGAGTTTGTTTTACATTCAATATTACGTGCACATTTAGTTTCACTCCCCATTACTATGCCCAACCCTAACCCAGTCTCCTCCCCTCCCTGCCCAGTAACTCTTCTCCTGTGCCCTTCATAGTTATGTACTCCTGTTTGCCCTGCATTACCTCCATGTAACTGTTGCCCCTCTGGTGCCCTGTGGTCTATTTCTCCAAGGGATGTATTTCCATAGAATATGTGGGCATGTCCCCCTTGGTTGAGTGGTCTGCATGTTCATCTTGTTAACTTTTGGGCTGAGAGCCAGCCCCTGGGAGTGAGTTTTATTCAAGGTACAGAATGTATTCCAAGGCCATAGCATTGGGGGTCTCACCAGACTCTATCTGACCAGTAATTCTGGTCATTATTGAGTTTTTAGATTTTGTTCCATGTTTTTCCTCCCACTCTATCCAGGATTTCCAGATTTGATCCTTTCCTGAGTGGTTGGAATTGGTAGCTGGGCACCATCTAGTTCTTCTGGTCTCAAGGGCCATCGTGTCTTAGGGCTGATTGCTTCCAAATGCCCTTGTTTTTTTGCACTCTTCTTTGCTTCTGATGCTAGAAGGCCATTAGGTGCATCTTAGATGGCTGCTTGAAAGACCCCAGTTGCTGCTCATCAATGTAGGACGAGGAACAAGGGTTTTATGTATTTTGTTGTAAAGAGGTGAGAGACAGCACACAGACATATGTATACCTATGTTCATCGCATCACAATTCACTATAGCAAAGAGATGGAAACAACCTAAATACCCATCAACGGATGAGTGGATAACCAAATTATGGTATATACACACAGTGGAATACTATGCTAGATTAAAGAACAATGAGGGATACGTGAATCATCTCACAACATGGATGAACCTGGAGGACATTATCCTGAGTGAAATAAGTCAATCGCAGAAGGACAAGTACTGTATGAGCTTTGTAAAAAGACAAAGAAGGTTTGCTTGTGAAAGAGGAGTCATGTTCTAGGTTACCGGAGTGGGGAGGGAAGGGGAGGGATTAATTTCAGACTAGTTGGGGCCCACATGCTGATGTGGGTAAGGGGAGGAATATATGGAAAGAGTCTGAGACCACCATGATCACATTAGGAAAAGGGAGGACACTGAATTGTGTGCATAGGAGATAGACGACAGATGCTAATATCAAGCAGTGTGCCCACAATACTGCATCACCATTAATATCAAACACCAGCCTACAGATAAACACATAAACACCTGAGAGGATCATATGAGGGTCAGTGAACAGGAGTATACTATAGGCCAAGGATAAATTCAGCCTAGGCTAATCTTGCAAAGATACCAGTGATACTTTCACTTTGAAAATCAGTTTGGCAGTTATTTATAAAGTTAAAAAAAATTGCTATATGACTCAGCAATTCCATTCTTAACTCAAGAGAAAAGAAGATATATATCCACACAAAGATTTGGCCATGAATATTCTTAGTGGCATTATTCATTGATGTTGTTGTGTGCCTTTGAGTCAATTCCAACTCGGAGGGATCCTATGAAAGAGTAGAACTGCCCCATAGGATTTCCTAGACTATAATCTTTACAGGAGCATATCACCAGGTCTTTTCTCCCATGAAGCAGCTGGTGCTTTCAAATTGCCAAACTTTTGGTTAGCAATTGAGTGCTTAACCATGGTGCCACCAGGGCTCCTTAGCATTATTCATACCAGTTGAAAAATTGGAAACAACCTAAGTGGCCATCAAATAGAAAATGGGTAGACAAAATGTGGTATATTCATACAATGGAAAACTATTTACCAGTATGAAAGAATGAGCTACTGATAAATGCTACTTGGGTGTTCTCATTCACATGTCCTTGGCATTTAGTTCTTTAACAATCAATGACAAACATGTTACATGAGAGAAACAAGACATAAGAAAGTACAAAGTTTATAACTCTATTTTTGTGAATTGTCCAGGAAAAGCAAATATATAGAAACATAAAATAGATTAGTGGTTCCTGGGGCAGAGTTGTTGTTGTGTGCCGTCGAGTCAGAACCAACACATAGGGACCCCTCCTTGGGTTTCCGAGGCAGTATCACTATGGAAGTAGATTGCCGAACCTTCCTCCTGTGGGGCAGAGTATGTGGGGCAGACTATATGGTGTAATTATAAGAATTAACTGTAAATGCGGATGAGGGAACATACCTGTGTGATGGAAATGTTCTAAAACTGATTCATGGTGATGGTTGCCCAACTTGGTAAATTTCCCCAAAATCATTGGATTGTAGACTTGAAATTGGTGAATTATATGCTATGTAAAAATATGTCTCAATAAAGTTATGTTTTAAACACTTGTGGCTTCTGTCCTGACAAATATAGTCCTGTGTCCCTAAAAATAACTACATACACAGAACTATGTTTGAAGCTTCTCAGTATCACATATTTCTAAGTCACCCATTTGGTGATCTGTTCCCATAATGGTTACAGCCCAGTAACCCTTTGTCACATGGGATTGCCTTATGAGTCGAAATTGACTCAGTGGCACACAACTAAAACAAGCCACCACCTAGAAGCCTTGCAGGAGACAGAGAAATATACATTTTAACAAAATTTCCTGCAATTAGCATTTAATTAATTCCTGTTGGTATTGTTAGTTACTATCCAGTCAGCTTTGACTCATGGCAACCTTATGTATAACAGAACAAAATGTTGCATGGTCCTGCATGATCTTCATGATTGTTGTATGTTTGAGTCTTCTGCTGTGACTATTTTGTCAGTCCTTCTCATTGAGGGCATCCCATCATTTTTCCTGGCCTTCTCCTTTACTAAACATGATATCCTTTTCTAGTGATTGGTCTTTTTTGACATATTCAAAGTCAAGTCTCACCACTTTCACTTTAAGGAATGTTCTGGTTGTATTTCAACTAAGACTGATTTGTTCATTCTTCTGGAAGTCCATGTTACAGTCAATATTCTTTGTCAACCCTACAGCTCAAATGAATCAATTCTTCTATCTTCCTGTTGCATAGTCCAGCATTCACATGTATATGAGGTGATTGAAAAGACCATGGGTTGAGGTTCCGGCAACATGGCAGACTAGGCAGAAAGACTGCACAGACCCTCTTCAACAAAGAAAAGGGAAACCAATTAACACAGACACAGAAGATAAT
>NW_006921707.1:2471466-2472117 GCF_000298275.1 Orycteropus afer afer
AGCAATATTTACAATAGCCAAAAGATGGAAACAACCTAGGTGTCCATCAACTGAGGAATGGATAACCAAACTATGGTACATAAACACAATGGATACTATGCAACTGTAAATAATAACATAGAATCTGCAAAACACCGCATAATGTGGTTGAACTTGGATGACATTATGCTGAGTGAAATGAGTCAATCACAGAAGGACAAATATTGTATTAGTCCATTGTAAAAGTTAAGGAAAGGTTTATCTATAGAAGGACATTTTCTTTGTTGGTTACCAGGGGTGGGAGGGGAGGGGAGGGAACGCTGTTAGGTAGATAGAAATAAGTGTTGATTTGGGTGAAGAGAAGGGCAATGTACCAAATATAAGTGATCAATATGGCAGCATTGAAGATGAGAAAAACATAGAGAGGTACATGGGAGTTACAGACAACAAATATGAACCCTTTTGCACATACAGTACTGCATTGTCAGTGAAGGCTAACATGGGTATATGGGTGGATAGATGGGTGGACAGGTTGAACGATTAGGTATGTCTATGAAATGGGGAGTGTATCCAAGACCATGTATAGGGTTGGCAGAGAATGGTCCTATAAGTTTATGTGAATGATCAGAATTCCCAGGTGTATAGTAGAGCTGACAAGGGGCAAGGTTGTGG
>NW_006921707.1:2472782-2480384 GCF_000298275.1 Orycteropus afer afer
GAGTGTATGGAGGGATGGACACAGGGAAGAGGTAACTATGGGGAGGAAGTGGGAGGGGAGCTGTTGCATTGTGGTAAACTGTGGTCAATGTCATAAGACAAAGTATATATAATCTGCTGTATGGAAAGTGAATTTGCTCTGTAAACCTTCACCCAAATCATGATTAAAAAAAGAAAAGAAAATACCATGGGTTGGGTCAGGAGTACCTTACACATCAAAGTGACATTTTTTGCTTTTTAATACTTTAAATAAGTCTTTTGCAGCAGATTTATTTGATTGCTGCTTCCACAAGCTTTAATTGTGGATCCATGTAGTATGAAATCATTGAGACCTCAATTTACTCTCCATTTCTTATTGTATTATTTACCAGTTCTGTTGTGAAGATTTGTTTTTATGTTCAGATGTAATCCATACTGATAACTAGTTTTTGACCTTCATCTTAAGTCATCTTCAAAGCAAGGAAAGTTGTGTTATCTGTATATCACAGGTTGTAAATGAGTTTTCCTCCAACCCCGATGCCACATTCTTCTTCATATAGTCCAGGTTCTTGGATTATTTGTTCAGTATACAGATTGAATAAGTGGGGTGAAAGGATACAACCCCGCAATATACTTTTTCCAATTTTGAACCATGCAGTATCCCCTAGTTCTGTTCAAATAACTGCTTCTTGATCCATCGATCAGTCCATCATGAGCACCACTGTGTTTTGAAATTCCTATTTTTTTGCAATGTTATATGTATATACGTGTGTGTGTGCACACACACACGTATGTAAACCATGTAGCTGAATGCTTTCACTTAGGAGATAAAGCATAACATCTTTTTGCTATTCTCTACTTTCAGCTAAAATCTATCGAACAATAACAATAATCTCTGTGTCCTAGAAGCAATGTAACAAATGGCATCTCTGGTCAGAACAAAGCAAAGATATAAACAGGAAAAAGGTAATGGAACAAACAAAAAAGGCCTACTTATGAATGTGAAAACAGGCAAAAATGGATAATTCAAAAGGGAGAACTCCTTGAGGATGTGTGGTCTCAGCTGAGATCTGAATAATGAAGAGGAGCAAATCAGGGGAAAAGGGTGTTTCAAGCACATTAGCAGTTGGAACATTGTTATTAGTTGTGTTTTAGGAAGGCCCCGTTTATTCTCAAGGTGCCAAGGGTATAATCTTCCCTGGGCCACAGCTGTGTCCTGCAAATAAAGAGCTAGTTGATTGGTGAATATAGATGTGTTCTGATGGAAGTTGGGAACCATCAGGGGTAGGAATACTAAGATTATATGAAAGCTCTGACATCAATAAACCCACGTGTATATTAAGATGATTCATAGACTGAGATCTCACTCATTTTACTCATTCACACTCATCATTTTTTAAACAAATGCATGGTGGTATGATTTCATACCTTATGATTCACGCATTTTCTATGAACTATTTGCTTGAACAATTTTTCTTAGAAAGCTCAGCACAAGACCAGTCCCCATGAGGTGGATGTTAAAGGTGTCCCAAATGTCCAAACTACTGTGCCACGCCATCATTTCATGCATTAACTTCTCCTCCTCCTCTCAGTAATCTCCCTCATTTTAACTTCTGTATTTCACTGTAATGCCTCACAGAACTCACAGACACCCAAAGAATCATCTCACGTAGTGGTGATGGAGGCTGGGAGGCTGGCAAGTCCCAGGTCTGTAAGTAGGTCTGGAGGATTCTCCCAATTCTTAGGTTTTGATGAACCTCAATCAGAAGATCCCAGGACAGCTGCTGTTCCAAATCCAGGGGTGAGATGACGATGAACCAAAATACAGAACCAGAGCAAGAAGAGGGTGAACCTTCCCAGGAGATTCCTATGTATAATCTCAGGAAAGCTAAGAGTGGTGATTTGAGTTATACCCTCCAGCAATGCAGGACTCAATATATATCCCACCTGTACTGCTCTGACAGAAATAACTCAAGTGGATGGCTCTAACCATCAGGAGTTTAAAAGCAGCTACTCAGTTGCTCATGGCAAATTCCACCACAGAGGCAATTGCCAGTCATTTTAGGGAATATAACTACTACCATCTGCCCAGCCAAGTTGACACATGACCTTAACCACCACATCACCCTAAACAGGTAAAGATAATAGAATTTTTAATACATCACAGAATGGAGGACAACGGCTAGAAGGGCCACATTAAGCAATTCTCCACACTATTCAATTATTTTTAGTAGATTTATCAAGTGCACAGCTATCATTATAATCTAATTTTAGAACATTTCATCACACCAGTAAGAACTCTCAAGACCATTTACTCTTATTTTCCTCCACCCAGTACCCTCCACACCAGAAATTCAGTAATCTACTTCCTGTATCAATAGATTTGCCTTTTCTGGTCATTTCATATGGCTTTTTTTTTCACTGAACATGTTCATGAGGTTCATTCATGTTGTAACATGTACCAGTATTTCATAGTTTTTATTGTTGTTGTTGTTGTTGTGTAATAATATTACATTGTATGAATATACCACATTATGTTTATCCAGTCACCATTTGAAGGACATTTTCATTGTTTCTACTTTTGGGCTATTCTGAATAATGTTAATAAGAACATTCATGTGCAAGTCTTTATGTTGTTGTTATTATGTGCTGTCGAGTTGGCCCCGACTCATAGCAACCTGTCCTTGGGTTTCCGAGGCAGTATCACTACGGAAGTAGACTGCCCCATCTTCCTTCCGAGGAGTGGCTGGTGGGTTTGAACCGCCAGCCTTCTGGTTAGCAGTCATGTGCCTTAGGCACTATGCTACCAGAGCTCCCAGTCTTTATGTAGATATGTCTTTTCATTTATCTTGGATAGATATCTAGGTGTTAGATTTCTAGTTGATAAATTTATATTTAATTTCATAAGAAAAAAAGTAGTTGTGCTATTTTCCATTCTAACCAGCAATATATGAGACTACTTGATTCCCCATATCCTCCCCAACATTTGTTATTGTGTATTTTTTTAAATTATAGTCATTCTAATGGTATGAAATAATATCTCATTGTGATACTAATTTGCACTTCTCTACTGATTAATTATGTTAAACAACTTTTAATGTGCTTATTAGTCACTCATATTTTTCTTTGGTAAAATGTCTATTCAAATTTTTTACCCATTTTAAATTGAGTTGTCTTTTATTACTGAGGTGTAGGAATCCTCTATATGTTCTGGATACTTATCCTTTATCAGATATGTGTGTATTTTCTCCCTGTCTGGAACTTGTGTTTTCATTGTCTTAGTGGTGTCTTTTGAAGCACTACAGTTTTGAATTTTGATGAAGTCCAATTTGTCCTTGTTTTCCTTGTATGGACCACACTTTTGGTGTGGTAGTTAAGAAATCTTTGCATAAATAATGTTCTCAAAGATTTCTTCTATATCTCCTACTATAATATTTTTCAGCCTTTACATCAAGGCCTCTGATTCATTTTGAGTTCACTGGTCTGTATAGTGTGAGGTAAGGGTCAAACTCCATTTTTTATAAGTGTATATCCAATTGTATCAGCATAATTTGTTAAAAAGATTATTTTCTGTTCCCACTGGTTTGCCTTGGCATCATTGTGGAAAGTCAATTGTCCATAGATATATGAATTTATTTCTAGATTCTCAGGTCTGTTTCATTGTTTTATAGGTCTATTCTTATGTGGCTCAGTGGTACCCAACAACAACATTCTTATGCCAAGTACAACCGTGTCTTAATATCTGTATCTTTATAGTAAGTTTTAAAATCAGAAAGTAAATATCCTTCAAGTTTAGTCTTTCAAAAATAATTTTGGCTATTCTGGATCTTGTCACTCACTTATCACTGACAGTTAATTCTTAAACAACCAAGTGTCTTTGAAGATCCATTTGCCTGTCAAGTGTTTAAGCTATCCAAGCACTAAATGTTGTTTACGTAACCTAGACAAGAAGATGCAAATTCTGTTTTTGAATCACTGATAGATCGACAACCATACGTTGCTGTTGTTAGGTGCCGTAGAGTCAGCTCCAACTCATAGTGACCCTATGTAGAACAGAACTAAACACTGCTCAGTCCTGCACCATCCTTACAATCCTCGCTATACCTGAGCCCATCATTGCAGCCACTGTGTAAATACATCTTGTTGAGGGTCTTCCCCTTATTCACTGACCCTCTACTTTACCAAGCATGATATCCTTCTCCAAGGACTGGCCCCTTCTGACAAAATGACCAAAATAGGTGAGATGAAGTCTAGCCATTCTCACTTCCAAGGAGCATTCCAGCTGGACTTCTTTCAGGACAGATTTGTTCGTTCTCCTGGCAATCCATGGTATTTTCAGTATTCTTTGCTGATACCACAATTCAAAGGCATCAACTCTTCTTCAGTCTTCCTTATTCATTGCCCAGCTTTCATATGCATACTAGGTGATTTAAAATACCATGGCTTGGGTCAGGTACACCTTAGTCTTCAAAGTGACATCTTTCTTTCTTAACACTTTAAAAATGTCTGTTGAAGCAGATTTGCCCAGTTCAATACGACATCTAATTCCCTGACTGCTGTTTCCATGGGTGTTGACTGTGGATACAAGTAGAATGAAATCCCTAATGACTTCAATCTTTTTCCCATTTATCACAATATTGCTTATTGGTCCAGTTGTGAAGATTTTTGTATGCCTCAAATCTATGCTTCAGATAGTCTCTAAATTCTGATGGGACATAATCAAGGTAGTATTTTGGCTCTCTTGTACTTGTTTATTTATTTATTTATTAGCTTTAACTTGAAGTGGTATATAAGCAATTGCTGATCTGTCCACAGTCAGCACCTGGCCTTGTTTTGATTGATGATATTGAGCTTCTCTATTGCCTCTTTCCACAGATGTAGTCAATCTAATTTCTGTGTCTGTGTCTGCATCATGTCCATGTCCATGTGTGCTTTTTACATTGTTGAAGAAAGGTATTTGAAATGAATAGGTTATTAGTCTTGCAAAATTCTATCATGTGATCTCTGGTGTCATTTCTATCACCAAGGCCACATTTTCTAAGTACTGATGATTCTTCTTTGTTTTCAATTTTTTCATTCAAAAAAAGAAAAAAGAAAACCTCACTGCCATGGAGTAGGATCCGGCTCATAGTGATCCCTCCTTGGGTTTCCAAGGCGGTATCACTATGGAAGTAGCTTGCCCAATCTTCCTTCTGGGGAGTGGATGGTGGGTTTGAAATGCCAGCCTTCTGGTTAGCAGTCACATGTTTTCCAGCAATATATCACACAGTCTTTTACTGATATTCATAAGATTTTCAGTTTTTTTTTTTTTTTTTCCCCCAGGAATTGATGGCCCGGTCTTTCCTCCCAGACTGTCTTTGTCTGGGAGCTCTGCTGAAACCTGTCCACCATTGGTGACCCTGTAGGTATTTGAAATACCAGTGTCAGCCTCCAGCTTCCCAGCAAAACAACGTGCAAGCCACCATAGTCTGACCAACTGACAAATGAGTGGTAGTTGATAACTATAGGAGTATGATAATGCACATAAAGAATTATATGTGAGCATGATAAATTTGATTTTGAAAACTCTTTTCTATTTAGTAATTTTCATTGTGAAAATATAGTAGATATATCTCTAGTGGGCACATGTATATGAAAATTTAGGGCAGAATTATCCTTATTCAGTTATTTCATCTTTTATTCCTTATTTTTTCTCATAACATAAAGATGCTTTCCTGGTTATTCCTGATAACATTACAGAATAATCAGCTATGCAAGAAATTTTTGTCATAAATACCAATTATTCCATCAAAACAAGTGCAAATAGTTATGCAAACTACTTTTTATGATTGTTAAAAAGATGCAGAAGCACCTCTTGGTAAATATGTTTATTTTATATTTGATACACTTTCTAGGAAATACACTGAGGAAGCAGGAAATATATGTAAAAATTGGCATATGGTTCTTCATTTGATAGAAAATATGCAAAGTTTGCCACTTGTTTATGAATATATTATCCAATAAATCTTTAATGGCTTTTTTATCTTCAGGATAACAAAATGAATACAGAAATCTTAGCAGGCCAGAAATGTAGCTCTACTAAGAATAAGAGAGCAATTTTCTGTTTGTTTTTTAAAATTTATTTTATTTTTGGTTATTGTTGTTGTGAATATACAGCAGAACATATACCAGTTCAACAATTTCTATATGGACAATTCAATGACATAAATTACATTCTTAAAGTTGTGCAAGAATTCTTACCCTCAGTTTTTGGAGGTATTCCTTCCTCATTAAAATAAACTCACTGACCTTAAGTTTGCCATCTAATCTTTTGAGGTGCTGCTGTCAATTTCATGGCATTCAGATGGTTCTTAAAAGAGCACAGTGATCAAAGAAGACATTCTTTACTAATTAAGTTAAATTTTTGTTTGGTTTAAAGAAGACTTCAGGGAATATTTTTTATTTAAGGTTTAGAAATGATCTAAGGGCAATAGTTTTCTGGGGTCATCTAACCCTAAAGACTCTAGAGTATTTGGAATGCATGACAATTTCTAATTCTGTTCTGCATTTCCCCCCTTTTTATTAGGATTCTTCCATAGAATCTTTGATCAAAATATTCTGTAGCGGTAAGTGAGCACCACCCAGTTCTGATCTCATGGCAAAGGAGGCAATTGTTCATGAAGGGAATTAGCCACACATTCCATTTTCTTTTCTATTTCTGACTCTCCTTCCTCTGTTGCTCCAGGCAAATAGAGGCCAATTGTTTGTTGTATCTTGAATGGCTGTTTGTAAGCTAAGATAGCAATTTTTAAAATCAAATATAGACTAAGAATTCTTGCATAGAGTCTACTATTAAAAATCTATGGATCATATTTATACACAGCCATAGCAGTACCCTGTACCAGCCCCTATAACCAAAAGCATCCTGACATTATGAGAAAATATCTGGCTGCTTTTCATATAGAAAGGAAATTCCCCATATAACCTTGCATTAACATTTTCTATGCTGGACTATATTACTCATTATGAGAAAAGTTGGGAGGTTTTGTTTGACATGGAACTTCAAGGCAGGTCAAAAAATAGAACTTTCTAGGTAAAATTTGTTATTTGGAAGTTCCTGAAATAGAAATTTTAAGCACCACCAAATCACCCTGGACTAGATTCTATTGACTTCCTATTGTTCCTCACTCATGTGTGAACCAGTGTGGCCTGCCCCTTACAGCCTTGAATCATTGCAGATATCAAACATGACTCTCAATTATACATATCAAAGATGCTTACAGCAGGAAATATACTTTAGGAGTACTTTTTAACAATGTTTTTGAAGTCTTCAACCAGGATACATATTATTGCCCACTTCATGGTCATACTTGAAGCCAAGCTGCCTGATCTTTTGACTCATGAAGCATACACCTGTATAAAGTCTTTTGCAATACAAAGTCATAATCAGCTAATTCATAGAAGAAACAATTCAACTTTGCTTGCTATAGACCATCTGACAAAAAAAAAAAAAAAAAAAAAAAAAAGAACAAGCACAAACATTTAACAAATAAAAAAAAAAAAAAAACACCCGCTACTCCCATAACTCTCTATCCCCTTCCTTTCAGATATTCTTTTTTTGTGATCAGTGACTAAAAAAATTAAA
>NW_006921707.1:2480484-2499887 GCF_000298275.1 Orycteropus afer afer
TGCAATACAAAGTCATAATCAGCTAATTCATAGAAGAAACAATTCAACTTTGCTTGCTATAGACCATCTGACAAAAAAAAAAAAAAAAACACCCGCTACTCCCATAACTCTCTATCCCCTTCCTTTCAGATATTCTTTTTTTGTGATCAGTGACTAAAAAAATTAAATAATTAATTAACATTAATTAAATTAATTGGTAAAGCTCTTAACTTCTCAAACCATTTTTAAATCTATTACTCCCCAAATACTAAACACATTCTGCTAATATTAGATTTATTGGTAGAAAGTTTTACCTTTAATAATAGTAAAACCATCAGAAAGTTGAGCAAAAAGATAGCAGCAATCTCTCAGTTCCTAATTCATAGCCTTGTATCTGGGGAGACACATGAGTTCTTTCTGGTAACTTGAGTAAGCTGTCCCAGAACAATGATTCTCACGTTTTAATTGATATAAAATCACCTGGGATTGTGTTAAAATGCAGATGCTGATTCAGGAAGTCTGGGTTGGGGTCTGAAATTTTACTCCTGACAAGTTCCCAGATAAAATCAATGATGCTAGTCTGTGGACCACGCTGAGTAGCAAGTAGTTGAGTTCTTCACTGAGAAAAACACACCTGTGGGCATTAAATATTTAAGTCAAGAATGCTTCTCTTGAAAGTTTCCCTGAGGAAGCAAGTAGTTGGACCTATGGGCTTAGGACCATGGTCACAGAGGACATCAAGCTCAATTGGCATAACATACTACACAGAAATATTGTTCTACATCCTATTTTGGTGAGTAGTGACTGGAGTCTTAAAAGCTTGCAAGCAGCCGTCTAGATGCAACAATGGGTCTCTCCTTGCCCAGAGCAAAGAAGAATGAAGAAAAGCAAAAACATAAGGTAACAATTAATCAAAGGAACTAGTAGACCATGTGATCCTCAGCCTATATGACCATGAGACAAGAAAAACTAGATGGTACTACATTATTCAAATTTATGCACCAACCACTAAAGCCAAAGATCAAGAAATGGAATTTTTTTACCAATTCTGTAGTCTGAAATTGACCAAACATGTAATCAGGATGCATTTTTAATTACTGGTGACAGGACTGCAAAAGTTAGAAACAAAGAAGCATCAGTAGTTGGAAAATATAGCCTTGTTGATAGAAATGGTGACTGCAGGACAGAAATTTTTAAGACCAATGACTTATTCATTGCAAATACATTTTTCAACAACATTCATTGCAAATACATTTTCATAAAGGTTTCCAACATTATATCAGACAATGTTTCACTACTATTCATAAGGTTTTCACTGGCCAATTCTTTGAGAAGTGGATGGCCCTTTCCTTCTTCCCAGTCTGTCTTAGTCTGCAAGCTCCACTGAAGCCTATCCACCACGGGTGACCCTGCTGGTATTTGAAATACCGATGGCATAGCCTCCAAACTCACAGGAACACACAAGCCACCACAGTATAACAAACTGACATACGAGTGGTGGCAAAGAATACCGAAAGTACTGTGGATGTCCAGAAGAATGAACAAATCTGTCCTGAAGGAAGTGCAGCCAGAATGCTCCTTGAAAGTGGGAATGGCCAGACTTTGTCAGACCTACTTTGGTCATGTCAGAAGGGACCATTCCCTGCAGAAGAATATTATGCTTGCTAAAGTGGAGAGTCAGAGAAAAAGGGGAAGGCCGTCACCAAGATGGATTGATATACAGCAGTTGCAACAATGGGCTCAGGTATAGCAAAGATTGTGAGGCTGGTGGAAGACTGTACAGTGTTTTTTTTTTTTTTTTTTTTCTGTTGTACATAGGTCACTATGAGTCAGAGCTGACTCAACATACACATGCACCTCACCAGATATGATACACAAGAATCAAATCAACTATATCTGTGGAAAGATATGATGGGAAGTTCAATATCATCAGTCAGAACAAGACCAGGGGCTAAATGTTTAACAGACCATTGATTGCTCTTATGAAAAGTGCAGGCAGAATGATCCCTGGAAGTGCAAAGGGCCACTTTGTCTCACCTACTTTTGTCATGCTGTCAGAAGGGACCATTCCCTGGAGAAGGATATTATGTTTGGTAAAGTGGAGGGTCACCAAAAAAGAGGAAGACCCTCAACAATATGGATTGACAGAGTGGCTGTAATGATGGACTCAGGTATAGCAGGGATTGTGAGGAGATGCATGACCAGGCAGTGTTTTGTTTTGTTGTATATAGGGTTGCTATGACTTGGAGCCAACTCAACAGCACCTAACAGCAAAAGAAAATTAAAACAAAACCATGAGAGCCAAAATACAGCCTTGAGTATATCCTATCTGAAGGGTAGATTTGATGCATTGAACACCTATGATTGAAGACCAGATGAGTTGTGGGATGACATCCAGAACCACATACAGGAAAAGAAAGCAAAAAGTCATTAAAAAGACAGGAAAGGAAGAAAAGACCAAAATGATTGTCAGAAGAGACTCAAACTTGCTCTTAAATGGAGAGTAGCTAAGGCAAATGGAAAAAATGATGAGGTAAAAGAGCTGAATAAAAGATTTCAAAGAGTTGCTCAAGAGGACAAAGTAAAATATTGTAATGAAATGTGCAAAGACCTGCAGTTAGAAAACAAAAAGGAAGAATATGATCAGCATTTCTCTGGCTGAAAGAACTGAATAAAAAATTCAAGCCCTGAGTTGCAATATTGAAAAATTATATGAGCAAAATATTAAACAATGCAGGAAACATTAAGAGAAGATGGAAGAAATACACAGTCATTGTACCAAAAAGAATTGGTCAACATTTAATCATTTCAGGAGGTAGCATATAATCAAGACCTGATAGTACTGAAGGAAGAAGTGCAAGGTGCACTGAAGGAACTGGTGAAAAAGAAGGATCTAGGAATTACATAATATCCACTGAAATGTTTCAACAAATGGAGGTAGTGCAATAAGTACTCACTCATGTAGCCAAGAAATTTGGAACACAGTTACCTAGCCAACTGACTGAAAGAGATTTATATTTTGCCCATTCCAAAGATTCAAAAGAATGTGAAAATTTCTGAACAATATTATTAATGTCACACTTGAGTGAAATTTTGCTAAAAATAATTTTAACATGGTTGCAGCAGTACATTGACAGGGAACTGCCAGAAATTCAAGCAAGATTCAGAACAGGACAGGGAACCAAGAATATCATTGTTGATGTCAGATGGATTTTGTCTGAAAGCAAAGAATACCTGAAAGATGTTCACCTGTGTTTTATTGACTATGCAAGACATTTGATTGTGTAGATCATAATAAATTATAGATAATATTGTAAAGAGTTGGAATTGCAGAACACTTAATTGTGCTCATGATTAACCTATACAGACAAAGTGACAGATGTTTGAACAGAACAAGGGGATGCTGCATGGTTTAAAATCAGGAAAAGTGTGCATAAGAGCTGCATCCTTTCACTACACTTATTCAATCTGTATGTTGAGCAAATAATCTAAGAAGATGGACTATATGAAGAACACAGCATCAGGATGGAAGAAGACTCATTAACAACTTGTAGCATGCATATGACACAACCTTGCTTGCTAAAGCCAAGAAGACATGAGGCATTTACTGATGAAGATTAAAGACTACAGCTTTCAGTGTGAATTATATCTCAACATAAAGAAAACAAAAATCCTCACAACTGGACCAATAACCAACATCATGATAAATAGAGAAAAGATTGATTTTGTCAGATTTCATTTTACTTGGACTCATAATCACTGCCCACGGAAGCAAGAGTCAAAAAATCAAAGGATGTATGTATGGTATTTGACAAATCTGCTGCAAAAGACTTCTTTAAAGTGTTAACAAAGACATCACTTTGAAGACTAAGGGGCACTTGACTAAAGCCATGGTGTTTTCAGTAGCCTAGTATGCATGTGAGAGCTAGACAATGAATAAAGAAGGCTGCAGAAATATTATTGATGCATTTGAGCTGTGGTACTGGCAAAGAATATTGAATATACTATGACTGCTAGAACTTCTTGGAGGAACTACAGACAATTCTTTAAAAGTGAGAATGGCCAGATTTTGTCTTTCATACTTTGGTCATGATATCAAGAGAAACCAGGCTCTGGAGAGGGATAGCATGCATGGTAAAGTGCAGGATCGGCAATAAAAGGGAAGACCTTCAACAAGACGGATTAACACAGTGAGTGCAATGATGGGTTCATGCCTATCGACGACTGTGAGGATGGCACAGGATTGTGTAGTGTTTCATTCTGTTGTACGTGGATTCACTGTGATTCAAAACTGACTCACTGGCACCTAACAACAAAGACAACACTATCTAATTTAAAGAAATAATAATTTGTGAGATAAAGGTAACCATAGAAGTGCATACAAAGAAGAATGAAAAACTTAGAGGAGAAAATGATTCATTATGCAAGTGGGGAGATAATATAGCTTTATCACTTTAAACAGTGATAATAATTTTTTAATCACTTAACTTGTTTCAGATACTGTTCCAGGCATCTTAACCCTCACAATGACCCTTCTAAGATAGGTGTTCTTGCTATCTCCATCTTATAGCTGAGAAAACAAAGGCCAAGAGACATACATAATTTACCCAGTAAATAACTTACCAATGATAAGTGATAGCAGCAGGATAGAAATTAAAGTAGTTTTCCTCTGGTGCCCTCACTAATACCATTCAGTATTATACATTATAGGAGCTCTGGTAGCATAGTGCCTGAGGCACTTGACTGCTAACCAAAAGGATGGAGATTCAAACCCTTCAGCCGCTCCTCGGAAGGAAGGTCAGGCAATCTACTTCCATAGTGATACTGCCTCGGAAACCCAAGGAGGGGTCTCTATGAGTCAGGTTTGACTCGGTGGCACATAACATTATATATTACTGGTAATGACTAAAATTCCTGGTTCTCCTCTCCTTTATGGCACATTACTTTTTGAATGTATGCATGGGCTCAGGCCAATGAAATGTGACCAGAAGTGGCATGTGCCACTTCTAGGCACAAGGATTCACTGGCCAGCACACAATATCCCATGCTCTCTTTACCTGCCCCAACAATCTTGGGAACTGATTACTGGTATGGAGTTGCTACAAGATTGAGAGTTTCCAGAATGCCAAGCCTCCACAAAGAGGACAGCAACCCCAGATATTCTCCAAGACTGGTGAAAGGTCTTACAAGTGGGAGAACTGCATATCTGTCAAGTCAAGTACATTTTTATAATATCTATTACTGTATGATGGCTTGACCTAGCTTGATGATAAAATAGAGTTGAGGTGATGCCCAAGTTATCTTGCAAAATAATCTCATGAGTTTAAGTCACCAGAGGAGAGAAGGATGTGCTGGAGAGAATACTCAAGATGGCATAGGAGAGGGTCTGAGGTATTAAATAGGAGAGCACATTTAGAAAACCTAGTAAAGGTACTAGTTTTAATAAAGTTGTGAGAAAGCTGTGAAGGATGAAAAAGATGAAATATGAGACTCAAGCCTCCCTGAAGTGAAGGGAAGGAATGAAGAAGTCTAGGGACTGCACATGAAGGTTTTAACCAAATTTTGCTCAAGGTTAGATCAATGATTAAGGATAGGAAATTAGTAGAAGATATGTGCTGAAAAGAGGGATCACACCACAAATAAGGGAGAATAGAGAGGAAAAAGCAAATCATAGCAGGGAAAAAAAAAAAAGCTAGATTAGAGTTAGAAGAGATGGGAGGTTTATAGATGGGAGGGAGGTTCAAATCAAAGAAAAAGAACAAAACACCAAATTCACTGCCCTCAAGTTGGATCCGACTCATAGCGACCCTTCCTTGAGTTTCCCAGGTGGTATCACTACAGAAGTAAATTGTCCAATCTTTCTTCCAAGGAGTGGCTGGTGGGTTTGAACCACCAGCCTTCAGATTAGCAGTCAATTGCCTCAGGTACTACACAAGCAAAGAAAGGTGGGAAGAAATGTGTGTGTTTATTTGCAGGCTAAGCCTTGCTTTCACTGATACATTTTGTATATGCTGCTCCATGGTTTGCCTTTCCTACATGCCTTCATCTGGCTAATACCTGTTGTTGTTGTTGTTATGTGCCATCAAGTTGGCCCCGACTCATAGTGACCCCTCCTTGGGTTTCCTAGGCAGTATTACTACGGAAGTAGATTGCCCAACCTTCCTTCTGAGGAGTGGCTGGTGGGTTTGAACCACCAGCCTTCCGGTTAGCAGTCATATGCCTTAGGCACTACACCACCAGAGCTCCCAGCTAATACCTACTATCTACTAATTCAACTCAAGACTATGACCTCTGTGAAGTCTTCACCCTCCCCCATTCCCATGACCCTTACCCTCAGGCACATTGAGTGGTTCTACATCTTCACAAAGCCACATCATTTTCATCACTACATTTATCCAAGACCATTTTTATTTGTTCATTCATCTGTCTTTCTCCCCAACTATCACAAACTTCTTGAGGATGGTGATCACATGTAATTTATCTTTGTGATTCCAAGGCCAAGTTCAGAACTTGGTCCAAACCAAACCAAACCCACTGCCATGGAGTTGATTCTGACACACAGTGACCCCCATTGGGTTTCTGAGGTAGTAAATCTTTACAGAAGTAGATTGCCTAATCTTCCTTCCACAGAGTGGCTGGTGGGTTTGAACCACCAACCTTCTGATTAGCAGTCAGATGTCTTAGGCACTGTGCTACCAGAGCTTCTTCAAAACTTGATTCAGAAGTCATTAAATAATTGGTGGTGACCCTGAATGTTAAACATATGAAATGAGAGCTCAGAAGTAGGTTTGTGATAAAGATGAAAATTTGTTCATCTTTAATGAATTCATTCATTCAACAAATATTTACAAGTACCCACTTCTCAGAAGGAAGATGGGGCAATCTACTTCCATAGTGCTACTGCCTCAGAAATCCAAGGAGGGGTCTCTATGAGTTGGGGCCGACTCGACAGCACATAACAACAACAACTATGCTAAGTAATGGACAGGTGTTCAAAAAAGATGGAGTGTCTGTTTTTGAGGTGCTTAAGTATACATTGAAAAGAAGATGGTAATTTTAAAATCACACACAAGTGATTATCAACAACTCTTCTGAAGGTCTTTGGGTATCTCAGCATTTCTATATCTAATGCTCAATTCTCAGTCATTTCACTTGACCTACAGCAGCATTTGCAAAGTTGACCACCCTTCCATCCTTGAAGCACTTTATCCACTGGCTTCCAGGGTAACATATTCCCCTAGTTTTCCTTTTACCTTTCTTCCTCTCTTAGCTAGTTCCTCTTGACCTCTTGAAACTCTATAGGTACATGTGGCCCAGGATTTCTTCTTCTTTTTTTTTTTTTTTCCCCCTACATTCATTCATTCAGACACAAGTCTTTAAATGCCATATATATGCTGATGAAGTCCCAGGGTGGTGCAAATCATCAATGCAGTTGGCTGTTAATGGAAAGATTGGAGGCTCAGTCACCTCAGGAGAAAATCCTGATGATTTATTTCCAAAATACTCAACCAATGAAAATTCTATGGAACATAGATCTACTCTAACAGATATGGGGTCTCCATAAGTCAGAATCAGCTTGATGGAAAGTTTTGGTTTTTGGTTTGGTATAAGTTGATGACACCCAAATTATATTTCCAGTCCAAACATCTGATTGATCTTAGACCCATATATTCCATCTGCATACTTGACCACCCTACTTGGATGTCTAATAAACATCTTAGATGAAGCATGTCCAAAAATGAGGCCCTATTATTTTCCTCATCAAAAGCACCTCTTAAAGTCTTCCCCACCTCAGGTAATTGCAACTACAGTCTTGCAGTTGCTCAGGAAAGAAAGCTTGATCTCATCCTCAACTGCTCTCTTTTTCTCACATTCCACACTTTGTCTACCAGCAAATCCTGCCTTCAAACCATACACCTAATTTTATTACTTCTTACCATTCCCACTACCTCCTGGTTCAAGTCACCACAATATCTGACCTGAATCATTTGAATAGCCTCCTAACTGATCAGTTAGTTTTGCCCTTATATTCTTGTCTCTATACAGCAACCAAAGTGATACTATTAGAACAAATCATGTCATGCCCTTACAGCTGCATCTTATTCCACTCATACTAGACTCCAAAGTCTTTCCAATGACCTATACCACTCTGTGTTGGATGAAGTATGTCTATCCTGTACCACACCCTATGCTTTAGTACTTAAAGTAACTTTGCAAAATTTATCTCACATGAAGAGAAACAGTAAGCAGAACTACCATCAAGAGCCCATGATAATCTTGTTTTTTATTTATATATTTTGAATGGCAGTATCAGAGCAATTGAATGGGAATCGATCTCTGTCTTTTAGAAATATCTTGAGAAATCATGATTCAGTGTCCTTTAAAGGATATTGGGAGTCCCTTTATAAAGACTGTCAGAATCTGTTCCTTATTTAGGCAACATCAGAGTTGCAAGGTAATCAGTTGGAACAGAGATTTAACAAAAGGGAAACAGCTTACTTCTGCTGATAGAATTCAAAAAGCGTTACTTAAGTCAATCTCAGCAAAATGTCTGTGTGCTATTTCTCTTATTTTGTTTTGCCACTAAATCAGAGTTCTTCATTGCTTACCTACAAATATTTACTACTTCATGTTGAAGAAGAAACCAATTTCTACTCTGATCTTATACTGGAATTGTGTGTGTGTGTGTGTGTGTGTGTGTGTGTGTGTGACAGACAGAGAAAGAATGAATTCAGGGTATGTGAGAGGTAGTAGGCTGGGCTAATTCTTTGTATCAGAGGAATTGTCAGTCACCAAAAGGCCAACTGACAAAATTGTAGTTAAAACTGAGATATAAAGGTGTTTCTCTGTCCATTTCACTCACTGAGTTCTTTAAAACAGCCACCAAAATTCAAGACCAAGTTAAGAAAGGATATTGAGATATTTCTACGCAGATCTAAGGTACCCTAAGGAGCTCTCTAAAAGTAAGTGGCAAACCATGAGAAAGCTAACCAATGACTCTTGCTAGGAATATGAGAAGATTAGATGAGTGTCCCGGAGTCTGATTCCACAGCCCAAATCAGCAGAAGAGGCATGGCTAAACAAAGAGGCAAGCATACATGCCACCTTTGCAGGAAGCACCTTTGGTATGATGGAGAGGAGAAAGAACATGACAATCAATAATGCAGCTGCTGATAGGGCTCTGTTGAAGGAAAGCAAATGCCAAACTACAGTGTAAAATACCTGCAGGCTTTTCTTTGAAGCAGGCAGAGTTATTAGCCAGAATCAGAAGCATAACCCTCAGGACACACTTAAGTCACCAAAATATGCAATAAATCCATGTCACTTACTCTCCCATCCAGTCTATGCACCACCTCTTACAAATAGGATCCTTCAGATGGATTAAAAAGAATAGTCCTATTTACTATGCCCCACTGTAGCAAATGCACTCAGGCTACTTTATATATATGCTTTAGCAGAACTGCATATCATCGGCTGTTCACACACGTTTGAAGTATTCTAACCTATACTTTGCCACATTTCCCAGAGTGTCTGTCTGAGTCTCTAGATCAGTCTCACATTCATGTATCTTGTGATGTCTACATGAACATAACATGACAAGTAAAGAAGTTCTAGCAATCCTTGCTTGATGCAGCCAGTGATCTCTGTTCTCCCAAAAGAGATTTTGACCTTACTCAGAGGTACTGACACAAAGTACTTCTCTCCATGAGGCTGTTTTATGTATCTCAAAGGCAGCAGTAGAGGCCACAGTACAAGCAATTGGTACATCAAGTGGCCAGGAGAGAGAGTAAAAAAAAGTATTTTATACACAGTCACAAGAGAGTATTTTATACACAGTCACAAGAGACCAGTAAAGTCAGCTATCCCCACTGTTTGTATTTGTCTGTACTTCAACAGCATATGCCCTGAATACTGAACTTGAAAGGAAGGTGTTGTTGGGTTGGGTCCAGAAAGGGTGGAGATAAGTGAAACAAGTTACTGCTGGTCAATTTTCAGAATTAATTGAATTAAACTCTGATCACTGTGCATGCATAACATACACTTCACTAGTGCAGGTTTTAAGGCAGAGGCTGGAAAAAGTGAAGTCTCTCAAACACACCTATGTGTATTACAATGCAGCTAATTATAAAACAAAGTCCCTGGGTAGTGTAAATAGTTAACACACTCACTACTAACTGAAAGGCTGGTGGTTTGAGGCCACCCAGAAGTGCCTTGGAAGAAAGACCTGGGAATCTATTCCCAAAAAATCAGCCATTAAAAGCCTTATGGAGCATAATTCTACTATCACACACATGGGTAATCATGAGTTGGAATCAACTCCACTGCAACTAGACAGGTTTAAAATATATTATTGTAAAAAGTGGAAAATCTGAGGCAAATGCAAAATTAGACAGAATGCCAGGGAAGCAGATAGGACTATCTATCTCTGACAAACCTCTGGGGATACAAGTAAAAGAGTCAATTCATTTTTAAGGAAGACAATTACACTGGTCTCAAAATTATTCATAAATACTTTAGTACCAGAATTTAGGGAAGCAGTCTATAAAGTTCCCAGAGAAATAATGTTTAAAACCATAAAGATAAAGGCAAGCAATTTCAAATGAAGAAATTTGAGGAATATAGTAACAATGAGCCATTTCTGAAAACACCACTATGAATGGAGGAACCAATAATAAAAGACCAGCTGTGAACACTGAATATGTATAGTTACTATTAAGCACGATATGGTAGATAGTTTATAATGATAAAATGTATAATAAACAATGAACTGTCATGACCTTGTACATCAAAAATGTATATAGCAGCAAAACTAACAAAAAGTTTATAGAAAACACA
Organism: Orycteropus afer afer; assembly: GCF_000298275.1. NCBI lineage: Eukaryota > Metazoa > Chordata > Mammalia > Tubulidentata > Orycteropodidae > Orycteropus > Orycteropus afer. The sequence goes on from NW_006921707.1 coordinate 2,491,300, forward strand.
AAAAAAATAGAAACAAAATAGAAAGATTTTAACTTTCTCATCCTATGAAAGTCCAAGAAGCCAAAAAGAATATATAGAATTAAATAACAATAAATAAGGTAGCTATTACCAAACTCAAAACCAAACTCATTGCCATCAAGTCAATTCTGACTGGTAGTGATCCTATGGGACAGAGTAGAATTGCCCCACAGTATTTCCAAGACTGTAATCTCTACAGAAGAAGAATGCCACATGTTTCTCCTGCAGAGCAGCTAGTGGGTTTCAAATCACTAACCTTTAGGTTAACAGTTGATCACTTTAACCACTGCACCATCAGGGCTCTAATAGATAAATAGATAAATATTCAAATATATTTGAAAAGAACTCCACATTCTCTTCTCAAATGCCCAAGGAAATATAATGAACCAAAGAGAAAATCTACTGCAAAAATTAGGAATATTTTCTGATCACAATAAAATAAAATTATAAATTAATATCTGAAAAGAAGAAAGAAACCCAAGCATGTGGAAACTCTCTTAAACCAATGTTCCTTAAACTTTAATGTGCTTACAGATCATGTGGGTATTCACTAAAGTGCAGATTTGGGTTAGGTGTATGAAAAACATGAGTTGTAGACTACAATGCTACATTGCTAACCAGCTTCCAAAACCATTGCCAACCAGTCAATTCTGACTCATAGCGACCCCCATGTGTTACAGAGTGGAATTGTTCCATAGGGTTTTCTTGGGCCTGGTGGTACAGTGTTTAGGTGCTCAGGTGCTAACCAAAAGGTAGGTGGTTTGAACCCACCAGCTTCTGTACAAGACAAAGATGTGTCAGTTCTGCTTATGCAAAGATTATATTCTTAGAAACCATATGGGTGTTGTTCTATTCTGTCCTTTAGGGTCTCTATGAGTTGGAATCGACTTGGTGGCAATTGGTTTCTTTTTTTGTTTTTTAATATTTACAGAGGCACATAGGCATGTCTTGTCTTCTGCAGTCCCATGGGTGGGTTTGAAGGACCAAATTTTAGGTCAGTAGTAGAGTGCAAACCATTTGTGTCACCCAGGAACTTAAGGAGTTCTGGTGGCATAGTGGATAAGGCACTTGACTGCTAACTGGAAGATCAGTGGTTCAAACCCACCAGCAGCTCTGCAGAAGGAAGATGAGGCAATCCACTTCTATAAAGATTTACAGCCTGGGAAACCCAGTGGGGTTGCTCTGAGTTGAAAACAATGAGTTTTGTTTTTGAGTTAGGGATCTAGCCAGCTTGCAGTTGAGGCCAATGCTTCTAGTTCAAGGAAGATACTTTGAATAACAAAGTTCTTAAACATAAATCAAAGAGAAAAAAATATTCCAAAATATATCACAGAGAATCACAAGTACAACCCTACTTAAATACATTTTAACACTTGGATGGAATACCTAATTTTATAGTGTGGTAGTTAAGGTTATGTGTCACCTTGGCTGTACCTGGTTTTGAGTGGCTGGGCAGCTGGATATTGTTATTCCCTAAACCCAAGAAGGAGTCGCTATGAGTCAGATACAACTTGACAATAGTGGGGTTTATGATGAAATTGGTAAACAACTCTGTGGTGGAATCTACTGTGAGTAGCTGAATAGCTGCCTTTGGGATGTGACGTGTTTCCAGAATGTAAGAAGCAGCTTTGAGAAAGATTTCTGCAGCTTTTGGAACACTTGGACCCTGAATGTAGGCGAGTATTCATCTCAATGGTCTGCCATGTTGTCTGCCAATCTTGTGACATTTTCTGGACTTGAATTAGTGGCTTGCCATACTACTTGATAATGTTGGGACTGTGCCTTTTTACTTGTCGACCTTGGGTTTGTTAGCTCTAGAATCAAGCAGCTGTCTGAGTTAAGAGAAGCCTCCAGTTACAGTGGGCCAGGAACAAGAGGCAAAGCTGAAGCCCAAGGTGAGGGGCTTTCCCCCAGACCCTGGAGATGGCACTTTGAACTCAGACTTCTAACCTCCTAAATTGTAATAGAATAACACACTGTTTGTTAAAGCCATCCACTTGTGGTATTTTCTGTTAGATCAGCAGTAGAGGTCCAAAATATATAGGAAATAGATAGCTAAGCCAAAAAACAAAACTCACTGTTATTGAGATGGATCTGACTCATAGCAACCCCTCCTTCGGTTTCCGAGGCAGTACCACTATGGAAGTAGACTGCCCAACCTTCCTTCCAAGGACTGGCTGGTGGGTTTGAACCATCAGCCTTTTGGTTAGCAGTCAAATGCCTTGTCACTATGCCACCAGAGCTCCCCCTAGGAAATAGAGAGTGAACAAAAATTGATTTTAAAAGAGGGAGAAAATCTAAAAAGATCAATTACCTTGAGGGAAAAAAGTATTTTTACAGGTCTTTTATTAAAACATATTTTTAAATGAATTATTTCTACTTTGCAGACTTTGTAATCTGATTTGTGGATTTACCTTTTCATTTTCTTTAAACTGAGATGTAATTCATAAACCATAAAATTTTTCTTTTTACTTATTGAAGGACATCTTGGCTGCTTCTGATTTTTAGCAGTTATGAATAAATATGCTATAAACACTCAAGTGTAGGTTTTTTGTGGACATAAATGTTCAACTCCTAGGAAAAAGATCAGTGGAAGTTACGGAAAGAAACAGTCAGATTATCTTTCAGGGCAGTATGCCATTTTGCATTCCCAACAGCAAAAAATCAGAGGGCTTTTTGCTCTGCATCCTCATCAGCAATTAGTGTGCTCAGAGTTTTGGATTTTAGCTATTCCAATACATGTATCCAAGATTCATCTATCAGTTTGTCATACTGTGGCGGCTTGCATGTTGCTGTGAGGCTGGAGGCTATGCCACTGGTATTTCAAGTACCACAGGGTCACCCATGGTGGACAGGTTTCAGCAGAACTTCCAGACTAAGACAGAGTGGGAAGAAAGAGGTCATCATCCACTTCTCAAAAAATTGTCCACTGACAAGTTCACTCAACATTTCTCAAGCTGAGAGAACTGAAGGAAAAATTCTAGCCTTGAGTTGCAAAACTGAAGGATGCTAGTGGCAAGATATTGAAAAATGCAGGAAATATTAAAAGAAGATGAAAGCAATGCACACAGCTACCTTACCAAAAAGAATTGTTGGATGTTCAGCCACTTCAGGAGGGAGCATATGATAAAAAACCAATGGTATTGAAGGAAGAAGTCCAAGCTGCACTGAAGAAATGGCAAAAAAATAAGACTCCAGGAATTGACAGAATACATTGAGATGTTTCAACAAATGGATGCAGCACTGGTAGTGCTTACTCTTTTATGTCAAGATATTTGGAAGGCAGCTACCTGGCCAACTGACTGGAAGAGAATCATAGTTGTGCTCATTCCAAAGAAAGGTGATCCAACGAAATGTGGTAATTAGCAAACAGTATCATTAATATCACCCTCCAAAAAAACCAAATCCATCACCATAAAGTCAATTCTGACTCATAGCAATCCCCATTGGGTTTCCAAGGTGATAAATCTTTACAGAAGTAGATTGTTTCACCTTCCTTCTGCAGAGCAGCTGATGGTTTTGACCTACCAACCTTCTGGTTAATAGTCGAATACCTTAGTCACTGCACCATCAGAGCTCCTTATTAATATCACAGGCAATTCCTCGGAAGGAAGGTTGGGCAATCCTACTTCCGTAGTGATACTGCCTTGGAAACCCAAGGAGGGGTCGCTATGAGTCGGGGCCGACTTGACGGCACATAACAACAACAACAACATTGAAAGTAAGCTCTACATTTCTGAGGTACAGGTACATCATTCATCAACAGACAGACAAATGGCACAAAAACACATACATCAAAATACAAATACAGGATGACTTCCTGGTGACAAGAAGGTATATAATTAAAAAGTTGAGCACAGTGGTAAGATTCACTGTCTCTAACAAAGAAAAACAGGAACTACCCAAGTTGTCATGTTGTTGTTGTTGTTATGTGCCGTCAAGTCAGCCCCGACTCATAGTAACCCTTCCTTAGGTTTCCGAGGCAGTATCACTATGGAAGCAGATTGCCTAACCTTCCTGCCGAGAAGTGGCTTGTGGGTTTGAACCACTAGCCTTCTGGTTAGCAGTCAAGTGCCTTAGGCACTATGCCAAGTTGTCATAAGTATGCCATTTCTCGCTTGGTATCTTCTTTTTTGACTCTTCATATTCTGTTTACTACATGATGCTCTATCAGTGTTCATGGGTTGTATTTTATTTTTTTTTCTAAAACCTCGATGCATTTCTTGTACCTTTCCTCCACTTAAATTTTCTTCTCAAAGATGTTGATTTCATTCTGCTCCCTGCACATACTTCAGAAACCTCATTTTTTTTTCTAATAAAGCAATTGATTCATATTCAACCTTTAAGTGCAGCCACATAGGACTGTATATGTCAAAGCACTCTAGGTTTTCATATTTCCTGGAGTTATCAGTTTCTTTTATAACTGCTTAAGCCCCACTACCAATTTGCATTAGAGTCTTAAAAACTTCTAGCTAATACAATGGAAATTTATTTTATTTCTTTAAGAGAGAAAAGTAGCAGTAAATGTTTTAATGAAATGGAAATAAAGGCTCTTTCCCTCACAATTAAGCAACCAGAAGTTTGATTGGCTAATGAAGGTTCTGACTTTACTGTTATCAAACGCAACTGCACAAATTGGTGCTTACTATTTCAGTATTAAAAATAAGAAAAATGAAATCAATAACTCAGCTTATGAAAGCTCCAGGAAATGAGATAATATGAAAGTCACATTTCTGTACTTGATAGAAGATATTTAAGTTTGAATCGTTTAACCCATAGTGCTTGAATACAGTAAGCACTTATATTGAGTGATGAAGCAAAAGGATGATATTAAGGTTTGACTGTTATAACCTCCTTCAATGCTTGAGTAGAGCCTTTGAAAACATCTACTGTTAAAAACAGCCATCAGTAGAGTAAAAGCTTATATATTTTTTCAGTTGGCACCATTTTTAGTCTAAGTCTATAATGACAAATGCAAGTGGAATGTTCAAACAGCCAGTTACGTCCAGACCCAATTCTATCACAGCAATGAAAGAAGATTCAGGAGCCTGAATTTTCTAAGTGAATATATAGTTTCAACACAAACTATGTATTTTCTTAGCCCTATTTCTAAAGATGTAGGCAGAGAAATGATCTTCTTTACTTTCTGCTGGGACATCTCTCCAAAGACCAAATTTAAGGATGTTAAGATTTTTCATTCAGGATTCATCTGATTCTAAGCCCTGGAACCACTGTCGTTCCTATAGAAGAAAGTATCTCTATATCAGTAGCTCAACAGGTTAAAATCAAGGTGATCTCTTCCTCAATTGCTTACCAGAATGTTTTGAGAACAGTGATTCTGTCTTGTTCAGCCCTATTTATTCTGCACCTAATATTTGATACATTAAAAAAAAAGAGCACTTCTATCAAGTTTATTCCAACTCAAAGTGACCTTATAGAACAGAGTAAAATTGTCCCCTGGGTTTTCCAAGGCTGTAAATATTTATGGAAGCAGACTGCCTCATCATTATCCATCAGAGCAATTGGGGAATTTGAATTGCTGACCTTTGGTTAGTGGCCAAATGCTTTAACCACAGCACCATCAGAGCTCCTTATTTGATTCACAACTGGTGCTAATTAAACACTTATTGAATGACTAAAAATGAGTAAATGAGTGAAATAACATTTCTAGTGAGCTCTTACCACCAAGTACTTCTTGTACTTGAATTCTAATCAGTGAATCCTGATGTATTGCCTGATATTTCTGAGGTGTTGCTTTGCTCTGCTATGGCCCTAGCCATAAGGGTGCTGTTCCTTACTTATGGTCCCCATAGTTGATTCCTTCTCTTATTTGCTTCCTTAGCTCTCTTGTGCCAAGCAAATCTCTATATTGCCATGTTCCATTCATCTACTAGAACACTCACCCATTAGAATCTGCTGCATATCTCTAACCTGAACCTCTTTGCTTCTCCAATCATCATATTCTAATATTTTTCTCAGAATCTTTTTTTCAGTGCTAGAGACTAAATTAGAAAAAAAAAGAGAGTTGCCAAACTTGTGCATGATTACAAACAATTTATGCTGAAACATTTCAAAAACTGAAATGGTTCTTTTAAGTAATACCTAGGAATTAATTGAATGATATAAATTATTAACAGTTTAGTGTTTATTCTGCTGCTTTTTCTGTTATATAAATATTATAAAATGTAAAAAGAAGACGGAGGAAGACCAGTTTATAATTAAGAAAGGCTGACCATGGATTGGGAGCTCTGGTGGCATAGTGCCTAAGGCATTTGACTGCTAACCAGAAGGATGTTGGTTCAAATCCACCAATCACTTCTCAGAAGGAAGATTGAGAAATCCACTTCTGTAGAGATACTGCCTCAGAAACCCAAGGAGGGGTCACTATGAATCAAATCTTCAGTCTTCCACGGCAGTGAGTTTGGATTGGTTGGTTTTGACCAAGGATTAATCTCAGCTGATCTGTGCAACCCCAAGTTTATCTCCAAAGATGTTTTGACTCATGGAACCAACCTTGGCCAAATCTGAATGAAATGTACTAAATAGTTGTGGTGGTTATGTTTGTGTGTCAACTTGGCTGGGCCTGGTTGAGTAGCTGCGCAGGTGGTGGTAGTTGTTCCCCATGATGAGACTGGCAATCAACTCCACAGTGGGATCAAACACAAGTAACTGGGTAAGCTGCCTTTGGGATGTGGTCTGCTTCCCATAAATAAGAAGCAAATTTGGGAATGGTCTCTAGCCTATGGCACATTTGGACCATGCATGTAGCCATGTCAGTGTTCAGCAGCCTGCCGTGCTCTACCGACCTTGGCACTTTCAATGGACTTAAATTAATGGCCTGCCATGTGGTTTGGTAACATCAGGACTGTGCCATTTCATTTGTCAACCTAGGGCTTAGCCTCAGCAAGCAGTAGCTTTCTGAGTGAAGAAAAGCCTCTAGCTTCAGTGGGCCAGAAGCAGGAGGCAGAGTCCAAGATCGAGGGACTTTCACCCAGCCCCTAGAGCCTAGCACTTTGAACTCGGACATAAAGTGTCATGAACTGTAAGAGAATGGACTCCTGTTTCTTCAAGGATCCACATTTGTGGTATATTTCTGTCAGAGTGACACTAGATAAACACAACAGGATATGGTACTGAGAGAGTGGGGTGCTACTCTGATGTTGTTGTTGTTTATTTTCAGGTGCTTTCGACTCGTTTCTGACTCATAGTGACCCCAGGCACAGCAGAATGAAACACTGCCCAATCCCACGCCAACTCCATGATCCCTGCTATACTTGAGCCAATCATCACAGCCACCATGTCAATCAATCTCGTTGAAGGCCTCCCGCTTTTTTGTCAACCCTTCACCCTACCAAGCATGACATCCTTCTCCAGGGAATGGTCCTTTCTAAAAACATGACCAAAGTATGTGAGATGAAGTCTGGCCATTCTCGCTTCCAAGGAACATTTTAGGTGCACTTCCTCCAGGACAGATCTGTTAGTTCTTTTCACAGTCCATGGTACTTTCAGCATTCTTCGCCAGCACCACAACTCAAAAGCATCAACTCTTCTTCGGTCTTCCTTATTCATTGTCCAGCTCTCACATGCATACGAGGCGATTGGAAATATCATGGCTTGTGTCAAGTGCACCTTAGTCCTCAAGGAGACATCCTTGCTCCTCAGAACTTGATACATTTCCTTCATGGTTGACCTTCTCAATGCTACAAGTCGTCTAATGTCCTGACTGCTGCTTGCATTGGCATCAATTGTAGAACCAAGCAAAATGAATTCTTTGACAACCTCAATCTTCTCTCCTTTTATTGTGATGCTGCTCATTGGTTCAATTGCGAGGATTTTTGTTTTACTTATATTGAGACTTAATCCATACGGCAGACTGTATTCTTCAACCTTCATCAGTAAGTGCCTCAAATCATCCTCATTTTCAACAAGCAAAGTTGTATCGTCTGCATATCTCAGGTTGTTAATGATTCTTCCTCCAATCCTGATGCCACGTTTTTCTTCATATAGTCCAGCTTCTCGGATTATTTGCTCAGCATATAGATTGAATAAGTGTGGGGAAAAGATACAATCCTGACACACTCCTTTCTTGATTTTAAACCATGCAGTGTCCCCTTGTTCCATTTGAATGACAGCCTCCTGGTCAAGGTACAGGTTCCTCATGAATACAATTAAGTGTTCAGGGATTTCCATTATTCTCAATGTTATCTATAATTTTCATGATCCACACAATCAAATGCCTTTTCATAGTCAATAAAGCAAAAGTAAACATCTTTCTGGTACTCTTTCCCTTGAGCCAAGGTCATCTGACAATAGCTATGATATCCCTTGTTCCATGTCCCCTTCTGAATCTAGCTTGCACCTCTGGAAGTTCTCTGTTGATATACTGCTTCAAAAGTTTTGAATTATCTTCAGTAAGATTTTACTTGTGTGCAATATTAATTATATTGTTCTATAATTTCCACATTCTGTGGGATTACATTTCTTTGGAATGGGTACAAATATGGATCTCTTCCAGTCAGTTGGCCAGGTAGCTGTCTTCCAAATCTCTTGGCATAACTGAGTGAGTGCCT
>NW_006921707.1:2500365-2504206 GCF_000298275.1 Orycteropus afer afer
CTTGTCATTTCTTCCATTTTCTTTAGCTACTCTCTGCTCAAGGGCAAGTTTTAGAGTCTCTTCTGTCATCCACTTTGGTCTTCTCTCCTTTTCTCATCTTCTAAGTGATCTCTTGCTTTCTTCATGGATAATGTTCTTGATATCCTCCCACAATTCTTCTGGTTTTTGGTCGTTGGTGTTCAATGCATCAAATCTATTCTTTAGATGGTCCTTAAATTCAGGAGGGATATATTCTAGATCATATTTTGGCTTTTGTGGACTTGTTTTAATCATCTTTAACTTCAAGTTGAACTTGCATATGAGCAGTTGATGGTCTGTTCCACAATCAGCTCCTAGCCTGGTTTTGGCTGAAGATATGGAGTTTTTCCATCATCTCTTGCCACAGATGTAGTCAATCTGATTCCTGTGTGTTCCATCTGGTGAAGTCCACATGTAGAGCTGCTGTTTATGTGTTGAAAAAAGATGTTTGCAATGAACAAGTCGTTGGTCTTGCAAAATTCTACCATGCGAGTTCCAGCATAATTTCTGTCACCAAGGCCAAATTTTCCAACTACCAGTGATTCTTCTTTGTTTCCATCTTTTGCATTCCAGTCACCAGTGATAATTAACACATCCCGATTGCATATTCAGTCAATTTCAGAATGCAGAAGTTGATAAAAATCTTCAATTTCCTTATCTTTGGCTTTGGTGGCTGGGACATAAATTTGAATAATAGTCATATTAATGGGTCTGCCTTGTAGGTGTATGGATATTATCTTATCACTGACAGCATTGTACTTCAGGACAGATCTTGAAACATCCTTTGTCAGGATGAATGCCATGCCATTCCTCTTCAAACTGTCATTCCCGGCATAGTAGATCACATAGTTGTCTGATTCAAAGTGGCCAAAACCCATCCATTTCAGCTCACTAATGCTGAGGATATCAATCTTTATGCTTTCCATTTCATTTTTGACAACTTCCAATTTTCCTAGATTCGTACTTCATACATTCCATGTTCTGATGATTAATGGATATCTGCAGCTGTTTCTCTTCCATTTGAGTGGTGCCACATCAGCAAATGGAGGTCTCGAAAGCTTTACCTTATCCATAGGAGTAAGGCTGGGTTTAATCAGATGATGCAGCTCTTTCCCAGTCCTATTTTGAGAGCCTTCTAACCTAACCAGACTATTCATAAAGTTGCGCAGTAATGTATCAAACAGTGCTTCTTTGCTATTCATAAGTTTTTCCCTGTCCAATTCTTTGAGAAGTGGATGGCCTTTTCCTTCTTCCTAATCTGTCTCAGTCTGTAAGCTGGGCTGATACCTGTGCACCATGTGCATCCCACTGGGTTTGAAACACCAGTGGCTCGGCCTCAAAACTCACATCAACCCATCACCATGGTAGGGCAAACCAATAGACAGGTTTGTCTCCCTGTTGGAAACCTCTCGCACCACCCTTACCTGGGTCCCTGCAGCTGACTGCTCCTCTGTCCATGTTCCTGGGCTTTTAATCCCCTTTCTCTTTCCCATCCTGCTGCTTTGAGCATGTCTGGGTTCTCTCTCTTCACCTGGATCCCTGTGGCTGACTGCTCTTCTCTCCAGGTTCCTGGCTTTTAATCCCCTTTCCCCCACTCTCCCACCCTGCTGTTTTGGGCATGCCTGACTTCCCTCTCCTCACCTGGATCCCTGCAGCTGTCTGCTCCTCTCTCTGGGTTCCTGGCTTTTAGTCCCCTTTCTCCCACTCTCTCACCCTGCTGCTTTGAGTGTTCCTGGGTTCGCTCTCCTCCCCTGGACCCCTGCAGCTGACTGCTCTCCCTGACTGCTCTGATAGATACCTAAAATGGGGAAACAGGAGTGGAGTGTGTCCTTGACCCAAGACCCTGGCAGAGAGACCCTGGCATACAACATGAGAGATGGCAGGAGCAGAGCCCAGAGACCATCATGAAACAGTGATAGCCTTGCCAGCACATGGAGGAGAAAGCCAGATGCCATTGCACAGGCAGCTTCCTGGCAGAGTGGGTAGCCTTTGGGCATTAATTGGTAGAGAAGACAGGCATGAAATGGAGTAGCAGGTTGGCCGGTTCATGGAGCAAGAAAGCTGAGTGCTTTTGGGACAGGAAGCTTTCCGGCAGAGTGTGTTGCCTTCAGCATTAATTGGCAGAAGCGAAGAGACCAAGGAAATGGGAAGCAGAGCTGCTTCAGCCTTAAGGGTAGGATCATGGCCTTTGGAGGTGGAACCACCACAACCCCCTAGGTTTCAAAGAGCCACACCTTCAGCATCTTGGTTTTAGAGTGTGGGGCTGCTTGTTAATGTGAGCTTGTGGGATGAGGACATAGCTGCTGCCCAAGAGAGGGGGACAGGGCTGCCACGCCCAAGAGGGAGAAGAACGGGGCCTGCTGGGCCAAGGCGGTGAGGTCACCACTCAGGAACCAGGTGACAGGAGTCATCCAGTGGAGGAGACCTATACAGATACCACTCATTGAAGATCTGTACAAGTGCCAAGTTGACAAGGGGTGTAATTGTGGCAGTTAAGTTTGTGCATCAACTTGGCTGGGCCCAGCTGAGTGACTGGGCAGGTGGTGGTAATTATTCCAAATGATGAGACTGGCAATCAACTCCGTGGGAGATCTACCACAAGCAGCTGAGTATATAAGAAGCAGCTTTGGGAATGGTCTCTAGCCTATGGCCCACTTGGACCCTGCATATAGCCGTGCTATTGTTCAGCAGGCTGCCATGCTCTGCCATCCTAGGGACTTACAATGAACTTAAATTAATGGCATGTTTTCGTAACATCAGGACCATGCCATTTTATTTGTCAACCTTGGGTTTGCTAGCTTCAGCAGCCAGTAGCTGTCTGAGTGAAGAAACACCTCTAGTTTCAGTGGGTGGGGAGTAGGAAACAAAGCTGAAGCCCAAGGTTGAGTGGCTTTCACCCAGCCGCTAGAGCCTAGCATTTTGAACGTGGACTTATAGGCTCCTGAACTGTAAGAGAATAAGGTCCTGTTTGTTCAAGCTATCCACAATTGTAGTATATTTCTGTCAGAGTGACACTAGGTAACCACAACAATAGTGATAAATGTGGTCTTGTGCTAGGAACCAAGAAAGACCAAGAGGCGTCATGTGTTTGTTTGTCAGCATTGTTTATAGAAAATGTACAGATTGGTGATTTGTACCTGGTTTCTGGGTGTTCTCTTGGTTTCTGTTTGTTCTCTTTGGTTCTGTTATTGAGACTTTTCATACAACCTGGCTTAAGCGATACTGAGAGAAGCATGAAAGACCCTTTCTCACTTGGGACTCTGGCTTGCCTGAGATCAAGGAAACTTGCACATACATTGGTGGTTCATAATCCAAAGAAAAAGTTTGCCCTATGTGTCTAATAAATGAACCTGGCAACTGTGTCCAACAGTCTTGCATCACTCTGATCACTGTGTATGCTTTCTTTCTCCTCCTGTACTATATTATTTGTCTTTAGTTAAATCTTAAGTGAGTATACCACAAAGAATCCCATATTGCTGTTAGGTGCCATTAAGTTGGTTCCATTTCATACCAACCATATGTACAAGAGTGAAATGCTCCCTGGTCCTGTGCCATCCTCACAATCATTGTGTTGTTTGACTCCATTGTTGTACCACCATATAAATCCATCTCATTGAGAGTCTTCCTCAACTGATCCTCTACTTTACCAAACATGATGTCCTTCTCCAGAGATTGGTCCCTCCTGAGAACATGTGCAAAGTACATGAGACAAAATCTCTCCATCCTTACTTCCAAGGAGCATTCTTTTATTATTATTATTATTATTATTATTATTGTGATTTGGGTGAAGATTTACAGAACAAATTCACTTTCCGTATAGCAG
>NW_006921707.1:2504440-2505820 GCF_000298275.1 Orycteropus afer afer
AGGTGTGGGTTCAATTCCAGACCTGAAGGGCAGCTAGTCTCGGTGGTTCCACCAGGCTCTATCAGACCAGCAAACCTGGTCCCCCCCCCCTTTTTTTTTCTCCAAGTGATTTTTAGTTTTCCACATTGTTTTCCCTCTCTATCAAGGAACTCCTACACAGATCCCCTTCCAAGTGGATGAGAGTGGTAGCCAGGCACCATCAAGTTCTTCTGGTCTCATAGTCATATAGGCTACAGATCAGATGGTGTACCAGTTGCTAGGATTAATTGTTTCCATGAATTTTGGTTTTCTTCATTCTTCTTTGCTCTGGGTGAGGAGACACCCATCGTTGCATCTAGATGGCAGCTTGCTAGCTTTTAAGATCCCAGTCGCTACTTGCCAAAGTAGGAGGTTGGACAATGTTTTATATAGTATGTTATGCCAATTGAGCTTGATATCTCCTGCAACTATGGTCCTAAGCCTGCAGGTTCAACTACTTGGGCCCTCTGGGTAGCTAGCTGTGACCAAGCAGTGACCACAACCTTCCCCTTGTCAACTCTACTATACACCTGGGAATTCTGATCATTCACAAACTTATAGGACCATTGTCTGCCAACCTTATGTTCTTGGATACACTCCCCATTTCATAGACATTTCTAATAGTTCAGCCTGTCCACCCATCTATCCACCCATACACCCATGCTTGCCTTCACTGACAACACAGTACTGTATGTGTAAAAGGGTTCATATTTGTTGTCTGTACCTCCCATGTACCTCTATGTCTTTCTCATCTTCAATGCTGCCATATTGGTCACTCACATTTGGTAAATTGCCCTTCTCTTTACCCAAATCAATACTTATCTCTATCTGTCTAACAGCCTTCCCTCCCCTCCCCTCTCACCCCTGGTAACCAACAATGAAAATGTCCTTCTATAGATAAACCTTTCCTTAACTTTTACAATGACAGGCTAATACAATATCTGTGCTTTTGTGATAGACTTATTTCCCTCAGCATAATGTCCTCCAAGTTCATCCACGTTACACGGTGTTTTGCAGATTCTACATTATTCTTTAGAGTTGCATAGTATTCCATGGTGTGTATGTACCATAGTTTGGTTATCCATTCCTTAGTTGATGAACACCTAGGTTGTTTCCATCTTTTGGCTATTGTATAGTATATTTATGCCATATATTAGGGGCCTTAAATTTGCCCCTAGATTTTCCATGAGGAACTGTATAGTTTTAGGTTTCACATTCCATCTGGAGTTCGTTTTTGTGTATGGTGTGAGGTATAGAACTTGTTACAACAGTCCATTCTATCTTGCAACTCTCTTAACTTCCTCACCATTTAGAAGTTCTGTGACTACACAGTCTTTTCCCTCTTTTTTGTTTGTCGTTGTC
>NW_006921707.1:2520114-2533520 GCF_000298275.1 Orycteropus afer afer
TATGGTTGTCCTATTCAAAATGGCCAAAACCAGTCCATTTCAGCTCACTAATGCCGAGGATATCAATCTTTATGCATTCCATTTCCTTTTTGACAACTTCCAATTTTCCTAGATTCATACTTCGTACATTAGACATTCCAATGATTAATGGATGTCTGCAGCTTTTTCTCTTCAATTTGAGTGGTGCCACATCAGCAAAGGAAGGTCTTGAAAGCTTTCTCTTACCCATATGAGTAAGGCTGGGTTTACTCAGATGTTGCAGCTCTTTCCCAGACCTATTTTGAGAGCCTTTTAGCCTAATCGGACTATTCCTAAAGGTGAGTGGTAATGTACCAAACAGTGTTTCTTTGCTATTCATAATGTTTTCCCTGGCTAATTCTTTAAGAAGTGGGTGGCATCTTCCTTCTTTCTAGTCTGTCTCAGTCTATAAGCTGAGCCATTACCTGTGCACGAGGTGCATCTCGCTGGGTTTTAAACACCAGAGGCTCAGCCTCAAAACTCAAGTCTACATGTCACCACAGTAGGACAAACTGACAGACAAGTTTGTCTTGCTGTTGGAGACCTCTCGTATCACCCCAACTGGGTCCCTGTGGCTGACTGTACCTCTGTCTGGCTTCCTGGCTTTTAATCCCCTTTCTCCTACTCTTCTGCCCTGCTGTTTTGTGCGTATCTGAATTGTCCCTGGGGCTGACTTCTCCTCTGTCTGGGTTCCTGGCTTTTTATCCCCTTTCTCCTGCGCTTCTGGCCTGCTACTCTGGGCGGGCCTGAGTTGCCTCTCCTCACCTAATCCCTTCGGCTGACTGCTCTTCTCTCTTGCTTCCTGGCTTTTAATCCCCTTTCTACTGCTCTTCCCGCTTGCTACTTTGGGCGTCCCTGAGTTGTCTCTCCTCACCTGTAACCCTGGAGCTGAGTCAGCCCCAGGGTTCTTCTGGTAGTCCATGGTATTTTCAATAGTCTTTGCCAACATCACAGTTTGAGTGCATCAATTCTTCTTTGGTCTTCCTAATCCATTATCTAACTTTCACATGCATATAAGGCTACTGAAAATACCATGTCTTAGGTCTGTGCACCCTAATCTTCAAAGTGACATCTTTGCCCTTTAACACATTAAAGAGGTCTTTTGCATCAGATTTTCCCAGATTTGCAATATATCCTCAGATTTCTGGTTGCTACTTCCATGAGTATTGACTGTGGATCCAAGTAAAATGAAATCCTTGATAACTTCAATCTTTTCTTCATTTATTGTGATGTTATATATTGGTCCAGTTATAAAGATTTTAGTTTTCTTTATGTTGAGGTGTAATCCATACCAAAGACTGTAGTCTTTGATTTTCATCAGTAAATGCTTCAAGTCATCTTCACTTCCAGCAAGAAATGTTGTGTCATCTGCATATACCAAGTTGTTAACAAGTCTTCCTCCAATCTTGATGCCACATTCTTCTTTATATAGTCCAGCTTCTCAGATCATTTACTCAGCATATAGACTGAATGAGTACGGAAAGGATACAACCCTGATGCACAACTTTCCCTATTTTAAAGCACACAGTATCTTCTTGTTCTGTCCAATCAATTGCCTTTTGGTTTATGTACAGGTTCCTCATAAGCACAATTAGTTGTTCTGGAATTCCCATTTGTGTCCACTTGTTGAAATATATCAATGGGTCTTCCAAAAGTTCCTGGAGTCTTGTTTTATTTTTCAAATTCTTTCAGTGCAGTTTGTACTTCTTCCTTCAATTTCATCAGTTCTTTATCTTATGGCTACCACCTGAAATGGTTGAAATTCGACCAATTCTCTTTGATACAGTGACTCTTTGTATTCCTTCCATCTTCACTAGTGGTTCCTGTATCACTCAGTAATTTGCTTATAGAATCCTTCAATATTGCAATTCAAGGCTTGAATTTTTTCTTCAGTTCTTTCAGCTTGAGAATTGCCAAGTGCTTTCCTTCCTTTTGATTTTCTAATTCCAGGTCTTTGTACATTTCATTATAATACTATATTCTATCTTTTACTATATTTTATATATGTATATATTTATATATTTCACTGTCTATTGTAGTAGTATGAGCTGATCAGTCTTAGTAATTCCCAGTAACTTGTCATAATATTGACTTTGTCAAGAATAACTTGAAAGGTGCCTTGTCACCTGGCATTCAATAAATTCTTGAGAAATTTAGTTAAGAATGGAACAAAGAAAGGATGTAGAGTGAAAAGGAGGGAGGAAGGGAGGAAAAAAGGAAACAACAAAGGGAAGAAGGAAGGGAGAAAGTAAGAGAGGTAGGAAGGGAGGGAAGGAGAGAGAAGAATGAAGGGAGAGAGAATGGAAAAAAAGATAATGCAACAAGTTTTGAATTATCTTGAGTAAGATTTTACTTGTGTGTGATATTAATGATATTGTTTGATAATGTCCACATTCTATTGGATCACCTCTCTTTGGAATGGACACAAATATGGATATCTTCCAGGCAGTTGGTCAGATAGCTGTCTTCCAAACTTCTTGGCATAAACAAGTAATGACCTCCAGCACTGCATCTATTTGTTGAAACATCTTAATGTGCATTCTGTTGATTCTTGGAGACTTGTTTTTGGCCAGTTCCCTCAGTGCAGTTTGGATTTCTTCCTTCAGTACTATTGGCAATTTATCATATGTTACATCCTGAAATAGTTGGACATAAACTACTTCTTTTTCATACAGCGACTCTGTGTGTTCCTTCCATCTTCTTTTTATGCTTCCTGCATCATTTAATATTTTTCCCATAGAATCCTTCAATACTGCATTGGGAGGCTTGAATTTCTTCTTCGATTCTTTCAGCTTTGGAAATCCTGAATATGTTCTTCCCTTTTGGGTTTCTAACTCCAGTCTTTGTAAATTCATAATAATACTTTGTGTTCTTGAGATGCCCTTTGAAATCTTCTGTTCAGTTCTCTTATTTCAGCATTTCTTCCATTTGCTTTAGCTACTCTCCATTTAAGATCAAGTTTCAGAGTCTCATCTGACATCCATTTTCATCTTTCCTTCTCTTCCTGTATTTTTAATGACCTTCTGCTTTCTTCATATATGATGTTCTTGATGTTATCCCAAAACTCATCTGGTCTTTGGTGATTGGTGTTCAGTGCCTCAAATTTATTCTTCCTATGGTTTCTAAATTAAGGTGAGATATAATCAAGGTCATATATTGGCTCTCCTGGATTTATTTTCATTTTCTTTAGCTTCAACTTGAACTTGCATAGAAACAAATGATGGTCCTTGCAGTCAGTTCCTGGGTCTGCTTTAACTGATGACATTGAGCTTCTCCATCACCCCTTTCCACACATGTAGTAAATCAGATTTATGTGTATTCTATTTGGGTGAGATCCACGTGTATGGCCACCACTTATGTTGTTGAATAAAGGAATTTGAAATGAATAAGTCATTGATCTTGAAAAATTCTATCTTGTGATAACTGGTCTCATTTCTATCACCAAGGCTATATTTTCCAGTTACCAGTGATTCTTCTTTGTTTCCAACTTTTGCATTCCAAACACCAATAATTATCAGTGTATCTTGATTGTATGTTTCTGCAATTTTGGACTGCAGAAGTTGGTAAAAATCTTAAATTTCTTCATCTTTGGCCCTAGTAGTTGGTGAATAAATTTGAATAGTAGTAGTATTAACTAGTCTTCCTTGTGGTGGTGTTGTTGTTAGGTGCCGTCAACTCACCTCCGACTCATAGCCTCCCTATGCACAGCAGAACAAAACACTAACCAGTCCTATACCAGCCTCATGATCCTTGCTGTATCTAAGTCCATTGTTGCAGCCACTGTGTCAATCCATCTCGTTGAGGGCCTTCCCCTTCTTCGTTGACCCTCCACTTTACCAAGCATGATATTTTTCTCCATGGAATAGTTCCTCCTGACAACATGACCAAAATAGATGAGATAAAGTGTGGCCATTCTCACTTCCAAGGAGTATTCCATTTGCACTTGTTCCAGGAAAGATCTGTTAGTCCTTTTAGCAGTCCATGGTACTCTTAGCATTCTTCTCCAAAACCACAAATAAAAAACATAAACTCTTCTTTGGTCTTCCTTATTCATTGTCCAGCTCTCACATGCATAAGAGGTGACTGAAAATCCATGCATGGGTTAGGTGCACATTAGTCTTCAAGGAGACATCTTTGCTCTTCAGCATTTGAAAGAGATCTTTTGCAACAAATTTGTCCAATGTGATACATCATCTGATGTCTTGACTGCTGCTTCCATTGGTATTGATTGTAGAACCAAGTGATATGAAGTCCTTGACAACTTCTATCTTTTTTCATCCATCATGAAACTGTTTATTGGACCATTAATGAGGATTTTGTTTTCTTTATATTGAGGTGTAATCCCTACTGCAGACTGTAGTCTTTAATCTTCATCAGTAAGTGCTTCAAGCCATCCTCACTTTCAGTAAGCAAAGTTGTGTCATCTGTGTATCACAGATATTGTATTGCTAATGAATCTTCCTCCAGTCCTGAAGCCACATTCTTCTTCATATCATCCAGCTTCTTGGATTATTTTCTCAGCATACAAATTGAGTAAGTGTGAAGAAAAGATACAACCTTGATGCACTCCCTTCCTGATTTTAAACCATGCAGTATTATCCCCTTGTTCCGTTCGAACGACAGCCTCCTGATCTATGTACAAGTTCCTCATGAGTACAATCAAGTGTTCTGGAATTCCCATTCTTCTCAATGTTATCCATAATTTGTTATGATCCACATAATTGAATGCTTTTGCATAGTCAATAAAACATAAGTAAACATATTTCTGGTATTCTTTGCTTTCAGCTAAGATCCATCTGACTTCAGCAATGATATGTCTCATTCCACATCCTCTCTTGAATCCAGCTTGCATTTCTGGAAGTTCTCTTGTTTTTGAATTATCTTCAGTAAGATTTTACTTGCATGAGATATTAATGATATTGCTCTATAAAAATATTAGTGGTTTGAACCCACTAGCAGCTCTTCAGGAGAAAGATGAGGCAGACTGCTTCCATAAAGATCAAAAGCCTTGTGTAAACCTTGTGGGAGTCACTATGAGTCAGAATCAACTAGATGTCAGTGGTTTTGTTTTCCTTCATACGCCAAATATTTCTGCATTCCTGGTGATATCAAGAAAAAGTTGGCTTCCTTGTAGGCAGGCATATGTATATTACCCTATCACTGATAGTGTTATACTTCAGAAAAGATCTTGAAATGTTCTTTTTGACAATGAATGTGCAATGCCATTCCTCTTCAATTTTTCATTCCCAGCATAGTAGATCATATGATTGTCTGATTAAAAATGGCCAATACCAGTCCATTTCAGCTCACTAGTGCCTACAATAGGAGCTCTGGTGGCGTAGTGCCTAAGGCATTTGACTGCTAACCAGAAGGCTGATGGTTCAAACCCACCACCCACTCCTTGGAAGGAAGATTGGGCAATCTACTTCTGTAGTGATATGGCCTCAGAAACCCAAGGAGAAGTCACTATGAGTCAGATCTGACTCAACAGCAATGAGTGAGTGACTGCTTAGGATATTGATCTTTATGTGTTCCATTTCATTTTTGACAACTGCTAATATTCCTAGATTCATACTTTGTACGTTCCATATTCCAATTAATAATTAATGTTTGCAGTTTTTTTTTTTTTCCCCCATCATGACACATCAGCAAATGGAGGTCCCAAAAGCTTTACTGCATCCATGTCATTAAAGTTGGCTATACTTTGAGGAGGCAGTTCTTCCAAGGTCATATTTTGAGTGCTTTCCAACCTGAGGTCCATATTGTCTGGCACTATATCAGACAGTGTTTCATGGCTCTTCATAAAGTTTTCCAGTAATATATCAGACAGTGTTTCTCTGCTATTCATAAGGTTTTCAGTGGTCAGTGTTTTTTCAGACTTGGATGTCTCCATCCTTCTTCCTAGTCTCTTCTAGAAACTCTGATGAAACCTGATCACCATGGGTGACCCTGTTGGCATTTGAAATACCAATCAATGGCATACCCTCCAGCTTCACAGCAACATGCAAGCCACCACAGTATGACAAACTGACAGACGAGTGGTGGAATTTATGGCTACAGGGATGCAAATATGAAATGAAAATTATATTCTCTGTTTAGATCATGGAAGGAAACTCTATGTCATAAAGAAATGAAGAATGTATGTAAGACTAAACATTTAAGACTAGTAGCTAAGAACATGTTGTACAAACAAGAAAAATTCTTTAATGATTTAAGTTGTCAACTTTCTTACCAAAAACTTTACTGGACAGGCATCCAAGTAGAAACTGAAAGCAGTTTTTCAGGGTCCAGAAGACAGTGAGTTCTATTCATTTATTTATTCCTTCTGCTGCATGTCTTTCTCCTCATTCCTGACCAAACCATAGACCCAGGCAGTGAGAGGAGCAAGAAGTTTGACCATATTCCCATGATTTATGTCACCTACCCTCCAGTTCCACTCCCTAAGGTTGAGGTGACATTACTCAAAGTATTTCTGAAGATGAAGGAAATCTGTCATGAGTATATGAAAGGCCATGTATATATGTTAATTGAATAAAACTTCTTAATGCAAGGATGTTTCTTTGTACACAACACACATGTTGAGAGCAAAGGGTGGGCTGGGGGTTCTGAGGCACTGAAATTTTATGAAAGATGTTGACACACTGATGTCAAGTAGGCAATAGGGGCTGCAGCTTGTTCTTCTACCACACCAGTAGGGAATTTTAGGTCATAGAGTTCTCCACAACATAGTCTCTTTCTGTCAGGTGTTTGATGATCTATCCCGGAAGAGTGCTCTGGCAGACACAGAGTTTGAAGAAGGTGAAGATTAGTACTACACCAAAGCAGCCACACTCAGTTGCCATCCATTCAGCTTTTGAGTAGCAAAGCAATGACACAATATGGTTGGACTTGTGTATGGTGAAGAACTAGGGGTGTTACTTTTTCTTAACTCTTGGGGTTTCATTAAGTATAATTAAGAAGGTTCTCATTTTTCTGATCCTTTTGGAGAGCTTCAGCCTTATCTCAAAATTCCAACAAGTGATAGAACTTGAACTTTTATTTCTTTGCTTGACTTTTAACTTAATCACTTAACATCTATCAGGTGCTTATTTTGTACTCAGTACTGTGTCTGGAGCCCTGGAGGCACTGTGCTAAAGCACTCAGCTGCTAAGGTCAGTGCTTTGAACCTATCAGCAAATGTGGAAGTGTGCTTCCATGAAGATTTACAGCCTTGGAAACCCTATGGTACCAGTTCTGCTGTGTCCTATAAGGTTGTTCTGAGTTGGAATCAACTGGGTATTTTTGGTTTACTATGTCAGGCTCTGGTGTGTATTTGTTAAGGCATTTGGTTGTTAACCATAAAGTCAGTGGTTGAAACCCACTAGCAACTCTGCAAAAGAAAGACGAGGCAGTCTGCTTTCATAAAGATTTACAGCCTTGGAAACCCTATGGGAGCAGTTCTACTCTGTCTTACGGGCCAGCTATGAGTCAGAATTGTCTCAACACCAGTGAGTTTTTTTTTTTTTTTTTTTCCCTTCCATTTACTATGTCAGGCTCTGGTGATGTGTTGGGTTAGGCATTTGGTTGTTATCCATAAGGTCAATAGTTCAAACCCACTAGCCACTCTGCAGAAGGAAAATGAGACAGTCTGCTTCCATAAAGATTTACAGCCTTGGAAACCCAGTGAGGAGTTTGCTATGAGTTGAAGTTGATTTGATGGCAGTGATTTTTTTTTTTTTTTGGGGGGGGGTGGTTTATGTCAGGTACTGGAGCTTTGGAGGTACAGTGGTTGATACATTCAGCTACTGACCAAAATTTGGCAGTTTGAACCCACCAGTTGCTCTGTGGGAGAAAGATGAAGTTTGCTTCAGTAACCTTATGGGGCTGTTCTACTCTGCCCTATAAAGTCACTAAGTTGGAATTAACTTGATAGCAGTTGGTTTGATTTGGTTGGTCTGGTGTTAGGTACTGAGAAGTATTCATAGAGTTTGGAATGCACTTTCAAGATGATAAGGCATAATTCAATATATTTAAAATGCTATGCAAGAAAGAGGTCAAATAGAAGTCCAACCTGAACCAGGAAGAAAGAGGGGTCTAAGTAAAAGCCACAGCATGGGCAAAACAGGGGGTGGGTAGTGGGGAATACTATCTATATTAGGTGAAAAATAAAGACACCAGTGTGTTTAAAAGCACAGAGTGCATGGTGGGACATGAGACCAAAGAGTAAATTAGCTCTCTACCTGTGAAGTAGCGTCATCAGAAATGGGAACTAATCAATAGACCCCCAGTAGTCATCAAGCAGTAATATCAGCCTGCATATCCTTATGCTCCAAACAGAGCCTACTCTCTCTTGCCATTCAAACGATCTCTACCTCCAGTGCCTTTGGGAACTGTGTGATTCAGGGCACTTTCCTGCTGACCCTGAGGAGAGAATGATCATACAATGATTAGTAAACATCGATAGCTCAGTCCTAAAGACCAGAGACAATATAGCACTACAAGCTTCTGAGCCACTGGCAAACACTGAAATAGTAAATGAGTTTCTTCTATCTGTCTTGACAATATTTTTTCCACTCTCCTAGCATGCAATGCCATTAGAATACAGAATTAGAAAGTGAATGAAATTCGGAAAAGATTATGAAAGTTTAGGCTAGAAAAAAGGAATTCGTTTCTTGTGACCTTTATGCATATAGCTAAAAAATGTATATTATTGGCATCAACTTAAAATGGATTTAATACTCTGAGATGTCTTCTATTTTCACCTAGGAGAACACATTGCTAGATACAAGGAAGGAAGAAAAATCTACTGGAAAACTGAGATAAAGTTAGAAAGGTGAGCAACAAGCAAACACAATGCCACCATTTCTGGAGGGGAAATCTATAACAGCTCTGGATCCAGATCTGATTTTGAGCTCCCTTGAAGTGGAGTTGAACTAGAGAGTTCCACCTTGTTGTGTTGTTATGTGCCGTCAAGTTGGACCCGACTCATAGTGACCCCTCCTTGGGTTTCCGAGGCAGTATCACTACGGAAGTAGATTGCCCCATTTTCCTTCCGAGGAGTGGCTGGTGGATTTGAACCATCAGCCTTCTGGTTAGCAGTCAAGTGCCTTAGCCACTATGCTACCAGAGCTCCCTTACAAAATACAATTAATTAATTGTAAAATATTAAGTCTGAAAATACTAAATGCTGGTGATACAAGCAATGAGAATTCTTACACATGTATGTCTAGTCGGACTGTAAATTCACACAAGCATATTAAAAAACAATTTGATATTAAAGCACTTAATGTAAAGTATACATAGTACATAGAGAAACTCCAGAAAATTTATAAATAAATATTTATAACAACTTTGTTCATAATAGAAAAAAGCTGGAAATGACTTACATGTCTATTGAAAGAATGGATTAAGATAATATTACATAATCAGATAATAAAATGTTATACAGCAGGAGAAATGAAAAAAAAAATCTAGAAATCATTACTCTGGGAACCTCAACTATATTCTGGAATTGTGTGCACATGTCTTCCCTGCTGTATCTCTCAGCCCCGTTTAAGATCACTAAGCAATTTTTTAAAGGTAATATTTACTGCATCTGAGAAAACCAAAACATTACACATTGCCATTCAGTCGGATCGGACTCATAGTGACCCTTCCTTGGGTTTCTGAAATGGTATCACTATGGAAGTAGATTGCCCAACCTTCCTTCCAAGGAGTGGCTGGTGGGTTTGAACTGCCAAACTTCTAGTTAGCAGTCAAATGCCTTTGGCTCTATGCCACCTGAGAAGGGAGATCATAGTAGTTTCTCAAAAAATATTTATTATTTAAATAAAGTCAAACCAACTTTGTGTGTACATATATCATTAAAAGGGGATCCTTCATGAGTTGTAAGTACCCAAGATTTTTATATATAAATCTGTAGGGCAGACTGGCAAGCTTGAAACACAAGCAATAATTGATATTGCAGTCTAGAGTTCAAAATCCATAGGGCAGGCTGACAATCTGGAAACTCAGGCAAGATTTCCATGGGACAGTCTTGAAGATGAATTCCTTTTCCTCCAGGAAACCTGTTTTTTTTTTTTTTTTTCCTTCTTCTTTTTTTTTCCTTTTCTCCTCAGGCCTTCAACTGACTAGATTAAGCCCACATAAATTTTTGTAAGTAATCATTTTTTACTTAAAACCTACTGATTGCAAACATTAATCAACTGTGTCAAATATATTCACAGTAACATTTAAACTAGTATTTGATTAAATAACTGGGCACTATACCCTAGCAAAACTGACACATTATATTAATCATCACACCCAAGTAACCAGATCTACTACTACCAAGGGTTATCCTCAAAATACAGAATTACTTGTTATATATTTTCCCTCCATATTTCCCCTCTAGTCTGCTACAAAAGGAGCTCTGGTGGCACAGCGGCACCTTGGGCTGCTAATCAAAAGTTCAGCAACTTGAACCCACCAGCCACTCTGTGGGAGAAAGATTAGGGAGTCTGCTTCCATGAAGATTTTACAGGCTTGGAAATCCTGTGGGGCAGTTTTACTCTGTCCTGTAGGGTCACTGATAACTGGAATTGACTAGATGGCAGTAAGTTTTTTAATATATTGCTACAACTATGTGTCTAAGATGTCAAAGACCCAACACACATTTATTTCCTAGCTCTGCCCAACGAGAGGGCCTGAAAACAATGGCACACTGTAGCAATGAGCACACTTTATGTCAAAATCTTTGTTTCTAAATATTATTCTTCACTAAAATGAACCAGAGATCCATTGAGAAATGCTTGATTTTAGGGCTGCTTCTGGGAAAGTACAGGATGAACTTGGAATATCTTGCTGTGGAAAATAAGGAATCAATGAAAGCATCATGAGGATATGTCAAAATGTCACAGGAGCAGGTTTAGAATGAGTACCACTGGCCAAATCAGGGGCAAGTTGAGCAGCAAAATAAATTGTTATGACAATGGACTATAAAACACTGAATAAAATAATCTATGAGTTCATTCTGATATTAGATACTAGAATACTTACTAGTATGAACTCATGGATTATTATAAGATCATATATATATATAATATATACATATATTATATATATATATAGTATATCATATATATATATATATATAATTATAAGATCATATATACTAGATATATATATTATATCTAGTATATATGATCTTATAATAGATCTTATAATAAGAAGCAAAATTTTGATATTTTCCCATAACTTCTTATACATTTCTTATTAATTACAAAAATATAATAGTTACATTTACAGTGGAGAAACCTGGAAATCACTATCATATCCAAGTGTGAAAGCTAACAACACCAATATCGGCACAAAACCACATGATGTGTCTCTTAATACAATGGTCTCAGAAGTACAGAGTATCTCTTCAGTTGTTTTCTCCCCCAAAATATTTAATTGTATCTAATATGAGGAAATATTGGACAAACCCAAACTAAGTGACATTCTACAAAATAACTAGCTTATAGTCCTCAAAATTGTCAAAGTCAAGAAAAATAAAGAAAGGCTGAGGAACTATTCCAGATGAATAAGGAATAAGTAGACATAGGAATTAAGTGAAATATGTAATCCTAGATTAGATCTTGGGAGCTCTGGTAGCATAGTGCCTAAGGCACTTGACTGCTAACCAGAAGGCTGGAGGTTCAAACCCACCAGCCACTCCTCAGAAGGAAGATGGGCCAATCTACTTCCATAGTGATACTGCCTCGGAAACTCAAGGAGGGGTCAACTGTGAGTCGGGTCCAACTTGACGTCACAAAACAAACAAGATTAGATCTTAGACCCAAGGGTGGGGGGAAAAAGAAAAGACAAAATTGAGACACTTAAAGAAACTTAAACCTGGGCAATATGGGGCAGTTGATAAGATAATACCATTTTATCAATATTAATTTCCTGATTTTGATAATGAAGTTAAATAAAATGTTCTCTTTCTTAGCAAATACACACTGAATTATGTGTGTATGAGTATAGATAGATAGAGAGATACATACATACACACACACATACATACATACATACATTACATAAAGTCCCTGGGCAGTGCAAATAATTTTCCCTTGACTACCAACCAAAAGCTTGGCAGCTGGAACCCATCCAGCAGTGCCACAGAAGAAAGTCCTGGCTATTTATTTCTATAAAGATTATGACCAAGAAAACTCTATGGAACTCAGTTTCACTCTAACACATGGGTTGCCATGGTTGCCATGAATAGTAGGAATTAAACAAAGAGTTTTTTGATAGATAGCTAGATGATTGATAGATACATAGATAAATAGATGGACAGATGGATAGATACATAGCTAGGTAGATAGATAGACAAATAGATAGAATCATAAAACAAATGGGTAAAAATGAAACCAACTGGTGGATCTGAGTGTACTTTTGTTTTTTGTACAATTCTTGCAATTTGTCTGAATATTTGAAGTTATATAAAATTGCCTATTCTCCTTTTGAATCATTTGCATTTGACTCTGTAAGTCTGTAATACATGACTTTAGAGCAATCTTTTCTGGTACCTGACTACATCTAACCACCATCTCCAGCCTCCCAGTTCATCTTATTTCCCTCAGAAAATATATTCAAGGTCCAGACCAAATTAGTTTTTCATAGTACTCTTTCCTTATTGCACTCTTCTATTTTCCTTTAAAGTCACCACAACCCATCCTATACCATGAAGTTAATGTCTCACTGAAAAAGTGGCCCAGATCTTCCCTTTTCTTAAAGTAAAGACTCTTTTATGGAGGAGAGAGGTCTGTAAATTACTGTTGATAAATGCAAAGGAGGACCAAGTGATACAAAATGGGAGCTAGAGCTCATAGTCTGATACTAGGACACAATATAGGGCCTGAGGACAGTTTGAGTAAGCATATTAGAAGTATATATTTTGCTAAACACTATTCTGTCTTCTAAATCTTATAAAAAATTTATTCTTACAACAAATCTCTGAGATAAATACAATTACTGTCCTCATTATATATCCCCAGAAAACTGAGATTTAGTGTGCTGAATATTTTCAGTTTTTTTCTTCAAATATACTATCCACCTTTCTCCTTCCTGCTATTTGTCATGGGTGGTTAATGTTAATGGACTACATCAATGCCTTCCCTTGCAGTCTAGCTTCCAATTGGCTGCAGTTAATGAAGAACATTTAGAAAATAGAAAGGGAAGGAGGATAATGGGGTTGTGGTGTTTATTGCCCTGAAACGCTCCTTGCTAAGTTTCTGAGACCTGAGTGGCCTTCCCTCAAAAAAACCAAACTAGACACTCCCCAAGATGGTGAAATAGGCAGAAAGTCTGCACAGACCCTCTTCAACAAAGAAAAGGGAAACCAATTAACACAGACACAGAAGATAATCCTGGACCCCTGAGCCTTG
>NW_006921707.1:2533725-2535351 GCF_000298275.1 Orycteropus afer afer
CTCTGGTGGCTGGTGAATAAAAGGAGAAGCAGCAAAGAGGAGGGCGGGCTGAGCTGTAGAATTTGCCTGTCTGGAGGGGGCTGCCATTTTGAATGTTTCCAAGTGGGTTGGCCATTCTGAATATTTAAAGAGACAGTGCAGTGCTCTCCGAGATTCCAGGGACTTAAGACAAGGTTCTACATTCTTGTAACCCCAAGGACACTCCAGACCTGCACAACAGGTGCAACATTCCTCTTGTTACTCTTATACCCAACACCTGCTTGGTGAATGGAAGGGCGGCCAGCCCCCACTCCCACCCACCTTCTGGGGCCACAGGAACTTCATACTAGTCTGTGTCCTTGGACAGAGCCTGGGTGCCCTGCCCTGTCCTCTGCCAATTTTTTACTTTTTCTTCTTCTCTTTCTTTTTTCTGGTGTTTAGTTTGCTTGTATTTGTCTGTTTTTAAACTACTATTGTTATTAATACTTTTGTCCTTTTTACTAGTCTTCCCCTCCCAGGTCCTAGTCTAAACCTTTTTTTTTTTTTTTTCCCTGTTACTGGTTAAATTCCCCCCCCTTTTTTTTCCTCATGGTTAACCTCATTGCATATGTTTTTCTTTGTTTGTTTGTTTTGTTTTGTTTTGTTTTGCATTTTTCCATTTTTTTTCTTCATTATTCTCCTCAACCTTTTTTATCTTAGTGCCCTATCCCCAGATATTGTAGGTTATCTTGATTTTTTCTTTTTTTCTCCCCTTTTTACTTTTTTTGGTTACTGTTCCTGTGTGAGTACATGGTGTATTTTTTGTCCATGTGCTTTTACTTTTTGATGGTTATTCAATTGTAATTTTTCTCTAACTGAGTGGGGGACAGCAACAGTCCCCATAAGATAGAACTACACCCACACCTCCTGCAACTTCACTTACTGAGCAAGAGCCACTACCTCCTTCTCCACCAAAGGGCCAATGATAAAAAACCACCAAGAAGAGCCTGAATCACCCTTGGCTGCTCTTCTTCACAAACAGTTAACAGAGATCTTAATACAATACCACAATGTCTCAGAGACAACAGACAATCACAGTCCACACAAAGAAACAAGATAAAGTGGTAGAAACAAGGGAATAGGATACAGACTCAGAACACATCCCTAAGGAAATGCAGCATTGGAACTCTCTGATAAGGAATTCAAATGAATTATATTTTAGTATCTCCTAAGGATTGAGAGACAGAACAAAGAAAACACAGAAAAAAAACTTAGAAGAATTTTGGAAGAAAATACAGGAAAAAAAAATGACAAAATAAATGAAAAATTAGAAATGATTCTAAATGTACAGACAGAAATCTAGAAGATTAATACTAAATTGTCAGAAATAGATAACACACTAGAAGGGCAAAAGGGTAGAACTGATGCAATGGAAGACAGAATTAATGAGATTGAAGACAAATACCTGAATACTTATTTGGAAACGGATCAATCAGAAAAAAAAAAAAAATTAAGAAATCCTAAGGTTCATGTGGGATACCATCAAAAGGAATAATCTATGTGTCATTGGAATTCTAGAACAGGAAGAGAAAAACAAAACCACTGAGAAAATTGTCCAAGATTTGCTGGAGGAGAACTTCCCTGATATGATGAAAGAGGAGAATATAT
>NW_006921707.1:2536606-2537325 GCF_000298275.1 Orycteropus afer afer
CAAATAGATGATTCTACAGTCATAGTGGGAGACTTTAATACACCATTTTCTTTGAAAGATTGAACAACTGGAAACAAACTCAACAAAGACGCAGAAGAGCTAAACAATACAATCCACCAACTTGGCCTTACAGACTTCTACAGAGCACTTCACTCAAGAGCAGCACAATATACATTCTTCTCCAGTGCACATGGAACATTTTCCATGATAGACCACATGTTAGGCCATAAAGCAAGCCATAATAAATTGAAAAACATTGAAATACTGCAAAGCATCTTCTCAAATCATAATGCTATCAAGTTAGAAATCAACAATAGGAAGATTCACAGAAAAAGAGCAAAAACATGGAAACTGAACAACACCCTCCTTGAGAAAGACTGGGTAAGAGAAGTATTAAAAAGTGAAATGCAAAAATTCTTTGAATCAAACGAGAATGAAAACATAACATATCAAAATCTTTGGGACACAGCAAAAGCAGTGATCAGAGGCCAATTTATAGCAAATGCACACTTCCAAAAAGAAGAAAGAGTCAAAATCAACACATTAAAACAGCATCTCCAACAATTACAAAAAAAGAGCAAGAAACATCTACAGTCACCAGAAGAAAGGAAATAATAAAAATTTGAGCAAAAATCAATGAAACAGAAAATAGAAGGGCTAAAGAAAAATCAACAAGACCAGAGGTTGGAGGTTCCGGCAAGATGGTGGACTAGGCAGAA
>NW_006921707.1:2542306-2543366 GCF_000298275.1 Orycteropus afer afer
ACTGGGAAGAGGTAACTATGGGGAGGAAGTGGGAGGGGAGCTGTTGCATTGTAAATTTTGGTCAATGGCATGAGACAAAGTATATGTGAACTGCTTTTGAAAAGTGAATTTACTCTGTAAATCTTCATCCAAATCAAAATAAAATTAAAAAAATAAAATAAAATAAAATAAAAAGTAAAAAGAAAAAAAAAAAAAGACCAGAGGTTGGTTTTTTGAAAAGATCAAGAAAATTTACAAATCACTGGCAAATTAACAAAAGAAAAGGGAGAGAATACAAATAACACAAATAGGAAACAAAATGGGTGACATCACAAAAGAACCAACTGAAATAAAAAGGATAATATCAGGATACTATGAAGAACTGTACTGCAACACATTTGAAAATCTGGAAGAAATGGACATATTTCTAGACACACACCACTTACCTAAAGTAATACAGACAGATTTGGAAAAGTTGAACAGGTCCATTACAAAAGAAGAAATTAAACAGGTCATCAAAAAATTACCAACTAAAAAAAGTCCTAGCCCAGTTTCACTGGAGAATTCTACCAAACATTCCAAGAAGAACTGATACCAATCCTACTCAACCTATTGCAAAACATAGAGAAGGATGGAATTCTCCCTAACTCAATTTATGAAGCAAGCATAACCTTTATACAAAAACCAGACAAAGACATCACTCTAAAGGAAAACTACAGGTAAATATCCCTCACTAATATAGATGCAAAATCTTGAACAAAATCTTAGCCAATAGACTCCAACAACATATCAAGAAAATCATTCATTATGACCAAGTGGGGTTCATATAAGGTATGTAGGGATGGTTTAACATTAGAAAAACAATCAACGTCATCCACTCCATAAATAAAACAAAGGAGAAGAACCACATGATCATATCAATTGTTGCAGAAAAGGCATTTGATAAAATCCAACACCTGTTCCTAATCAAAACTCTCAGCAAACTAGGAATAGAAGGGACATTCCTCAACACAATAAAGGCCATCTCTGGTAGCATAGTGGCTAAGACACTTGCCTGCTAACCAGATGGCTGGCGGTTCAA
>NW_006921707.1:2544952-2572719 GCF_000298275.1 Orycteropus afer afer
AGACTCAATCAAAAACCTACTGGAACTAATTGAGAGATTTAGCATCGTGGCAGGATATAAGATCAACATCCAAAATCAGTTGGATTCCTCTACACCAGCAAAGAGACTGCTGAAGAAGGAATAAGGAATTCAATACTATTTATAATAGCTACCAAAAAAAAATAAAATACTTGGGAATAAATCTTACCAGGGACACAAAAGACCTGTACAAAGAAAATGATAAAAACTACTTCAAGAAACCATAACATACTACACAAAACACTGTCCCCCCTCCTACTGTGGCGAATAGCACTAGGATCTTAAAAGCTTGCAAGCAGCCATCTAGATGCAACGATGGGTCTCTCCTCGTCCAGAGCAAAGAATAATGAAGAAAACCAAAAATTCATGGAAACAATTTGTCCTAGCGACTGATACACATTTTGATCTTCAGCCTATATGACTATGCGACAAGAAGAACAAGATAGTGCCCGGCTACCACTGTCATCCACTTGGAAGGGAATCTATGTAGGAGATCCTGGATAGAGAGGGAGAGCAATGTGGAACAAAACTCAAAATCATTTGGGAAAAAAAAGGGGAGGGGGGACCAAGTTTGCTGGTCCGATAGAGCCTGGTGGAACCACTGAGACTATGGCCCCTAGCGCCCTTCAGGTCTGGAATTGAACCCATGCCTCTGGCTTCCAGCCAAACAATAGAGAGGCATATGAGTTGAACATTTACCTGAGCTAGATACACTGCTTGGAGAGAACAAGCATGGGAGAAGGAAGGGCTGCTTATGCATAGGGAAACAGCTCAGGGGGCAGTAGTGCTTGGAGGGATGGACACAGGAAAGACGTAACTATCGTGAGGAAGTAGGAGGGGAGATGTTGCATTGTAGTAAATTGTTGTCAATGTCAGGAGACAAAGTATATGTGAACTGCTGTATGGCAAGTGTATTTGCTCTGTAAATTTTCACCCAAATCACAATTAAAAAAAAAAACAACTCAGAGCTACTCCTCCTTAGGTTTCCAATCTCCATGTAAGTAGATTGCCCAATATTCCTTCCAAGGAGTGGCTGTTGGGTTCCAAGAGCTAGCCTTCTGATTAGCAGTCAAATGTCTTAGTTAGGCACTAGGCCACCAGAGCTCCTTCCTTGTTGTTGTTGTTGTTATGTGCCGTCGAGTCAGCCCCCGACTCATAGCCCCCTCCTTGGGTTTCCGAGGCAGTATCACTACGGAAGTAGGATTGCCCAACCTTCCTTCCGAGGAGTGGCTGGTGGGTTTGAACCGCCAGCCTTCTTGTTAGCAGTCAAGTGCCTTAGCCACTATGCTACCAGAGCTCCTCCTGAGCTCCTTCCCTATATAGCTTTATTTGCATACTCTCTTAACCCTTTTAGGTCTAGAGTGGAAACAATGTATTTCTGTGATTAGCCCTAGATTACTGGATTACTTTTTGTATTTTCCCTACACCCTGTGCAATAGTTAAATAATCCCTTTATTAAATGCTCTTCAAATTACTGAACTGTAAACCCTACCTTAAAGTTTGCAGTATTGCATCAGCTAATAACTGCTGAAAATTTCTAATAAAAAGCACTAAGGTAAGGGGAAGGAATAGAATCCTGCTACAGAATAGGCCATTTGAATAGATACAGATGAAGCTGAGGATTTTCAACTCACAGCCCACTACACATCACTTGTAGAATTCAGGGAATTCACCTTTTCTCAAGGGCTCTCTCTTATCACCCTCCCTCTGAGGAAACTAGTTTAGAATTCTGAGTGAATGTCTTTCAATGACCTACCTGGAGCAGTTGCCTCACAAGCCAATGCCTATTCTCAGGATCCACCTCAACCACCCCACAATGACTCTGGACCCAATACAAGAATTAGAGCCCTACATTACCAAGACAGAATAACAAAAGGCCAACCCCAAAGTAGTCTACATACCATAAGAGTTACAACATGTATTGACAGGGGCCTGGGAAGCATGTATAGAAGAAATTCTAAGAGCAGCATTAGTTCAAGAAGAATGAAACATAAGTCTTGGTCTGGTTAAATTCATGAACAAGAGTGCCTCCACCCAGGACTCAGAAATAAAGTCTGCAAAACTGACTACTTGAAGGTTGAATCCAAAAATGATCTACACCAAGGGTTATGAAATTTCAGCCCATTGGCCAAATTTGGCCCATTCTTTATTTTGGTAAATAAAGTTTTATAGGAACACAGCTATGCTCATTTATTTACATATTGTAGATGTCTACTTTTGGCACAGCTGAGTACTTGCAACAAGGAACATATGGCCTACATAGCCTAAGACATTTTCTATCTAGACTTACTGAAAGGTGAAGGAACAAAACCCTCAAGCTTTTTTTCCTGAAAATGTTTTCTGATATCTAATCTACATTATTGAGGTCAAAATGTTGGAAATTTATATAGGAAAAAGTCCACATTTAAATGAAATGAGAAATTGGGATGGATCTATTATATCTTCTCCAGTATGTAGCATAGGAGGGTCCAGAAAATGTTTTTTTCTCCTTGAGAAATGCAAAATTTCTCTGGTGACTGTCCTCAGTAAACTGAAGAAACAGTGGAGGATGCTGCATTGAAATTTAATTTCCTGATCTCAGTGGGATCCCAGAGGGATGGAGACCAGATGGTGGCACTTAACCATCAGTGATAAGGTAGCTACAATTAAACAACAAGCCTCTGGGAAAAATGGAGTCAGACTATATTGACCCTCAGGGATCTATGGGAATGGTGAACAGATCATGGAATCCCTAGAAATAAAGTAGATGGGCAGTCTATTAAGGGATTGCTGTACATATATTGGCATAGATATTCTGAGTCTAGTTGGCAGATATTTAACATAAATCACCCCTTATCCTACCAGACTAAAGCCAGTTCACAAACCAGAGCCCCTTAACTGCAGGGGAGGTTGAGAGCCTTTGAGAAAGTTTCTGTGTAACACAGCCAAAAGTGTACACCTTAGAACTTATTCCAGTCCTCTCCAGAGGGACCTATGGCCAGGTTGCCTGCAAACTAAGGCAAGGGAAATACTCGACATTCTGAGGGTTGTTAGACTTTGGCTCTGAACTGGTGCTAATCTCAAGTGCTGAAATATCACCATTGTCCAGAAAGGGTGCTATGGAGTCTTGATTGATGCAAGTTCATTTAACAATTGAGAGTGGATCCAATGGAGAGAGTGAAATTAGGGTACTTATTCTAACTTCTTCCCTGCAAAAGAACTACAGACTGGCTGCCTCTTTTATCTAAAGTGCACTCCATACACACTTCTTATCCTCTAAGTTCCAACAAAAGGAGCTCTGGTAGCATTGTGGTTAAGGCATTGAGCTGCTAATTAAAAGGTCAGTGTATTGAGCCCACCAGCCACTCCGCAGTCTGCTTCCATAAAGATTTACACCCTGGTAAACCTAATGGGGGTCACTATGAGTCAGGATCAACTCGATGGCAATGTTTTATTTTTAGGTTCCAATAGCCAGTTTCTTCCCTCGTTGATTCATACACAACAGTGGTAATTATGCCTTGCAATTACTACCCCTAAGCTAGTTTACCTAAACTCTGTCCACACAATTTTGTAAAAAATTGTCAAAATTAAAATCTTGATTGTTGCCATGATAACATATTAAAAACCTACCAAACATTAGTAGAACCTACCATAAGCACTAGGAGCTCTGGCAGCATAGTGCCTAAGGCACTTGACTGCTAACCAGAAGGCTGGAGGTTCAAACCCACCAGCCACTCCTCAGAAGGAAGCTTGGGCAATCTACTGCCATAGTGATACTGCCTTGGAAACCCAAGGAGGGTCCGACTTGACTGCAAATAACAACAATAACAACAATACTATAAACACTTACTACTCATATGTCTGTGTCAACCCTGATGATTCTGGTCAGCTTTACTCATATGTATGACAGCTGGTTGATGACTGACCTAAGATAGCCTTAGCTCTGTTTCACATGTTTCTCAAAATTCAGGTTGTCTCAGGTATGCTCCCATGGTAGAGAAAGTAATTCTCAATGCACAGGTCCATTCCAAGCTTCATCTTATACCTGTTTTTGCTAACAATACATTGGCCAAAGCAAGTCAAAACATTGATCCCAGATGCCAAGAGGAGTGGGTGAGTGCAAGAGGTCATCCTGCCTAAAGTACAAAAGCTCTGCAAAATTACATATCAAAGAGTATGGATAACAGGCTGGTAAAGAATTATTACCATCACTGCAAACCACTACACACATCAATTTACCTAATTTGAATGTGCCATCTTTTCCTGATAGGACCCCAGCAAATTCATTCATTTAGAAATTAAGATGGTTCTTTGATTTAAACTGGAAATGAACCCAGGAAGTCTAGATCCAGCATCCAGACCATTAACCATCATACTCCCTTGGGTACTAACACAGACGGAATTTGCTCCAGCCAAAGAAAAAAGGCAAACTAGAAAATTCCAGAGGTGAAAAAGCTAGACCAGTGGTCAAGTCCGGTGGATGAGCATGGGAATAAACACAGTAAATGGGAGAGCATCCAGATAAAAGGAAGAGCAAGGCACGAATGGAACAGGAAAATGAGAACCTTCTATATGAGAGTCCGGAATGTTGACTGTGAGTAATGTAGAGAAGCCCCAGAATTTACCCTTATTGACTGCTAGTGACATGGTGGGTATGAGGAATCATACCAGCTCATGTTGGACAGTAGGGAATGACAAAACTTATATGCATGGGACATGGGTTTAGAAAATCATGTAGACTTATTTTAATCATTGTGCCTGTAGTTGCTGGTTCACTTTCTTGATGTTTTCTCTCCTGCTGCCTTGGCACTGCTGTCTTCTGTGCACGTTGAACTCTTTTTCTGAAGGCCTTTCTTTTTCCTTTCTCATCTGTTAGTCTTAAGTTGCACTCAAAGTGAAATAATGGAAGGGTCCTCATATTTATTTGTGTTTCTTCTTTCCTCAAGTGGATAATGTGCAGAATCTAACTGAATTGTATGCTATCCATTCAATGGGTTCTTCTCCTCTATTTCTTAGTAGATTTAAGGAATAATTTACAATTTCTTAAATTGATCACTGATATCAAAATGTGGCAAGGAATATCAGGACCCAAGTTGAGCTTACAAAGAAAGTTATTGCCTTAGTCGGTAGACAATTCTTTTTTAAGTATTCTTTCACAATTTTATTTTGTTAATTTGAGGAAAACCATGTATATCTATGTTTAGACCAAAGTAAAAAGGGAAAACACCACCTTCTCTTCAGCTTCCTGAATCAGAAGTGGTGGTAGGCAGTGATGAAACAAGAGAGGATGTAGGTGAAGATAGAGTATCATTAAACATTATAAATATATAACCTTAGCAGTTTTCAAATGTCCTTTCATTATCAGAAAAACACTTGTGCAAACATAACAGGCCAGAATATTCTCCAAGTTCTCATTAATGTTTGAATTTTAACAGAATGCCAGGTTCAAGCCACAGGAGGAAAAAAATAAAATGTCATCCTTAACATACAATAATATTTAGAATTCTATAGAATGAATACATGATGGATCAACCTCCATGTGAAATTTCTTCTATAATATCATTAAATATTCTGTGTTGTCGTTGTTGTTGTTAGGTGCAATTGAGTAGCTTCTGACTCATAACAACCTTATGTACAACAGAACAAAGCAGTGTCCAGTCCTGCGCCAGCTTCACAATCCTTGCTATACCTGAGGCCATCATTTCAGCCACTGTGTCAATCCATCTTGTTGAGGGTCTTCTGCTTTTTTTGCTGACGCTCCACTTCACCAAGGAAAATGGTCTGTTTTGGTTACCTAGTGCCACTCTAACAGAAGATACCGTAGGTGGAATGGCTCAAACAAACAAGTGTTTATTCTCATACAGTTTAGAAACTAGAAGTTCGAGTTCAAAGTACCCAGCTCTAGGGGCAGGGTGAAAGCCCCTTGACCTTGGGCTTCAGCTCTCCTTCTTGTTTATGGCCCACTGGAGCTAGAAACATCTCTTCACTCAGGCAGCTGCTGGCTGCTGAGGCTGCCAAACCCAATGTCAATAAGTGAAAAGACACAGTCCCGATATTACCAAACCACTTGTCAGGCCATTGATTCAAGTCCATTAAAAATCCCAAGAATGGTAGAGCACAGCAGGTTGCTGAATGAATACTTGACTAAATGCAGGGCCCAAGCATGTGAAAAAGCTGTAGACCATTCTTAAAACTTCTTATACACAGGAAGCAGACCGCATCCCTAAAACAGCTACTCAGCTACTCATGGCAGATTCCACCATGGAGTTGATTATCAATCTCACCATGGGAAATAACTACTACTAGCTGCTCAACCACTCAAAATCAGGCCCAGACAAGTTGACATGTAACATTAACTACCACATGGTCCCTTCTGACAACAAGACCAAAGTAGGTGAGACTAGGTGAGTGGTAGGTCTGGCCATTCTCACTCCAAGGAGCATTCCAACTGCACTTCTTCCAGGACAGATTTGTTCATTTTTCTGGCATTAAGTGGTACTTTCAGTATTCTTTGCCAATACCACAACTCAAAATCATCAACTCTTCTTCAATATTCCTTATTCATTGTCCATCTTTCACATGCATATGAGGAGATTGAAAATACCATGGCTTGGGTCAGGTGTACTCTAGTCTTCAAAGAGACATCTTTGCTCTTGAGCACTTTAAAGAGGTGTTTTGCAGCATACTTCCCCAATGTAATACATCATTTGATTTACTGACTGCTGCTTCCATCGGTGCTGATTGTGTAGCAAAGTAATACAAAATCTTTGACAACTTCAATCTTTTCTCCATTCATCATGATGTTGCTTATTTGTCCAGTTGTGAAGATTTTTGTTTTCTTTATGTTGAGGTGTAATCCATGCTGAAGGCTATAGTCTTTGATTTTCATCAGTAAGTCCTTCAAATATTCACTTTCAGTAAACAAGGTTGTGTCATTTCTATATTGCAGGTTGTTAATGAGTCTTCCTCCAATCCTGATACCACACTCTTCTTCATATAGCCCAGCATCTCGGATTATTTGTTCAAATACAGACTAAATAAGTATGGTTAAAGGATATAGCCTTGACACTTACTTTTTCTGATTTTAAACCATGCAGTATCTTGTGCAGTCTGCTCAAATGACTGCCTCTTGGTCTATGTACAGGTTCTTCATGAGCACAATTAAGTGTTCTGGAATTCCCATTTACAATGTTATCCATAATTAGTTATAAACCACAGTCAAGTGCCTTTACATAGTTAATAAAACATAGGTAAACATCTTTCTGGTACTCTTTGCTTTCATACAAGATACATCTGATATTAGCACTATATCCTTAGTTCCAAGTTCTCTTATGAATCCAGCTTGAATTTCTGGAAATTCCCTGTCAAGAAACCGCTGCAACCATTTTACTGGGCAAAATTTTACTTGGGTGTGATATTAATGATGCTGTTTGATAATTTCTGCATTCTGTTGGATAGCCTTTCTTTGGAGTGGGTGTAAATATGGATCTCTTCCAATCAGCTACCCAAGTAGCTGTGTTCAAAATTTCTTGGCATAAATGAATGACCACCTCCAGTATTGCATTTTTTTTTTAAAAATATATTAATGGGTATTGCAAAAACGGCAAGGAGGCCACATGTTCTGACTTCCTCTAATCTCACAAGAGGAAGGCAGGATTACCAGCAGTAACCCAAGGCCTATTACTGCAAGGCCAGACATGCTGCCTCCCTCTAGCCCTTTCACCAACCGTTCCTCCCAAAGCACCCACCACCTCTCTCCTGGGTTCGATAATTCACTGCAGTGGCCACACAGAGCTCACAGGTTATGGGGTTTATTAGGGAAGCACCAGGCTACAACTCAAGTTCAGGAAGAACGCTCAGTCTCTCTCCCAGCCCACCGTCCCTCAGCCAAGAGTCTCTCACAGTCTCTTTCCGGGGTGCGTGTCTCTTGCGTCTCTTTCCCAGCAACGCGTGTCTCAGGATCCCGTGTCTCTTTC
Source organism: Orycteropus afer afer (assembly GCF_000298275.1). Classification (NCBI taxonomy): domain Eukaryota; kingdom Metazoa; phylum Chordata; class Mammalia; order Tubulidentata; family Orycteropodidae; genus Orycteropus; species Orycteropus afer. The sequence goes on from NW_006921707.1 coordinate 2,552,926, forward strand.
AGCAGCAAGTCTTCCTCGACCAGCAGTCCGAGAGAGTTCTGCCTCCAGGAGGTCTCCTTTAGAGCCCGCAGGGTGGTCAAACTAGCCAATTATGGCATCAGAATTCTAAGCACCTGAGAGAGAGAGTGGGCACGTCCCAGAACATTGTTTTGTGCCACTCCCAACAGAAATACTCCAGGTGGACACCTTCAGCAATTAGGAGCTCCTCAGTTGCTCATAGCAAATTCCACCTTGGAGTTTACAAAGACTTATGGGTAGAAAAGCCACACAAAGTAATTTACTACACTGCAGGTATTATGTCAATTCCTGGAGGCTTTTTTTTTTTTTTTTTTGCCAATGCCTTCAGTACAGCTTGGACTTCTTTCTTCAGTACCATATGTTCTTGATCACATGTGTCTTGGTACTCTAGTGCTGCTATAACAGAAAAATCACAAGCAAGTGGCTTTAGAAAACAGGAATTTATTCTTACAGTTTACAGGAGAATTAGGAGTGCTGGTTCTAGAGGCTGGGTAAAGGCCCCTCAACTTTGGGCTTCTTTTCCAGGCCCACTTCAGTTCACCTGGAGGCTTCTCCTTACTCAGGTAGCTGCTGGCTGCTGAGACTGATGAACCCAAGGTCAGCAGGTAAAATGGCACAATACCAAGATCAGAATGTAACACAGCCAGCCACTGGTTCAAGGCCCAAAACAATCCCAAGATTGGCAGGCAACAAAGCAGGCCACTGGTTCAAGTCTAGGAACTAGAGATTTAGCCAAATGCAGGATCAAAAATGTGCCTAAAATCTAGAGACCATTCTCAAAGCTTCATCATTTATTCTGGAAGCACACCACACCCCAAAGGCAACTCCCCTTCAATTGATTATGTGCTCACAGCAGATTCCACCATGGAGGTGATTACAGTCTTATCATGGGTAATAACTATACCCAATTGCCAAACCCCTCAAAACCACAGCCCTGCCAAGTTGACACACAACCTTAACTACCACATTCTACCCCTTGTCAACTTGTACCTGTACAAATCTCCTTCATTGAGTGGCCTGATTCTCTTAGTCCATCTGAGTGATCACCACACCCACAAGGCCTGGTAGGCCCTATTCTTCTGCCCCTTGAGTATGACAGCCTCACCCCCTCACTTTTGGGCAGTGGATATGGTCCCATGCCACTGGCACTCTTGTACAGCAGCCCTGATGACAGAACCAATTTGGTGAAGATCGGACTCTGAAACCTGGAAGACCGTGGCAGTTTTACACTTTGAAAGCACAAAGGCCATGTCCTACCATTTGAGACTGAGGTAGCTCTGTTTCACATTTCCTTGGTCTCTTCAACTTCTGCCAGTTGGTGCCTAAAGGCAATTCACTCCACTGGGAAGCTTCCTGCCCCCAAGGTATTTACCTTTCTCACTCTGTGGGCTGGCAAGCCCTTGCTCTGTCTCATGCTGGTCCCTCTGGTCTGCTATCACTGTATCTCTGTAGGTCTCTTTGTAGGTCTCTCTGCCATGGTTTGAGTGCAAGTATCTCTGGTCCATGGATGCACTCCACTCCTGCTTCCACATCTTAGGTATCTATTAGGGCATCAGTCCATTCTCTCAGTACCAAATTCTGTCTTGGTTTGCTAGTGCTGTTATAATAGAAATAACACAAGTGAATGGGTTTAACAAACAGTAATTTATTCTCTTACATCTTAGGAGGCTAAAAGTCCAAATTCAGAGTGCCAGCTCTATGGGCTGGGTGAGGCCTCTCAATCGTGAACTTCAGTTCTGCCTCTTGTTCCAGGTTCACTAGACCTTGAGGCACCTCCTAACTCAGGCAGCTTCAGGCAGCAGAGGCTGATGAACCCAAGGTCAGCAGGTAAAATGGCACAATTCCAACTCAGAATTCTGATCCAGCAAAATTGACACATAACCTTAACTATCACAATATTGCTAGTTCTTGAAATAGTTGAGTGTGGACCAGTTATTTTTGGTATAGTGACTCTGTTTATTCCTTCCATCTTCTTTTGATGCTTCCTGCATCATTCAATATTTTGCTCACAGAGTGCTTCAGTACTGCAACCAGAGGCTTGAATTTTTTCTTCACTTCTTTCAGTTTGAGGAATCCCAAGTGTGTTCCGCCCTTTTGATTTTCTAATTCTAAGTCTTTGTACAATTCATAGTAATACTTTACTTTGTCTTCTCAAGCTGCCCTTTGAAATCTTCTGTTCAGTTCTTTTACTTCATCATTTCTTTCATTAGCTTTAGCTACTCTCCCTTCAGGAGCAAGGTCCAGGGTCTCTTCTGAAATCTATTTTGGTCGTTTTTGCCTTTCCTGTCTTTTTAATGATCTTTTGTTTCTTCATGCATGATTGTTTTGATGTCATCCCACAAGTCTCATGGTCAAAGTTCAATGGTGTTCAATTCATCCAATCTATCGGTAGAATATACTCAAGTTTGTATTTTGGCTCTCATGGAGTTGTTTTAATTTTCTTCAGCTTCAAATTAAACTTGCATATGAGCAATTGATGGTCTGTTCCACAGTTGGCCCCTGGCCTTGTTCTGATGAATGATATTGAGCTTCTTTATTATTTCTTTTCACAGGTGTAGTTTATTTAATTCCTGCATATTCTATCTGGCAAGATTCACATGCATAGTCACTGTTGATATCATTTAAAATAGGGATTTGCAATAAACAAGTCATTGGTGGTACAAAATTCTATCATGTATCTCCAACATCATTTCTATCACAAAGGTTGCATTTTCTTCTTTGTTTCCAACTTTTGCTCCAATCACCTGTGTGGTAGTTAAAGATGTGTGTAAACTTGGCTGGGCCATGACTTTGAGTAGCTTGGCAGCTGGTTGTAGTTATTCCCCATGATGAAATTGGTTGTGGTATAATCAACTCCATGGTAGAATCTGCTGTGAGCAGTTAAGTAGTTGCCTTCAGGGTATGGCCTATTTCCATTATATAAGGAAAAGTTTTGAGAAAGGTCTATAACTTTTTGAAAGATCTGGATCCTGTGTTTGACCAAGTCTTCAACTCCAGTTCCTAGACTTGAACTGGTGGTCTGCCATGTTATCTGCCTATCTAGGTATTTTCTTGGACTTGAACCAGTGTTCTGCTATGTTGCCTGCCAAGCTTGGTATTGTGCCACTTTACCTGATGACATTGGTTTCATCAGCCTTAGCAGCCAGCAGCTGTCTGAATTAGGAGATGCCTCTAGCTCCAGTGGGCCGGCAATAAGAGGCAGAACTGAAGCCCAAGGCAAGGGTCCTTCACCCAGCCCCTAAAGCTGTCACTCTGAATTTGTACTTCTAGCATCCTAAACTGTAACAGAATAAATTCCCATTTGTTAAGCTGTCATTTGTGGTATTTCTGCCATAGCAGCACTAGAGAACCAAAACAATTAGTAATTGTCAATATATTTTGATTGCAGGTTTGGTCAATTTCAGACTGTAGAAACTGGTATGGCAAGAGGCCCTGAATAGCTAAAGCAATTTTGAAGAAGAAAAGCAATGTAGAAGGACTCATATTTCTTGATTTCAAAAGGTACTATAAGGCTACAATAATCCAAACTGTTTGGTACTGGTATAATAATGTTGTTAGGTGCCATCGAGTCGGCCAGAGTCATAGCGACTCCTCCTTGGGTTTCCGAGGCAGTATCACTACGGAAGTAGATTGCCCTATCTTCCTTCCGAGGAGTGGCTGGTGGGTTTGAACCACCAGCCTTCTGGTTAGCAGTCAAGCGCCTTAGGCACTATGCTACCAGAGCTCCCGGTATAATAATAGACATAGACAAATGGAATAGAATTGACAGTCCATAAATAAACTCACACATCCACAGTCAACTGATTTTGATGAGGGTGCTAAGACCACTCAATGTGGGAAGGAGAAGCTTCTTCAATAAACAGTGCTATGAAAACTAGATTTCCACATACAGAAAAAAAAAGTCAGTATCGATATCTCACATCAAAAACAAAAGCAAATTTAAATGGATTAAGGACCTAAATGTGCAAACGAAAATCATAAAAATCCGTGGAAAAATAGATATGGGCATGGCTGTCAGATCGAGTTTGTAATCATGAATTATTTGATATAACAAAAGTATAATAGCAAAAGACAAAATAGACGAATGGTATCTCATAAATGTTAAATGCTTTTGTTCATCAATAGACTTCATCCAAAAAGTGAAAAGACAACCTATAAATCAGGAGAAAATTATCAGGAAGCATGTATCTGATAAGGATCTAATATAGAAAATGTATTTAACAACAAATAGACAAATAGCCTAATCAAAAAATGGGCAAAGGACTTGAATAGACATTTCACCAAACTGGGTAGTCAAATGGCCAACAAATACACTTAAAGGTGCTCAATGTTTTCAGCAGTGAAAGAGATAACAAATCGAAATCACAGTGAGATACCATTTTACTCCCATTAGGATGGCTAAGATTTAAAAAACAACAAAAAAGAAAAATAGCAAATGTTGGTGAGGATTTGGGGATATTGGCACTCTCATCAATTTCTAGCAGGAATACAAAATGGTAAAGTTGTGGAAAATAGGTTGGTGATTCCTCAGAATAAATAAATAAAAACCCTACTATATTACCCAGTAATCCCAGTCCTAGATATAAACCTACAGGACTTAAAAGCAATAATGCAAACAGACATATGTACACCAATGTTCACTGCAGCATTATTTACAATAGCCAAAAAGTATAAAAAAGCTAAATGTATTTCAGTGGTTGACTGGATGGAGAAAATATGGTACATACATACAATAAAATATTCCTCAGCCAGAAAGAGAAATTAAGTCCTGATACACACTGCAACAAAGACGAACCTTGAAAATGTTATGGTCAGTGAAATAAGTCCATCAATCACAAAGGACAAATATTGTGTGATCTCTCTTATTTGAAATGACAGGACTAGGTAAATGTATAGAAACAAAAACAAGGAAGACTGAAAAAGAGTTGATCCTTTTGAGTTGTGATATTGGTGAAGAATGCTGAAAGTACCATGTTGTTGTTGTTGTTGTAATGTGCTGTGGAGTCAGCCCTGACTCATAGCGACCCTCCTTGGGTTTCCGAGGCAGTAGCACTATAGAAGTAGATTGCCCAACCTTCCTTCCAAGGCCAAAAGAACTAACAAATCTGTCCTGAAAGAAGGGCAGCCTGAATGCTCCTTGGAAGAGAGAATGGCCAGATTTTGTCTGATCTATTTTGGTCATGTTGTCAGAAGAGACCATTCCCTGGAGAAGGATATCATGCTCCCTGGATGGTCAACGTAAAAGAGGAAGGTCCTCAATGAGATGTACTGACACAGTGGCTGCAACAATGGGCTCAAGTATAGCAAGTATTGTGAGTCTGGCACAAAACTGGGCAAGGTTTCTTCCTTTTGTACACGGAAATTCTATGAGTCAGAGCCAACTCAACGGCACCTAACAACAACAACAAACCAGGTGTGGGAGAGAGGGAGCCATTATTTGGGAAGCAGTGAGTTTCTGTTTATGGTGATGAGAAATTTAGTTTCAATTAAGAGTAGTGGTTGAACAACATGATTAATGTAATTGACATTACTAATTTGAATATCTGAAAAAGGTTGAATTGGTAAATATTGTGTTATATATGTGTGTATAAAAACAAAACAAAATAAAGTAGCTGATGCTGCTGCTTACGTACAACCAACCACTTCATGGGTCTCCCCTAACCCTCAACCTTGGTTTAGAAATTTACAGATATGGTTTCACAGAACATCCCAGTCAATTGACCACTATTGTGTTTGGTGTTCATGATCTACCTCCCACTTTGTTGCAGGATGTCTGAAAAATTTGAAAGAAGTCATACGAAGTACAACAATTTGTTTCTATTTGCCTAGAACAGCAAAGAAAAAAAACGTCAAGTATTGAGGAAAAACTGAAATGAGTATCTAATTGCCCCCATGAATAACTGCCTCCTTTGCCATGACACCGGAACTGGACAGGGCCCAGTTACTATTACGGAATGTCTTGATCAAAAATTCTACAGCAGAATCTTGATTAAAAGGAGGGAAATTGTGAAATATAATTTCAAATTACCATAGAATCCAGACTTTCTGGAGCTGGATAATCCCTCTCCAAAACTATTGCCCTAAATTAATCCTTAAACCTTAAATCAAAACTATATCTGAAGACATTTTTAAAACCAAACAATAAAAACCAAACCAAACACATTCTTGTTGACTTGATTCTGACTCATAGTGATCTTACAGGACAGAGTAGAACTGCCCCACAGGGTTTCCAAGCTATAATCTTTGCCAGTGGGCTCAAGCATAGCAAAATTGTAAGGATGGTACAGGACCAAGAAGTGTTTTGTTCTGTTGCATCTATGGTTGCTATGAGTCAGAACCTAACAACAATAACAACAATTTTTGCCAATGAAGAATGACACATCTTTCTCCCATGAAGCAGCTGGTGAGTTTGAACCACTAACCTCTTGGTTAGCAGCCAAGTGCTTAAGTACTGTGCCACCAGGGATCCTTAATGAAACAGTTTAGCTTAATTAGAAAGGATTATCTTCCTTGAGCTTTCTACTTTTTAAATGAATTAACTATATGTAATCATATTGACCACAGCAACTTGAAAGATTAGATGAGAAGATTAGGAGGCAGAGAGTTTATGTTAATAATAGCAGAATAATTTGGAAAGGGATAGTGAGAATGAATTTAAAACTTGAATAATGTAATCAATGTCACTGAATTATACATGGAGAAATTGGTGAATTGGTATATGCTTTAGTGTGAATATTTTCACCAAAATAATATTAATAATAAATCTATGGCACACAATTCTACTCTGACATACATAAGCTGTCATGAGTTGGAATCAACTGAACAGCAACTGGTTTTAATGGTTAGAGCATTGATTTTGGAGTCAAGTAGGCTTGAATCCAAACCATAGTTATACAACTTACCACTTGTTTGATCATGGGTGACCTTAACTCAACTCATCCAAACATCAGATTCTCTGGCTTTAACATTAATGTAATAATTGGTCTTTCATTGCAGAATTGTTGTGAGCAGTAAATGCATTATGCATATAAAGTGCTTGAAAAAAAAAATATGTGTCACAGAGTAACAGCTTACCATATGTGTGCATTTTCCACAAAAGTGCCAAAAGTGCTACTGAAGTGTACATAATTTTATAGCCTTATACTAAAGGCCCCAATAGTTCTTTATGAAGTGATCTGCTTGTAGTCTGACAATTTCTCAAATACAGAAATGTACTAAACGACTACAGCAGTGTCCTCATATGCTTGTGTGTTGTGTTGCTGGTGTGTATTGTGATGCAGTAATGCATTCAGCTACCATGTAAGAATATTTGTCTATTTATCATAACAGTAACTAATCCTAGCTAAAACTTACTGAGCAGTTTTACTGTGTGCCTCATACTGTTCTGTGCGCTCTCTGTATGTTAACCTATTTAATCCCACAAAAATTCTAATAAGTGAAGACTGTTGCTATTATCATTTTATAGGTAAGGAAATGGGGACAAGGAGAAGGTAACTTCCACTAAAGATGTGAGCTAGTGAGTGGTAGAGCTGCATTTAAAAGAAAGAAGTCTTGTTTAATACATAAAACTCATAACCATTTCACTACCCTATTTCTGAAACGTTCTTCTTTCCCTCTGTGGCATCTTAGAAATCCTGTCTATGGTCATCTGTGTTCCCTGCCTCTTCTAGGGCTACTGCTCTCTGGGTTTCCACTTCCTGCTCTCCTCTTCCTTAACCTTTCCATTCCTAGCCTTGATATATGGCAGCCACACAATAGTTGCTTGTGTAAACCAAATAATTACATTCCATTACTTTCATCTTCATGTCTGCGTCTTCTAAGCATTAAATATACTTGCTTTAAGATGCCCATGCCCCTGATTTCCAGACGTATTCACAGTTGCTCTAAACAGCTAAGCTAGGCAAATCTCTCAGAAACACTTTTCCTGTAGTTTTGACTTGAAAATGAATCCAAATGTTTCAGATACATTTAGCTCAATATGAAACAGTAGCACTGCTTGACCCCATAGATATATGTTTGCCCTGTGGATTGGCGTCTTAGGTAGATCTTTGGGTAGACCTCTGTGCCAGTCTATAACTCAGTGCACAGATGGCACTCTCCACATCCACATTGCTATTTACAAGGCTACCACTGTGATCACATGGACACCTGGAGCTAAAACAGACTTGCTTCATGGTTTCTAAGGAGTTAAATGGTGGTATTTTGTATACTTGCACTATCTTTAGTTTGTCTCTAAGGAGCTCTGGTGGCATAGTGCCTAAGGAATTTGACTGCTAACCAGAAGGTTGACTATTCAAACTCACCAGCCACTCCATGGAAGGAAGACTGGGAATCTACTTCTGTAAAGATTTACTGCCTTAGATACCCTAAGGGGGTTGCTTTGAGTCAGAATCAACTCCATAGCAGTGAGTTTTGTTTTGTTTTGTTTTGAGTTTGTTTTAGCTATTCACTGAAATTTATTATTAAAAAATATGTCATAGATTTTAAGTTCATGTTTCAGGATGTGTCATTTTACCATTTCAGAAGATGGTGATGATGAGTCAGAGTGGTTGGATTATGGCTTATGCTTTGTCCTTGACCTCTGCTTATTTCATATGCCCAGATCATCTATACCAAAAGCCAAACCCACTGCCATTAAGTTGAGTCCAACTCTTAGTGACCCTATAGGACAGAGTACAAGTGCCAAATAGGATTTCCAACACTGAAATCTTTACAGAAGCAGAGTGTCCCATCTTTCTCCCATGGAGTGACTGGTAGTTTCGAACTGCCAACCTTTTTATTAGCAGGCAAATGTTTTAACCACTGTGCCACCAGAGCTCCTTCAGATATCTATAGGTAATTCAAAACACTATTTTTCAAAAATATGATTTAGAAACAGTAAGAAGAAGTAAAGTCCAAACTTTTTGGTTTCAAACCAACTACTTTGTATGGAAATGAAAGATTTTCCTGTATTATCTGACTAAATCTAGAGGTATTTTTTTCTCTAAGGTCTCGCTTCAGATGGGTTTAATTACTGATAGATAAATCTGAGGGATATTAGCCTACTTTTATATTTAAAATAAAATATGAAATCCTCTGTATATGTGTATCTAGAGAATAAAGAAAGTACATTTCCCTATTTTCCACTGACAAATACAGTTATGAATAGCTCTTGAGGAAAAATTTGTTTGCTTCATAAGCAAAGTCTATACCCTTGTTAATGACTACAGTTTTTTCTATGTATACAATCTGTAAATTTATATTTTATGTTTTACTTCTCGTAACAAAGTAATTTCAAAAAATAGTTCTATTAAATTTAAGGAAATAAAATATTATTAATTAATATTTCCCTATTGCTCTAAGTGGCTTTTTATCCTTACTTCAGTATTATGATTTTTATTGCTAATAAAAACTAAATTGCATATTAAATATCTAACATATAATTATGATTTAAATAAACTACAAAATGTTTATTACTATATCTAATTTTAACTAAAAATAAAAATAGCTTGAATAAATAAATATAGAGCTAAGGACAGCATTTCTATCCCACTAAAACATAAAATTATAGCAACTAAGTTAAAATAGCTTTGAGATGAAATACCATGTTTCATACATTTTTTTTAGTAAAACCTCAATAAACTACAAAGAAAAAAAACATGTTGGAGAGAGAAAACTGGGATTGGAAACATTGGAATCATTATCATGCCTAGACAGTGCACTCAGCGACAAGAGAAATAGGAAGAGAGAACCCTAGTACACCAACATTTGCAGAGCATGGAGAGGAAGGGAAAGTCTACGAAACACATGGACAAAAAGTATTCAAAGCAATATAATGAACAGCAACATTGAACAGTGCTTTCATATAGTGAAAATGGCTGAGTAAACAGGAGCCAGGACACAGAATGGGTGAGTTTAAATGATTCAATGTGGTAATGAAGAATCTGTGAAACACCGCATAACATGGATGAACTTGAAAGGCATTTTGCTGAGTGAAATAAGTCAATCACAGAAGGACAAATATAGTATTAGTTCATTATTGTAAAAAGTCAAGGAAAAGCTTATATATGGAAGGAAACATTCTTTGTTGGTTACCAGGGGTAGGAGGGGAGGGGAGGACACACTGCAAAAAAAAAAAAAAAAAATGCATTGACAATGTCACTTTCATTTTGTATATTTCACCATCCACAAATTATATTTCAATAAAATGTATTAAAAAAAAAAGATTCAGTGTGGGCAGGGTGTGTGCCTACATGATGTACACATGTGGGTGGCTAAAAGTGAAGTTCTGCTGACCCTTGCTATGTTGTGTTTTGGGTGGTTGTGCTATTAGTATAGTGACAGGTGACTGCCCTGGGGATGGCAGGGAGTTTGGGGGTCTTCTGATGAGTAAGCTGTTTAAATAAACAGCATCCATGCATAAAGTTTGCCACCCACACCAGGAAGCTGTTCATGCTGTCACATTAGGGTCAGTATAGAGAGGAAGAATAGTAATAGCTGAGGGCACCTGCACTGAAGTCAGACTTCCTAGGTTCACATTCTTACTTCACTTATTCACTGTGTGACATTGGGCAAGAGAGTGCCATCTGCAAATTGGGGATAATAAAAGCACTTACCTGGTAGGATTGTTCTAAGGATTCAACAAAATAATGCATGTGAAACCATTAGAACAGTGCCCAATACATACTAGGTGTTCAATTAATGTTAGCAACTATATTAGTTCCTAGAGCTGCTGTAATAAAATATATAACTTAAAAGAACAGAAATATATTGCCTCACAGTTCTGGAGGTTAGTAGTCTGAATTCAGTGTCTGCAGGGTCATATTCTTTCTGATGGCTCTGGGGGAAGATCCTTTCTTGTCTCTCCAGGCTTCTGGTAGCTCCAAGAGCTCCTTGGCTTGCAACTGCAGAATAACTCTGTAGTCACATGGCTCTCTTCCCTCTGTCTCTCTGTGCCTCTTCTCTTTTATAATGACACCACTCGGATGGTATTAGAAACCACCATACTCCTATATGCTAATTTAACTGATCTTAACATGTTCAAGACCCTATTTCCAAACAGGGTTGTGTTTGTTAGCACAGAGGTTAGGGCATCAGCATAAATCTGGGGAACACAAATCCAATCTATAACAAGCACTACAAGGGATAAAGGAAGACTTGAGTCTTTAGACAATATGCCTCAGAAAAATCAATTCACATGATTGAAGTTCCAGTCTTTTCATGTGTAAGGAGAATGCCTATTCTTCACCAGCCTATGAGTGCCAAGGAAATCACAATTCTACTTAAAACCCACATGATTGACTTCTGGACACATTCTGTCCCATGTTATCACTCAAAGCTGTGTGCATGGTAAGGATGTAGGTCACCCATGCTCCTTTTCAAGCTTCATGACCCCACTATAACTATCAGTACACCTCCTCAGAAGGTTAAGCCCTTCAGTCCTTCAGGGAGGTCTGCTGCTGCCACCACCACCCTGGGGAAGGAGCTGGGCTACCCATCTCCCTTTACATTCAGTCAGGAGCTGGGAACTTCCCTTAATTCTCTACAGCATAGCTCAGACCTTTCACAAGGCTTTATCAAGAGTGTGAGATGGCCAAAAAGTTCAGTACATAAATTAATGCATAACTCACTGTGACTGCTTTCTGGTCCCAACAGGTCACTTGTGTTCAGAGTCTCTTCATGATTTCTCACTTACTCCACCTGGCAGAAGCACCTTGTAGGTCTAGAATGTGGAATCCAGGCTAAACTGTCATAGTCCCAGAATGAGGAAGGGTTCTACTGCCCTCCAGCACAACGTTCATCTTCTTAGTAAAATCTCTGCGACCCCTTGCAAAGATGTCTGCTCTTCTCCAGTAATCCTTTCCTGAAAGGTAGAAAATGTACCATCTAATCCATGGGACATGTGCATTTTAGGGCAAGGCCACAAAAATGGTATTTAACAGACAATGAGTGTGGTAACATTTCCCTGTGGCCTCCAGAATGTATGCATGTGGATGCAGGCAGAGATCTCTCAGACCTCTATCAAGAGGAGCTCTCCCTAAGGATTCTCTTCACTGACCTTCTTCTGGTCTTTGTTTTGGGACCAGGATGTGAAGAATGGCATCCTCTCACAACTTGTTTGGTGGCAGCAGCACAGCTTGCCATTCCCTTTGCCTTTCCTCAATCACCTAGTGATCATCCTGGTTTCTTCACCTCCTTTTCCAGGGATGGATCTACCTCTTATCTGTTCAAGAAGTCAATGTCACTTATCTCTTTAGTCCATGTTCAATTTCCCAAGCCTTTTTATGCAGGCCACCTATCAAAATCCTTACAACCCTTTTTGCAAAATGGAAAAACAGAGCAATAGCTTCATGTGTGAAAGCTTCAATAGCTTCAGTTTTGAGGAAAAGGATAGCTCAGGTTTTCATTTATTCAACAATCTATGTGTGTACAGTGTTCCAGGCACTGAGCCAGGCACTGGAGGGAAGGCCATGAGCAACAGCAGGTGCTTAGAATCAATCTTGAGTGAGGGAGAAACAGACACAAATTAAGTGATCATAAATAAATATAAACATCACAATTGTAATAAGTGCTGTGATGGAAGGTGAAAAGATGCTCTGAGAACATATAACAATCATTCCTGACCTGGTCTGGGCATTCAGAGAAAGGCTCCCCAAGGACAGGATGCCTAAGCTGAGATATAATGGATGGGTATGAATTAGTTATGTAAAATGCAAAGGAAAGAAGCATTTAAGGGAACGAGAACAGCTTTGACCTATAATGGAAAGGAGTAGCCATCTTGTAGATGGAGGGAAGAGATTTGGTGGATGAAGGCATTGAAGTCAGAGAAATGTAACTATGAAGAAAATAACCAGAGGCAATAGGAGAGTAGAGAAGGAGGAAAAGAGAGAACACAAAAGCCACATATTTCTTGAAACAAATAGTTTCTAAGACTGGGTCTGCAAATTTCTTTTATTCCTGTATGTATATGTATATTAGTATCTGGGTAGTGAGAATGGTTAATGTATCTGGCTGCTATCCAAAAGTTTTGAAGTTTGAGTCCACTCAGAGGTGCATCAGAAGAATGATCTGGCCATCTATTTTTGAAAAATCAGCCACTGAAAATCCTATGGAGCACAATTCTATTCTGACATACAGATTCTGAGTAAGAATCAGCTGGAGAGCAACTAGTATTATGTTGGATATTATGACTATTTGTGTACATAAAAATATATTTGCACATAGTTTACAAGCAGAATTATCTTGTTTCCAAAATCACAATAATTACCTTTTGTAAATAGCTTTAAAGGATAATCAGAACTAGTTGAGTCCGACTCGATGGCAAATAACAACAACAGAACTAACATGTCTTGTTATGGTGATGGCACATGATGTTAGTGTGTGAGTTGGGAAGAATTTAGAACCTAGTATCCAAATTCCCACTTTCTAGTATTGGCTTTCCATGAATTAAATGTCCTTTAGCAAATCAATTAGTCATTTTGAGTCTCGCTCCTCACATCTGAAAACCATTGTCTATGATTTTAGTTAGATAATGCTCATTACCAAAAAGTCATTTAAAGGCTGAGTCCTATATAGTGTTTTAATAAATTATCTCTAATGTCCTTTCAAAGTCTAAAATTCTGTATTTCTGTAATAATTGTCTGCAGTATCTGGAGACTTCAAATTAAGATAAAATCGCTACCCTAAGGTTTCCGCAGTGTGGGCACCTATGTAAAATGACTGGTGTAAATTTAGTTCAATCTTATTTAGGGTTAAGATTAGCTTTTGTCTTAAACTAGGAATTTTTAAGGAGTAGAATAGGAATAAATTCTTTCACGTATCTTTCTAAAGAAAGTAACTTTAAAAATTATGGAAAACAGAATCCATTTTGAAAGTCTGGCAGAAATATCTGCTGATGGAGTTAAGGATGCAAAGGAACTAGAAACATCTTGCATTGTTACAATTCATTAAAGTACTTACTAGACCATAGAGTACAGCATCTGAGAGGCAATAGGGCTCTGAGCATTGTTTTCTTAATTAAAATTCTCTATATAATTCACTTGATATATATATTTTTAAAAAAAGGAATAAATAAAAGAAAATTCCAAGCAGAACAATCATCAGGAAATACTGCTGTTAGTTCTGGCTGTTTTTTAACTTGCAGGGTAGTTCAAGTTGTGTAATCATGATGTAGTTAAAAATATAATGAGGATTGGCACTGGTAGTTTCATAGAGATTGAAGACTGATTTCTATGCACCAAGCTTTTTGTTATTTAATCTTTTTGACTGTCATCATTTTTCTAGCTGTTGAATTTAACCTTTGTACACCATAGACTACAGGATCATGGAGCATGCTTGCAAACAAATGAAAAACATCACTGAGTCCAGTGATCCATAGGGAATGTCATTCCACAGTGAAGTGTGCATGAAACGAGGCCTCTCTCTTTGTTTATGTGTGTTTAACCTGGGTATAAACTGACCAATTTATAAACCATTGTCTATGATTTTAGTTAGATAATGCTCATTACCAAAAAGTCATTTAAAGGCTGAGTCCTATATAGATAAGGTAGAAAATTATATTAATAACCATAGAAAGTTGAAAATATGAATCACCTGGAATTCTGCTTAAACTTTTTTAAGTGAAAAAAAGAAAAGTAAACTTTTGGGATGCAACCCAATGCCTATCTGAATCAGAATTCTCAGTAGGAAAAGCCTTAAATAAATAGTAAATAAGTGCTCTCAAGTGATATCGGAGAAAGGTTTCTCTGGTCCAACTTTCCAGCTAATATTTGAATCCCAGTCTTATATGGTTTCTAATGCTTTATGTGCATTAGAATCACCAGGGGTGGCAGTTTTGTTTTATTTTGAATATTGATTTCAATGTTCCTTCCATAGAAGAACCTAATTAGATCATCAGGAACAATAAAGTTTTGTAATATGTTTGTTTGGGTATTACTATGTTGGGAGGGGAGGTATGTGTTTGTTTTCTTTACTTATTTATTAATGTTCCCCAGATGGTGCTACTACCCAGGTCAGTTGGAACCAATCTATGAAAGAAAGCAGATAATTAATTTGACCTTGTTATCAATGTATTGACAAGTTGGGGGTAAATTTTTGTGCTATGACAGCATACTCTCCAGGACAACATAAAAGGGATGGAAAGTTGTTAAGTGTCATTGAGTTGGGTCCAACTCATAGCACTCCTATGTTCCACAGAACAAAACACTGCCAATCCTTTAATATTCTCACAATCACTACTATGTTTGAGACCATTGTTGCAGCCACTATGTCAACCCTTCTCATTGAGGGTCTTCCTCTTCTTTGCTGACACTCAACTTCAGCAAGCATGATGTCCTTTTCCAGGGACTGGTCTGGCATTTGGCTGTTAACCAGAAAGTCAGCAGTTCAAACCCACCAGCTGCTGTGAGGAAGGAAGATAGAGCAATCTAGTTCCATAATGATTTATAGCCTCAAAAACCCATTGGGGGTCACTATGAGTCAGAAATGACTCCATGGCAGTGAGTTTTTGGTGGGGTTTTTTTTTTTTTTTTTTGTCCCTCCTAAAAACATATCCCAGGTATGTAAGATGAAGTCTCATCATCCTCACTTCTAAGGGCATTCTGGCTTTATTTCTTCCAAGGCAGGGTGGTTCATTCCTCTGGCAGTCTGTGGTATATTCAATATTCTTATAGTGTATATTCAACACCATAATTCAAAAGCATCAATTCCACTTCAGTCTTCCTTATTAACTGCCCAGCTTTCATGTGCATATGAGGTGATTGAAAATACCATGGCTTGGGTAGGTGCATCTTAGTCTTTAAAGAGACACCTTAACTTTTGAACACTTTGAAGAGGTCTCTTGCAGCAGATTTGATTGATGCAATGTGTTGTTTAATTTCTATATTGCTCATTGATGTTAAATTAAAGTAAAATGAAACTTTTGACAACTTCAATATTTTCTCTATATTCCATGGTGTTGCTTATTGGCTCAGTTGTGAGGATTTTTGTTTTCTTTTTATTGAGATGTAATCCATACTGAAGGCTGATTTTCATCAGTAAATGTTTCAAGTCTTCCTCACTTTCAGCAGGGAAAGTTTTATCAGCTGCATTTGATAGGTTCTTAGTGAGTCTTCCTCTAATCCTGATGCCGCATTCTTTGTCATATAGTCCAGCTTCTCAGATTATTTGTTTAGCATACAGATTGAGTAAGTATGGTGAAAGGATAAACCTCTGACACACATCTTTCTTGATTTTAAACCATGCGGTATCCTCTTGTTCTGTCTGAATGACTACCTCTTGGTCCATGCACAGGTTCCACACGAGCACAATTAAGAGATCTGGAATTCTCATTCTTTGTAATATTATCCAAAATTTGTTCTGATCCATACAGTCAAGTGTCTTTATATAGTAAATAAACATATGTAATCTTTCTGTTATTCTCTGCTTTCAGCCAAGATCCATATGATATCAGCAATGATATACTTCATTTCACATCCTTTTCTGAATCTGGCTTAAATTTCTGGCAATTCCCTATGGGTGTACTGCTGCAACCATTTTTGAATCATCTCAGCAAAATATTACTTGTGTGTCATGTTAGTTTTATTTGATAATTTCTGCATTCTGCTGGATCGCCATATTTTGGAATGGGCACATATATGGATCTCTCCTAGTCGGTTGGCCAGGTAACTGACTTCCAAATTTCTTGGAATAAATGCCTGAGCACTTTCAGCGTTACATTCATTTGTTGTAACATCTTGATTGGCATTCTGCCAGTTCCTAGAGGGCTGCTTTTTTCCAATGCCTTCAGTGCAGCTTGGACTTCTTCCTACAAAACCATTGGTTCTTGATCTTATGCTACTTGCTGAAATGGTTGAATGTTAGCCAATTCTTTTTGGTATGTTGTTGTTGTTAGGTGCCATGAAGTCATTTCCAACTCATAGCAACCCTATGCACAGCAGAATGAAGCACCGCCCATCCCTTGCCAGCTCCACGATCCTTGCTATACTTGAGCCCATCATCACAGCCACCGTTTCAATCCATCTCGTTGAAGGCCTTCCCCTCTTTTGTCAACCCTCCACCTTACCAACCAGGACATCCTTCTCCAAGGAATGGTTCCATCTGACAACATGACCAAAGTAGGTTAGACAAAGTCTGGCCATTCTTACTTCCAAGGAGCATTTCGGCTGCACTTCCTCCAGGACAGATCTGTTAGTTCTTTTAGCAGTCCATGGTACTTTCAGTATTCTTCGCCAGCACCACAACTCAAAAGCATCAACTCTTCTTTGGTCTTCCTTATTCATTGTCCAGCTCTCACATGCATACGAAGCGATTGAAAACATAATGGCTTGTGTCAGGCACACCTTAGTCCTCAAGAAGACATCATTGCTCCTCAGTACTTGAAAGAGTTCCTTTGCATCCGACTTGCCCATTGCTATAGGTGGCATAGTACCTAAGGCATTTGACTGCTAACCGGAAGGCTGACGGTTCAAACCCATCAGCCATTCCTCGGAAGGAAGGTTGGGCAAACTACTTCCATAGTGATACAGCCTCGGAAACCCAAGGAAGGGTCGCTATGAGTCAGATATGACTTGCCAGCAGTGTGTTATACATCATCTAATGTCCTGACTGCTGCTTCCATTGGCGTCAATTGTAGAACCAAGCAATATGAATTCTTTGACAACCTCAATCTTTTCTCCACTTATCATGACTCTGCTTATTGGTCCCGTTGTGAGGATTTTTGTTTTCTTTATATTGAGATGTAATCAATACTGCAGACTGTATTCTTCAATCTTCATCAGTAAGTGCCTCAAGTCATCCTCACTGTCAGCAAGCAGTTGTGTTCTCAGTGTATCGCAGGTCATTAATAATTCTTCCTCTAATCCTGAGGCCACGTTTTTCTTCATATTGTCCAGCTTCTTGGATTATTTGCTCAGCATAAATTGAATAAGTATGGGGAAAGGATACAACTCTGAAGCACTCCCTTCTTGATCTTAAACTATGCAGTGTCCCCTTGTTCTTGAACAACAGTCTCCTGGTCAATGTACGGGTTCCTCATGAGTAAAATCAAGTGTTTGGGAATTCCTGTTCTTCTCAATGTTATCCACAATTTGTCATGATCCACACAATAAATGTCTTTGCATAGTCAATAAAACACAAGTAAACATCTTTCTGGTATTCTTTGCCTTGAGCCTAGATCCATCTGACAGTAGCTATGATATCCCTTGTTCCACATCCTTTTCTGAATCCAGTTTGCACCTCTGGAAGTTCTCTGTCAATATAGTGCTGCAGCCATTTTTGAATTATCTTCAGATCTTACTTGTGTGCAGTATTAATGATATTGTTCTATAATTTCCACATCCTGTGCAATCACCTTTCTTTGGAATGGGTACTTTTTGGTATAGTGACTGTGTATTCCTTCTTCTTATGCTTCCTTCATCATTCAATATTTTGCTTATAGAATTCCTCAGTATTGTAACATGAGGCTTGAATTTTTTCTTCAATTCTTTCAGTTTGAGAAGAGCTGAGTGTGTTCTTCTCTTTGATTTTCTAGTTTCTTATCTTTGCACATTTCTCAATAATACTTTATTTATGTTCTCAAACTGCCCTTTGAAATCTTCTGTTCACCTCTTCTCATCATTTCTCCCATTCAACTGAACTACTCTACGTTCAAGTGATACCTTCAGAGTTTTTTATGACATTCATTTTGGTCTTTCCTTTTTTTACTACATTTTTGATGACCTTTTTCTTTCTTTGTGTGTGATGACAACTTATCTAGTCTTTTGTGATTATTGTTCAAAGTATCAAATCTTTAATTGGTCTTAAATTCAGATGGGATATACTCAAGGCTGTACTTTGGATCTCATATATTTGTTTTAATTTTGTACAGTTTCAACGTAACTTGCCTATGAGCAATTGATGGTCTGTTCCATAGTGGGGTGTGGCCTTGTTCTAACTAATGATATTGAGTGTCTCCATTGTCTCTTTCCACAGATGTAGTTGACTTAATTCCTGTGTATTCCACCTGGTGAAGTTCATGTGTATAGTTGCTGTTTTTGTTGAAAAAAGGTATTTCCAGTTAATATGATGTGCATCCTCTAAAATTCTGTCATGCAATCTCTAGCACCATTTCTTTAACAAAAGCCTTATTTTTCAATTATTGATTATTTTTATTTGTTTCCAATTTTTGTATGCTAATCACCAATAATTATCAATGCACCTTGATTGCATGTTTGATCAATTTCAAACTAGAGAAGTTGGTAAAAATCTTCAATTTCTTCATCTTTGACATTTGTGGTTGGTGCATAAATTTGAATAATAGTCATATTAACTGTTTAACTTATAGTTGTATGGATATTATCCTGTCACTGACAGCACTATACTTCAGGATAGATCTTGAAATGTTCTTTTTAATGATAAATGTGATGTCATATCTCTTCACTTGGTCATTCCTAATATATAGACTATATGATTGTCTGATTCAATATTGGTCCATTTCAGCTCACTAATGCCTAGGATAGGGGCTCTGGTAGTGTAGTGCCTAAGGCACTTGACTGCTAACCAGAAGGCTGACAGTTCAAACCCACCAGCCACTCCTAGGAAGGAAGGTTGGGCAATCTACTTCCATAGTGATACCACCTCAGAAACCCAAGGAGGGGTCGCTATGAGTCGGGCCTGACTAGACAACACATAACAGCAACAACAACAATGCCTAGGATATTAATCTTTTTTTTTTTAAATTTTATTTTGATTTGGGTGAAGATTTACAGAGTAAATTCACTTTTCATACAGCAGTTCACATATACTTTGTCTCATGTCATT
>NW_006921707.1:2577866-2587312 GCF_000298275.1 Orycteropus afer afer
TCCTTCTGCCTAGTCCGCCATCTTGCCGGAACTCCTAGGATATTAATCTTAATGCATTCCATTTCATTTTTGATGACTTCTAATTTTCCTAGATTTATACTTTATAATTTCTACCTAGCAAATGAAGGTCCTGAAAGCTTTACTCTATCTATGTTAAGGTCGACTCTACTTGGAGGAGGCTACTTTTCTCCATTCTTCCAAACTGAGAGGCTTATCTTCTGATGCTAGTATCAGACAGTGTTCCATGCTATTCATAAAGTTTTCACTGGCCATTTTTTTTAGAAGTATATATTCAGGTCCTTCTTTCTACCTTGTCTTATGCTGCAATCTCTGCTGAATCTTATCCATCATGGCTGTCCCTGCTATTACTTGAAATACCATTGGCATAGCATCCAGCATCAAAGCAGCATGCCATAAAAGTCACCATAGCATGAAAAACTGACAGATAAGTTGTGGCTTAGTTAACTTTCTAAATATTTAATGCTAACTGATAAATCCATCAAAATCATGTCAATATATAATATGATATAATACATTTTGAAATCTGTAAAACTCAGCTATTGATTATTTTGACAAAAATCATTATTCACTAAAGGAGCACATTTCTCTTTCTAAATTGATGTTTTGACCTTCTCTAATATTCCGGGAGATCCCTAGAACTACACAAGGTAAAACTTCCACGTTTTTCAACAAATTTGTATTGAGGGCCTACTATGTGCAGCCACAATCTTTGGTACTAAGGATACAGCAGGAAACAGGACTATCTCAAGTCCCTATCCACTGTAACCTCCATTTGGTAGGGGTAGGAAGGAAGCAACTTGGCAGCACAGTGGTTAAGCACTCAGCTGCTAACCAAAAGGTCAAATTCACCAGTCACTCTGTGGAAGAAAGGTATCAGTCTGCTTCCTTAATGATTACAGCCTTTGAAATCCTGTAAGGCAACTCTAATCTGTTCTATATTGTTGTTGTTGTTATGAATCAGAATGGAATCAACTCAATGGCAACTGGATTGGTTTGGTTTTTGGAGGAAGGAAACAAATAGTTAATGCACTTGGCTGCTAACCCAAAGTTTGGAGGATTTAATCTACCCAGAAGCACCTCATAAGAAAGGCTTAGCAATCTACTCCTGAAAAATCAGCCATCGAAAAGTCGAGGGTCAAATTTAGAAACTCTTATATATGGCATTAATAGACTACCAAACATAAGTAAAAATGGACAAATAGTGGAAGATAAACTAGATGACCGGGACCTTCTGAGAATTAAATGATTATGTACATCAAAAGACTTCTCCAAAAGAGTGAAAACAGAACCTACAGACTGGGAAAAAATATTTGGCCATGACATACTGGACAAAGGACCTATCTCTAAAATTTATAGAAAACTCCAATACCTCAACCACAAAAAGACAAACAATCCAATAAAACATGAACAGACACATCACCAGAGAAGATATTCAGGCAGCCAACAAACACATGAAGAAATGTTTGTAATCATTAACCATAAGACAGATACAAATCTAAATGATATATCATCTCACCACAACATTAATAGCAAAGTTTAATAAGACAGAAAATAATGAATGCTGGTGAGGATGTGGAGATTGGGACTCTCATACACTGCTGGTGGGACTTTAAATTGATAGAACCACAGTGGAAAATGATAGGGAGATTCCTTAAAAATTTGGAAATAGAAATACCAGTTGGTCCAGCAATCCCATTAATAGGTATATATCCTAAAGAAGTGAAAGCCAGGACATGAATAGATACATGCACACTCACGTTCATCACGACACTGTTCACAATAGCAAAGAGATGCAAACAACCCAAGTTCTCATCAACAGAGGAATAAATGACCAAACTATGGTACATGCACCCAATGGAATAATATGAAACACTAAAGAATAATGTAGAATCCATGAAATACCTCATAACATGGATGAACTTGGAGGACATTATGCTGAGTGAAATAAGCCAATCATTTAGGACAAATATTGTATGAGACCACTATTGTAAAAAGTCAAGGAATCGTTTACATATGGAAGGAAATTTTCTTTGTTGGTTACCAGGGAGTGGAGGGAAAACTACTAGATAGGTAAGAAATAAGTACCAATTTGGGTGAAGCTCAAGGAAATATACCAAAAGAGAGTGACCAGTGCCATACCACTAAGGAAAAGGAAGACAGGGAGAGGTGCATAAGTGGTGTAGACAACAAAGGTATATAATTTTGCATACACAATACTGCATTATCGGTAACAACAAACATCATCTATTGGTGGATACATAGGCAGACAGGCTAAATGATCAGATATGTCTAAGTAAAAGGGAGCATACCAATGATACTGCCACACATGTATTTGTATATGCTATAGGAATGCCCATATAAATGATAACACTAACTAGGCGAAGTTATGATAACTTCTTAACCATAGCCAAACACCTTGGCAGAGTGAGTCACTGGGCCTACGGACTTGAGACCATGGTCACAATGGATCAAGTTCAACTGGCGTAACATACTACACAAAAACATTGTTCCATATCCTACATTGGTGAGTACAACTGGGGTCTTAAAGGCTTGCAAGTGGCCATCTAAGATGTAACAATTAGTCTCTCCTTGGCTGGAGCAAGGGAGAATGGAGAAAATCAAAGATGTGTGGATATAATTAATCTAAGAGACTAGTAGACCAAAAGAACCTCAGCCTACATAACTCTGAGAGCAAAAGAAATAGTGCCCAGCTACCATTGTTAACCACTCAGAGAGGGATCAAAATAGGAGACCTGGATAAAGTGAGAGAAAAAATGTGGAACAAAACTCAAAATCATATAAAAGAATAGGCTTACTGGTCTGCTAGAGACTGGTGAAACAATAATACTAGGATCCCTAGGCACCTTTCAGTCCTAGAATTGAACTTACTCTCATGGCTTCAGCCAGATAATGGTGAATATTTTCATCCAGTATGTACACTCCTTAGAACAATCAACCATGAGACAGAAGGGCAACATTTACACAGGGAGATAAATCAGAAGGTAGGAATGCACTGGAAAGAAGGACACAGAGAAAAGGTAACCACAGGGAGGAACTCAGAAAAGAGCTATTCTATTGTAGAGATTTCAGTCAATGTCATGAAGCAAAATATGTATGAACTGTTGAATGGAAAATGAATTTTGTTGTAAATTTTCAACCAAACCACAATAAAAAGGAAAAAAAAAAAAAAAGGCTATGGAGCACAGCTCTATTCTGACACATATGGGGCTGTCACAAGTTACTTAAAAACTCACTGCCAACAAGTCGGCTCTGACTCACAACGAACCCTCCTTGGGTTTCCGTGGTGGTATCACTACACAAGTAGATTGCCCAACCTTCCTTCCAAGGAGTGTCTAGTGGAGTTGAACCACCAGCCTTCTGGTTAACAGTCAAATGCTTTAGGCACTACGTTACCAGTACTCCCAGTCATGAGTCGGAGTTGTTAAAAAATATAAAAAGGACAGATACAGCCTGTAACCAAATGAATATATACAATAAACTATCTGGTAAATCTAAGGTTATAAGGAAACTAAATCAGGATAAACAAATAGAGAATGCCTGGAAGACATTTATGGAATATATCATCTCTAGTGCATCACCATTCTTTAGTATTCTTTAGGATAATTTATGAGTGTGCATCAAGTTCCTTCATGTTATTATTGTTACTGGTTGCCATGAGTTGATTCCAACTCTAATCCCTTTGTGGTGCAAATAGTTAAGTGCTCAATGACTAGTTGAAAGTTTGGCTAAAAGCCACCCAGAGACACCTGGAGAAACAGGCTTGACAATCTGCTTCCAAAAGGTTACAGCCTTGAAAACCTGTGGAGCAGTTATACTCTGCACATATGGGGTCACTAGGAGTCAGCTCTGACTCTTTCTTCATATAGAATAATCATTATGCTGCTGAGGTTACTTTTTGTAATTATGGATATAGCTTAATCATATTATATATAAATAAATAAAATAAAATAAAACTGCAAACTGCTCCAAACAGAAAGTTTACCTGGCCAATTCTGATTACATGCACCAATGCAGGACCTGTTATTGTTTGCTGATTTTACAAGCATCACAGGCTACAAAATATCCTGAATCAAACCAAACCACCTCTGTGTACACTGCTGTGTGCCATGTCTGCCCACTGACAGTACCCCTCATTCATCACTATGGCACCTCTCTTGGTGTCACTTCATCATTTTGGGTTTTCAGGGAATGCCTCAGTGGAGATTTCTTCACTCATTGCTGTGGAACAGTTGTTCCAGGGTCCCACAGCCATCCCTCCTCAGCCAGTGTGCAACTGGGTAGAGCAACCCACACAGCTTCACTGTTGGTAGATTGGCTGCTTTCCAGGACAGCTGGTAGAGGCTAGTTTGATGCTGTGTTACTATGTATTTATATAGTGATTATTACCCTTGTGGCATGGCTATAGGCTGATCAAACAGTATGTCCAATGAAAATCACTACCTTACTCCATCTCTTTTTGAAGAGGGAAAGAGGAGAAAGTGAGCTATGAACAAGCATTAGCAAAGACTAGTTTATAAAAATGTAGAGCTAGCAAGCTTAAAATGTCTTATATGGCATTTTGTGAGTGCTGACAAATACAGTGATGCTGAAAGACACTAGGCACAGCTACAGAAAAGTCCTGGCCAAGCATGCATCATATTTTAACCAAATTCATCATAAATAGACACATGTTGTTGTTGTTGTTATGTGCCGTTGAGTCGGCCTCGACTCATAGCGACCCCTCCTTGGGTTTCCGAGGCAGTATCACTATGGAAGTAGGATTGCCCAACCTTCCTTCCGAGGAGTGGCTGGTGGGTTTGAACCGCCAGCCTTCTGGTTAGCAGTCAAGTGCTTTAGCCACTATGCTACCAGAGCTCCTCCAAAATAGACACATATACATATACAAATCACACTTCATATATTTTTTAGAGTGTTTGAATTTGAAAGTTCTTTTGTGTTCACTATCTTATTGTATACTAACTGGCTTTTCATTGAAAATATTTTTCAAATTCACCAAATAAGCATTGAATAAAAGAATATTTTAAAATGCATATGTAGAAAATTTCTCTTTTAGAAACTTTTTATTGTGATTAGAGTGAAAGTTTATGGAGCAAATGGGTTTTCCACTCAACAATTCATACACATTCTGTTTCATGACATTAATTGCAGTCCCCACAATGTAATCACACCCTTCCCACATCCTTCCTGTGTTTCCCAGTTCCATTTGCCCTTCTTTCCTATCGTTTCATGGCTTCTGAGCATTACCACTGAGCAAAAGCTGTTCTTTTGATCTCATATAGTTCATTGTTCTAAGGCATGAGTACCTCCCTGGTGTTACTGTTCATCTTACAGACCTGTCTGTATTTGGCTGAAAGTTGAGCTACGGGGATGAGTGCACTTCAAGTTTTGAAGGGTAACTAATGGCTACAGTCTAGGGAGTTCCACCAATCTCTATCAGATCAATAAGCTTGGTCTATGAAAACTTCTTTCATTACTACCCAGAAACAGGCCATGTCTACAGTTAACTCACAATTATCCATGTCCAAGGACAAAAAGAATGGAATAAATTAACAGAAAAGCAAACAATCCAAAAGCTTGTACCATAGAATGCAATTGTACAGCAGAATTCAATTAACTGCATCACTAATGGATCAAATGTTCTGTTTCACAGATTTCACAACAGATTCTTGTCTTCCTATCTGAACTGCTTCCCTCTCCTCATCTTGAAATCTTTAACCTATAACTTCCACAAAATTGTTCTGGGCTCTCTACACCTATCTAAGTCTTAGATAACTCCTTTTTTTCCTTCTTCCCTTCAAAGATAGACATGTCCCAAGGTTCAGTAACCATGTTTTCACCTTCCCTGTATCTACTATCTCCACCAAGATGTCATCCACTTTTGTATCTTCAGCTTTCATCTTTTTGTGAATGACTCAAAAATATTTATCTTCAAACTTATGATAGGCATTCATAGATTCCACACAATGTATACTCTAAAGGCTATTAGAACAATTAACCATCCATTTGAAAAGAAGAGAAAAAAAAAAGTATGCTGACCAAATAGTCTGAGAAACTGAACTATATGAAGAAGGATGTTGCATCATAATTAGAGGAAGACTCATTCAACTTGCAATATGAAGATGACACAACCTTGCTTGCTGAAAATGAATAAGACTTGAAGCACTTACTGAGGAAGGTCAAAGACTATGGCCTTCATAATGAATTACAGTTTAACATAAAGAAAACAAAAATCCTCACAATTGCACCAATAAGCAACATCATGATAAATAGAGAAAAGACTGAAATTGTCAAGGATTTCATTTCACTTGGATCAACAATCGATACCCATGGAAGTCACAGTCAAGAAATCAAGTGACAGGGAGTTCTGGTAAGATGATGCAATAGGCAGGAAGACTGCACAGACCCTCTTCAACAAAGAAAAGGGGAACCAATGAACACAGATACAGAAGATAACCCTGGAGCCCTGAGCTTTGAAGGGAAGGATATAGAAGTGGACTAAACTTCAACTAGTAGAAGAAATTACATGGAAATACCAAAAAAGGAGACATATGGAGCTGCAGTCTGCCAGAAATCCTGATGGCATGGACAGCTTGGATATTTCCAAATGGTGTTACAACATAAGAATGAACCTAAAAATAAGCCCTGCTAGCCAGGGGGCTGAACAGAGGACTGCACTGGTGGCTGGTGAATAAAAGACAAAGCACTGAAGAGGAAGGCAGGCTGAGCTCTGGACTTTTGCCTGTCTGGAGGGCAGAGCCATTTCAAATGTTTACAAGTGGTTAGACTATTTTGGACATTTAAAGTGACAGTGTTATTCCAGATTCTAGAGCCTTAAGAATAGGCTCCACTTGTAAGGAACTGCAAGGACATTCCAGATGCCAATGACTAGAAAGCTTCACTTACTGAGTGAGAGCCACCACTTCCTTCTCCATCAGTGGGCCAATGGCAAACAACCACCAAGAAGAGCCTGACTCACTCTTAGCTGCTCTTCACAAACAGTTAACAGAGATCTAAATACAACAATGTCCCAATGTCCTGGAGAAAACAGACCATCACAGTCCACACAAAGAAGCATGATAAAGTGGTAGAAACAAGGGAGCAGGACATAGACCCAGAACACATCCCTGAGGAAGAAGCATTGGAACTCCCTGATAAGGAATTCAAAATAATTATATTTAAGTATCTTCAAAGGATTGAGAGACAGCTCAAGGAAAACACAGACAAAACCCTACCTAGAAGAATTTCTGAAGAAAATACAAGAACAAAATGACAAAATAAATCACAAATTAGAAATGATTCAGAATCTACGGATAGAAATCCAGAAGATTAATACTAAATTGGGAGAAATAGATAACACATTGAAAGGGCAAAGGAGGAGAATTGAATCAATGGAAGATAGAATTAATGAGATTAAAGAAAAATACCTGAATATTTCTTTGGAAAGGGGTCAATCAGAAAAAAGATCAAAACAAAATGAAGAAAGCCTAAGGTTCATGTGGGATACCACCAAATGGAATAACCTATATGTCACTGGAATTCCAGAACAGGAAGAGAAAAATAAAACCACTGAAAAAGTTGTCCAAGATTTGTTGTAAGAGAACTTCCCTGATATGATGAAAGATGAGAATATATCCACTCAGGAAATCCAACAACCCCAAACAGGATAGACACCAAAAGAAAATCACCAAGACATAATATCATCAAACTCATCAAAACCAAAGACAAAGAAAGAATCCTAAAAGTAGCATGGGAAAAACAAAAAGTTACAAAGGACAACCAAGAAGAATAAGCTCTGATTTCTCAGCAGAAACCATGAAAGCAAGAAGGCAATGGGATGGTATATAGAAAAACCTAACAGAGAAAAATTTCCAACCAAGAATTACATACCCGGAAAAATTGTCCCTCACATATGGTGGTGAAATTAAGAGATTTCCAGATAAGCAGAAACTAAGGGAATTTGTTAAAACCAGACCAATCTTACAAGAGATAATAAAGGGAGTCCTTTTAACAGAGAAGCAAAAATAGCAAATAACAACTGACCATTAATACTCAAGATGACATAACCCAGAAGCTAACACAGCTATGGTGTATCCAAAGTAAAAAAAGCTTACAAAATTGTAAACAGGGAATCAGAGACATCAATTTTCAAATTAAGATGACTGCAAACCAAAAAGAGGGAAAATACCGTGTAATATTTTCTAAAACGTGAGAAAATCAAGAGAGTTGCAGGATAGAATGGACTGTTCTAAACTCAGGGAGAAAATTATAAATCACAAGGTAACCTCAAAGAAAAATGATAAACCTTCACATCACAATAAAAAGGAGGACGGGTACAAGTACTTAGCAAATACTAAAATAATAGCAACAAAGGAAATGATAACACAATTCAAAAACATAATGAGCTCAGCACAGAAAATTATATGGAACAGAGAAACCAGGAACCACATGACAAACACATTAAAAAATGACAGCAACCAATTAATACTTATTGATAATTACACTGAATATTACTGGATTAACACTCAAGTGTTAATCAAGTGACAAGTGTCTCTTGTCACTCAAGAGACAGAGGGTTGCAGACTGGATAAGAAAACAAAATCCATCAATATGCTGTCTTCAAGAGACACACCTTAGAGACAAAGACAAAAGTACACTAAAAATCAAAGGTTGGAAAAGATATATCAAGCAAATGGCAACCGTAAAAGAGCAGGAGTGGCAATATTAATTTCTGATCAAATTGACTTTAAGACAAAAACCACCATACGAGACAAGGAATAACATTATATAATGATTTAAGGATCAATGGAACAAGGAGATATAACCATGATAAATATCTATAGACCCAATGAAAGAGCCCCAAAAATCATAAATTAGACTTTGAAAGAGTTGAAAAGGCAAATAGATGACTCCACAGTCACAGTAGGAGACTTTAATACACCACATTCAATGAAAGATAGAACAACTGGAAACAAACTCAACAAAGATGTAGAAGAGCTAAACAATACAATCCACCAACATGACCTTATAGACATCTACAGAGCACCTCACCCAACAACAGCACAATATACATTCTTTCCAGTGCACATGGAATATTTTCCATGATAAACCATATGTTAGGTCATACAGCAAGCCTTAACAAATTTAAAAACATTGAAATACTGCAAAGCATCTTCTCAGATCACAATGCTATCAAACTAGAAATCAACAATAGGAAGATCAACAGAAAAAGAGCAAACATATGGAAAATGAATAACACCCTCCTAAGAAAGACAGGGTTAGAGAAGAAACAAAAAATGAAATTCAAAACTTCCTTGAATCAAATGAGAATGAAAACACAACATACCAAAATCTTTAGGGACACAGCAAAAGCAGTGATCAGAGGCCAATTTATAGCAATAAATGCA
>NW_006921707.1:2587661-2588153 GCF_000298275.1 Orycteropus afer afer
AACCTTCCTTCCGAGGAGTGGCTGGTGGGTTTGAACCGCCAACCGTCTGGTTAGCAGGCAAGTGTCTTAGCCACTATGCTACCAGAGCTCCTAGGTCATCAAAAAATTGAAGAAGAACAAAGTAGGAGGTCTCACGCTGCTGGATCTCAAAATTTACTATACAGCTACAGTAGTCAAAACTGCCTGGTATGGTATAATGACAGATACATAGACCAACAGAATAGAATTGAGAACCCAGAAATAGATCCCTCGACATATGTTCAGCTGATCTTGGACAAAGTGCCGAAATCCATTAAATGGGGAAGAGATTGTCTGTTTAATAAATGGTGTGGACAAAACTGAATATCCATTTTCAGAAAAATGAAACAAGAGCTAAGTCCAGATGGATCAAAGACATAAATGTGAAACCTAAAACTAAAAGTTCCTCAAGGAAAAAGTAGGGGCAAATTGAGTGGCCCTAATATATGGCATAAATAGACTATGAAGCATAAC
>NW_006921707.1:2605353-2610357 GCF_000298275.1 Orycteropus afer afer
AATCCAGATCCCATCAACATTCTTGAAAGATACAGAAAAAATAATCACTAACTTTATATGGAAAGGAAAGAGACCTCGGATAAGCAAAGCACTACTGGAGAAGAAGAAAGTAGGCGTTCTCACACTGCCAGATGTCAAAACCTACTATACAGCCACAGTAGTCAAAACTGCCTGGTGCTGGTATAATGACAGACACATAGACCAATGGAATAGAATTGAGAACCCAGAAATAGATCCATTGAACTATAGTCAGCTGATCTTTGACAAAGGGCCAAAATCCATTAAATAGGGAAGAGAATATGTGTTTAATAAATGATGCTAGGAAAACTGGATATCCATTTGCAGAAAAACGAAACAAGATTTGTATCTCACACCATACATAAAAACGAACTCCAGATGGATCAAAAACTTAAATGTGAAACCTAAAACTATAAAGTTCCTCAAGGAAAAACTAGGGGCCAATTTACAGGCCCTAAT
This sequence comes from Orycteropus afer afer, assembly GCF_000298275.1. Classification (NCBI taxonomy): domain Eukaryota; kingdom Metazoa; phylum Chordata; class Mammalia; order Tubulidentata; family Orycteropodidae; genus Orycteropus; species Orycteropus afer. Next base: position 2,605,831 of record NW_006921707.1, read on the forward strand.
ATATGTCATGGGAGCTCTAGTGTCATAGTGCTTAAGGCATCTGACTGCTAACCAGAAGGCTGGCAGTTCAAACCCACAAGCCACTCCTTGGAAGGAAGGTTGGGCAATCTAATTCCATAGTGATACTGACTTGGAAACCCAAGGAGGGGTCACTGTGAGTTGGATCTGACTTGATGGCAGTGAGTGATGATAGTGGAATGTATGGCATAAATAGACTAACAAGAATAACCCAAAATGCACAAACAACAGAAGAGAAACTAGATGAATGGGACCTTCTAAACATTAAATTTTAAATGCTTTCAAAGTCTTCTTCAAAAGAGTCAAAAGAGAACCTACAGATTGGGGAAAAAATAATGGGCAATGATAAATCTGACAAGGGACTTATCTCCAGAATTTACAGAAACTCCAAAATCCAACAAAAACTCCAAATTCCAACACCTCAGCAAGAAAAAGACAAATCATCCAATTGAAAAATGGGCAGAAGACATGAACAGACACTTCACCAAAGAGGACATTCAGGCAGCCAACAAACATATGAAGAAATGTTTATGAGCATTAGCCATTAGAGAGATGTAAATTAAGACAACAATGAGATACCATCTGGCCCCAGCACTAGTAGCAAATTTCAACAAGGCAGAAAATAACAAATGCTGGCAAGGATGTGGAGAGATTGGGACTCTCATACACTGCTGGTGGGACTGCTGGTGATGTGTGTACAAGCTGAACTGTTAGCCACTATTACAACCACTGTGGAAAGCAGTATGACATACCCTTAAAAAGTTGGAATTAGAAATACCATTTGACCCAGCCATTCCATTACTAGGTATATATTCTACAGAAGTGAGAGCCAGGACAAGAATAAACATATGCACATCCATGTTTATTGCAGCAGTATTTACAATAGCCAAAAGATGGAAACAACCTAGGTGTCCATCAACTGAAGAATGGATAACCAAACTATGGTACATACACACAATGAATACTATGCAACCCTAAAGAATAACATAGAATCTGCAAAACACCACATAACATGGCTGGCCTTGTCAGACATTATGCTGAGTGAAATAAGTCAATCACAGAAGGACAAAAATTATATTAGTCCATTATTGCAAAAAGTCAGGAAAGGTTTATATATGGAAGGTAATTTTCTTTGTTGGTTACCAGGGATGAGAGGGGAGGGGAGGGTACACTATTAGATAGGTAGAGATAAGAATTGATTTGAGTGAACAAAAGGGCAATGTACCAGATGTGAATGATCAACACAGTGGCATTTAGGACAAGAAAGACATCAGAGAGGTACATGGGAGGTACAGACAACAAGGGTGAACCCTTTTGCACATGCCATACTGTGTTGTCAGTGAAGGCAATCATTGATATATGGGTGGATAGATGGGTGTACAGGCTGAACTATTAGCTATGGCTATGCAGGAGGGAGTCTGCCCATGACCATGTATAGAGTTGGCAGACAATGGTTTTACAACTATATTTGTATGTTCTGTAAGAATTCCCAGGTGTATAGTAGAGCTGACAAAAGACAAGTTTGTAGTCACGTCTTGGGCACAGCCAACTACCCAGAGGGCTCAGGACCATAGTTGCAAGGGACATCAAGCTCAATTGGCATAATATACTTTATAAAAACATTGTTCTACGTCCTACTTTGGTGAGTAGCAACTGGGATCTTAAAAGTTTTCAAGCAGCCATCTAGATGCAATGATGGGTCTCTCCTCATCCAGAGCAAAGAAGAATGAAGAAAACTAAAGTTTCATGGAAACAATTAGTCCAGGTGACTGGTACACTATGCAATCCTCAGCCTATATGACTATGAGACCAGAAGAACTGGATGGTGCCCAGCTACCACAGTCAACCACTCAGAGGAGGATCTATGCAAGAGATCTTGGATAGAGTGGGAGAACGATGAGGAACAAAACTCAAAATAATTTGAAAAAAAAAGCACCAGTTTTGCTGGTCTGATAGAGCCTGGTGGAACCACTGAGACTCTGGCCCCTGGCTGCCCTTCAGGTCTGGAATTGAACCCACACCTTTGGCTTCTAGCCAAAGAAAAGACAGATATATGAGGTAAACATTTACAATATGTAGATACACTCCTTTTAGAGAACAATCTTGGGAGAATAGAAGGGGTGTGTATGCACAGGGACATAGCTCAGGGCGCAGGAGTGTATGGAGGGAAGGACACAGGGAAGAGGAAACTATGGGGAGGAAGTGGAAGGGGAGTGTTGCATTGTGGTAAATTATAGCCAATGTCCTGAGACAAAGTGTATGGTGTATGTGAACTACTGTATGGAAAGTGAATTTGCTCTGTAAACTTTCACCAAATCACAATATTATATATATATATATATATATACATAAAGAAAAATAAAAGAAATCAAAATCAAGTGACATATTGCATTGGGCACATCTGCTGCAAAAGATCTCTTTCATGTGTTTAAGATCAAAGATGTCATTATGAAGACTAAGACATGCCTGACCCAAACAATGGTATTTTCAATTGCCTCATATGCATGTAAGAGGTGGACAATGAATGCATTTGAATTGTGGTGTTGGTGAAGAATGTTGAATGTACCATGGAATGCTAAAAGAATGAACAAATCTATCTTGGAGGAAATACAGCTGGAAAGCTCCTTAGAAGTGAGAGTGGCCAGACTACGCTTCTCATACTTTAGTCATGTTGTCAGAAGAATATCATACTGGGTAGAGGGTCAGTGAAAATGGGAAGACCCTCAAAGAAATAGGTTGACCTAGTGGCTGTGAAGATGGGCTCCGGCATGGCAATGATTGTGAGGATGGCATAGAACCAGGAAGTGTTTTGTTGTACTGTACAGGGTGCCATTCTAAGTCCAAACCAACTCAATAGTATACCTAACAACATCATCTTCATGATGTTAAAAACTTAATTCTAGATGGATTGAAGAGATAAATATTTAAGGAAGATTTCAGTAGAAGTACTTAGTGGTAGATAAGAAAAGCACTATTGAAGAAGAAAAACAAAGTAGGAGGTCTCACACTCCCAGATCTCAAAACCTATTATACAGCCACAGTAGTCAAAACTGCCTGTTATTGGTACAATAACAGACACATAGACCAATGGAATAGAATTGAGAACCCAGAAATAGATCCATTGATCTATGGTCAGCTGATCTTTGACAAAAGGCTGAAATCCATTAAATGGGGAAGAAATTATTTAACAAATAGTGCTGCAAAACTGGATAACCATCTGCAGAAAAATAAAACAAGATCTGTACCTCACACCATACACAAAAACTAACTCCAGATGGATCAAAGATTTAAATGTGAAACCTAAAACTATAAAGTTCCTCAAGGGAAAAATAGGTGCAAATTTAGGATTCTAATATATGGCATAAATAGACTGTCAAGCATAACCCAAAATGCACAAACAGCAGAAGATAAATTAACTGAATGGGACCTTCTCAAAATTAAAATTTTATGTGCTTCAAAAGACTTCTCCAAAAGAATAAAAAGAGAACCTACAGATTAGGAAAAAGTATTTGGCAACAACATATCTGACAAGAGACTTAGCTCTAAAATTTATGGAAAACTCCAACACCTCAACAACAAAAAGATAAATAATTTATATTTAATTTAAAAATGGGCAGAATACATGAATAGACCCTTCACCAAAGAGGTGGCCAACAAACACATGAAAAAATGTTCGCGATCATTAGCCATTCCAACTAAACAAAACCCCTGCCATTGAGTCAATTCCAACTCATAGCAACCCTACCTTGGGTTTTTCAGGAGGTATTTCTATGGAAGTAGATTACTGAGTCTTCCTTCTGAGGAGTAGCTGGTGTGTTTGAACTGCCAGCATTCTGGTTAGCAGTCAAATGTCTTAATGCAAATCAAAACAACAATGAGACACCATCTTGCCCCAGCACTAGTAGCAATGTTCAACAAGACAGAAAATAACAAAAGCTGGTGAGGATGTGGAGAGATTGGGACTCTCATACACTGCTGGTGGAATTGTAAAATGATACAACCACTGTGGAAAGCAGTATGGCAATTCCTAAAAAAGTTAGAATTAGAAACAGCATTTGACCCAGTAATTCCATTACTAGAATATATTCTAAAGAAGTGAGAGCCAGCACAAGAACAGATATATGCATACCCATGTTCATCACAGCAATATTTACAACAGCAAAAAGATGGAAACAATCTAGGTGTCCATCAACAGAAGAATGGATAACTAAACTATGGTACATAGACACAATGGAAAACTATGCAATCCTAAAGATTAATATGGATTCTGTAAAACACCACATAACATGAATGAACTTGGAGGACATTATGCTGAGTGAAATAAGTCAATCACAGAAGGACAGATATTGTATTAATCCATTATTGTAAAAAGTCAAACAAAGGTTTATATATAGAAGGAAATTTTCTTTGAGGGAACACTGCTAGATAGGTGGAGACAAATCAGGGTAATGTACCAAATGTGAGTGATCAACATGGTGGTATTGAGGAAGAGGAAGACATAGAGAGGTG
>NW_006921707.1:2611038-2617419 GCF_000298275.1 Orycteropus afer afer
AAAAAAAAAAAAAAAAAAAAAGACCAGGTTTGCTGATCTGATAGACTCTGGTGGAACCCCTGAGACTATGGCCCTTAGCTGCCTCTCAGGTCTGGAATTGAACCCATTCCTGTGGCTTCCAGTCAAAGAAAAGACAGGCAGATGATCTGAACATTAGGTAGATATACTCCTTGGAGAGATCAATCATGGGAGAATAGAAAGGTTCTGTTTGCACAGGGAGACAGCTCTAGGGAGCAGTAGTGCATGGGAGGGAAGGACACAGGGAAGAGGTAACTATGGGGAGGAAGTGGGAAGGGAGCTGTTGCATTATGGGAAATTGCAGTTAATGTCATGAGGCAAAGTGTATGTGAGCTGCTGTATGGAAAATGAATTTGTTCTGTAAACTTTCATCCAAATCACAATAAAATATTATTTAAAAAAAGTACTGAGTGACCACAAAGTCTAGGAACATGAATTATTTTTACAAGCATAAATTTTATATATATACATGCATACATACATACATATATTTGTACACACATATAGTTTTTAATTGAACTCTTTTGGTGACATCTTCTGAGGTATGCTAAAGGCATCGTTGTATTCAGTGAAAATCAGAGGCACAATCAATGCATCACACAAGCATGTTTAGGGAATGATGGAAATACCATTTCAATGCACCGTATTTGTTGCAGTTATGCAGTACACTGAGCTATGTGGCACTAATAAAGGACAACATAATGTTCAGTAAACATGTCATTTATTAGAATGCAATATCAATAAACCATTTATTATGTATGGTTATTTATGCTTCCAGACTTTGATGACTATTTTATGTGAAATCATGAAATAAAAGAGGCCTTCATATACATGAAATAATTCAAAGGCCATAAAGTAAATACCTTTAATGTATTATGTAATTTTAAAAAGGCCCACAAAGAATGCAAACTGTTTACTAAGATAGCCACTCAGAAGCATGAAACTTTTCTTTTACCTTTAAAATTTTCTGAATTGTTTGTTTTAAATAATGAGCATATTGCCATAGATTATTATGTAAATTTTGCAGTAGAAAGAGAAGGTATATTACAGTACTTAAGTAGGCCACTAATAATCAGCACATTTACTGAATGATAGATCTCCTAGTCAACACGCTTTTTAAAGACTGCTGATAAATTTACAAAACATAACTTTCCTGATATCTTCAACTAAGCAAAAAATAAGCATACAGAGAAGAATAAATTTCTCTCCTAAAATCACTGAGGTAGAATGCCAATTTTAGAAGTCCATAAGAAGTGACAGTAATAAATACAACTATTTTGATTAGAAATGTCAGAAACAAAAAGAAGTAATGCTGAAAAACAATGAGATAATATATTTTGAGTTAAAATAGTCTTTTCTTCAGCTTTGTTCTTTGGACTAACTTCAGATTGAGTACTGTATAATGAAAGCAAACTGTTTTATCATCCAAAAAGTTTGGAAAAAGTCTAAGTTATAAACATATTTATTGTCTTCTAGACTTCTTAAAGGCCTTAAAATATTCATGTACATGGTGACCCTCTAAACAGAGGGACTTAGGATCCAAGGTGTCCCACGGTAATTTTACCTGTGAATATTTCTTTCATGATACCTCAGTCTTCTTTCCGCAGAGTGGTTAGTGAGTTTGAACCGCCAACTTTCTGATTAGCAGTCAAATCCTTAGACACTATACTCAAGCTCAGTTTGACTTCAGTTTCACTAAACTGAAGCTCAGTTTCTTCAAATTGTTTATCAAGGAAGTTTTTAACTTTAACATAATTAAGTCCAAAAATAAAAATTACAAATTGCACCCTTAATTCCTTAGCTAACCAAATAAACCTAGATAACATATGTTGTTGTTAGGTATGGTCCAGTCAGTTCCAACTTACAGCAACCCTATGTAGAACAGAACAAAATGCTGCCTGGTCCTGTGCTATCCTCACAGTCATTGCTATGTTTGAGGCTATTGTTGCAGCCGTTGTGTCAATCTATCTCACTGAGGGTCTTCCTCTTTTTCACTGACCCTTAACTTTACCAAGTATGTCATCTTTCTCTAAAGACTAGTCTCTTCGATAACATGACCAAAGCATGAGAGACAAAGTCTTGCCATCCTTGATTTTAAGAAGTATTCCACATGTATTTCTCCCAAGACAGGTTTTTTCATTCTTCTGGCAGTTATGATATAGTCAATATTCTTTGTCAGTACCACAATTCACAATGTAAAAATATACAAATGTATCGATTCTTCCTCATTTATCTTTATAAACTGTCCAGCTCTCATATACATATGAGATGATTGAAAATACTACGGCTTGGGTCAGGCATACCTTAGTCATCAAAGAAGTGACATCTTTGCTCTTTAAAACTTTAAAGAGGTCTTTTGCAGCAGATTTGTCCAATGCAATATATCATTTGATTTATTGACTGCTGCTTCCATGGCTGTTGATTGTGGATCCAAGTAAAATGAAATCCTTAATTAAAGAAGAAAAGAAAAACAAAAATATCATATATACATATATAGTCTGTACCATACGTCTTCTTGAACTAAAATGGTAGCAGAAAGTTTTAGAAATTTTCACCCTAACTTGGATTTCAGATGTTAGAATCCACATTCTATTTACCAGGGTTGTTACCCAGCTTCAGGAAAAAGATTACCTACTTCCATTCATCCTCTTTTATCATCTGTAATTAAAACATTTATAATGTTTTAAATGATTAATGAAATTATTTCTCTTATATTTAAAAGCCTCAGATCAATAGCTTTGTGTCTTCTGTATATAATTATACCAAAACATTGCACACCAAAAAATGTGTGACAATATTCCCATAATTCAAATTATTTATACTGATTAATAGTGTTTATATACACAAACCAAACTCAAAAAGACTCACTGCCATCCAGTCAATTCTGACTCACAGTGACCGTATTGGGTTTCTGAGGTGATAAATCTTTACGAATGTAGATTGCCCAGTCTTCCTTCCATGTATATACACAAATAAGTAATATTAAATATAATAAGTGCATTATAAATTTATATACAAAGAGAAGAAAAACTCAGAGAGTTTATGCAAAACAGCAAAAGTATATGTAATATGTAGAAGAATATTCTATATTAATGCAAGCACACCTATAAGGATACATGTATACTTACATATGAAGATGCATGTACATTAGGAATCTATTTTTTCTTTCCCTCCTCATTAAAAAAATTGGTAAAAACCCTTAGAACAGTATGGTCAAGAAATATATCTGCTCTGGCTGGATTTCTTCTCCTTCAGACTAGATCATAAATGCTGTGAGCTCAAGAACCATATTCCCCCAGGGCACAGAGATGAGAATATATTTATACTTTCTGAATAACACTAAATATCTTCTCTGGCTGCAGTGGATCCAAGGATTTACCATTTAACTACTCCATACCCATAATTAAATGCACTAGATATATGTTGCAATAAATTACTGGGGGGAAAAAATGTCCTAGAGTAGAGGGTCAACAAATTATAGTCCTTGGGCCAAAACCAGCCAATATCTGTTCTGTAAGTAAAGCTTTATTGGAACACAGCCAAACTCATTCATTTACATATCATGTATGATAGTTTTCACTCCACAAAGGCTGAATTGAGTACTTGAAACAAAATCTTTATGACTCAAAAAGCCTAAAACATTTACTATTGAGACAATCAGAAAAATGTTTGTGAAACCTTAGTATAGATTTCTAAACAGGTCCATACATTTGCTGTCAGTGTAATTGCTATTAGATTTGTTTTGGAAGTGAGTTTTTCCACATATTTCAATAGTGGACTCTCTACTTTTCTGACAATTCAGTTTTTATTAATTGAATTACATTTTGGGGTTCTAACTGAGGGATTAAGGAAAGCTATGTCATTTCTCAATCCTGCCTTTTGGTTCAAGAATTCCTGTTCATCTAAGACTGATGTAAAGCTCTACCTTCTGTTTCACTTCATAGAGAAATGAATATATTGAAAGATATGCAAGGCTTCTACACATAAAGCTATAAAATATTACTGAGATAAATTTTAAAAGTCTGAAAAAAAGAGGAATATGGCATTTTCATTAATTGAAAATATCAATTTTTAAAGTCATCAAATCTTTTCAAATTAATCTATAAATTTAACAATAGCAATAAAAACCCCAGTAGGAATTTTTTTTAGAAATTGATAAACTGATTCTATAATTTATATAGGAGTAAAAAAAGCAAAGGGTACTTAAAGAACAAAGTTGTAGTACTTAATGTTAACCAGTTCTGAAGACATATTATAAACCTAAGTAATAAGGTTTGCTTTTGGTACAGGAGAGATAAATAAGCCAATGAACAGAAGCCAGAATCTAGAAATAGAAAATACTTATATATTCTCTCAATGTATAACAAATGAATTGTACTGGGTCAGTTATTAATCCACACTGAAGAAAAACGAATCCCACTCCCCCTTCACCTGAAAATCAATTTCAATTCCAAACCATTTCCAATTTGGGATTCCAAGTTCTCAATCCTGGGACTAAATATGAAATGTAAAATAGTAAAGCTTCTAGAAGAATACAAAGGGAAAAGTCTTCGAGACTGTGGTTGACAGATCGTAGATTGGTCCTTATGATTCCTATGTCCTGGTGTTCTTAACCTGTGTTACCCCTTTCCATTGAGTGTAAGTGGAAGCTGTGACTTGCTTCTAGCTTGCAGAATGCCATAAAGGTGAAAGGATTTCAAATATAATTAAGGATTCAAATCCGTTGATATTGAGTTTTCATCAAAAGGAAAACAATCCCATGTGGGTATGACTTAATCAGGTGAAAGTCTTTAGAAGAGGGACTAGATTTTCTCTAGCTAAGGGAGACAAACTTGTCTGTTGGTTTCTCCTACTGTGGTGACTGTGTTGCTGTGAGTCTTGAGGCTGTGCCACTGGTGTTTCAAACCCAGTGGGGTGCACCTGTTGCACAGGTATCAGCCCGGCTTGCAGATTGAGACTGACTAGGAAGAAGAAGGAGGCCATCCACTTCTCAAAGAATTGGCCAGGGAAAACATTATGAACAGCAGAGAAACACTGTTTGATACATTACTGCATAACTTTATGAATAGTCCAGAAACATTGTCCAATACAGAGGAGGAAGATGAGTCACTTAGCTTAGAAAGCTCTCAAAGTAGACAGGGAAAGAGCTGCATTATCAGAGTAAAATCAGCCTTACTCTGATAAGGTAAAGCTTACGGAAAAGGTAAAGCTTTCGAGACCTCCATTTGCTGACGTGGCACCACTCAAATTGAGGAAAAACAGCTGCAAACATCCATTAATAATCAGAACATGGAATGTATGAAGTATGAATCTAGGAAAAGTGGAAGTTGACAAAAATGAAATGGAACACATAAAGATTGATATCCTAGGCATTAGTGAGCAGAAATGGGCTGGTTTTGGGCATTTTGAATCAGACAACCATATGATCTACTATGCCGGGAACAACAGTTTAAGGAGGAATGGCGTGGTATTCATCATCACAAAGGATGTTTCAAGATCTGTCCTGAAGGGTAATATCCATACTATCAGTGATAGGATAATATCCATATGCCTACAAGGAAGACCCGTCAATACGACTATGATTCAAATTTATGCACCAACCACCAAAGCCAAAGATGAGGAAATTGAAGATTTTTATCAACTTCTGCAGTCTGAAATCGACCAAACTTGCAATCTTTGTTGTTGTTGTGTGCCATCGAGTTGGACCTGACTCATAGCGACCCCTCCTTGAGTTGCCAGGCAGTATAGCTATGGAAGTAGATTGCCCAACCTTCCTTCTGAGGAAGGGCTGGTGGGTTTGAACCGCCAGCCTTCTGGTTTGCAATCAGGAAGTATTAATTATCACTGGTGACTGGAATGGAAAAGTTGGAAGCAAAGAAGAATCACTAGTAGTTGGAAAAATTGGCCTTGGTAACAAAATAATGCTGGAACTTGCATGGTACAATTTTGCAAGACCAATGACTTGTTCATTGCAAACGCTTTTTTTTCAACAACACAAATGGCGGCTCTACACGTGGACTTCACCAGATGGAACACACAGAAATCATATTGACTACATATGTGGCAAGAGGCAATGGAAAAGCTCAATATCTTCAGCCAAAACCAGGCCAGGAGCTGATTGTGGAACAGACCACAACTGCTCATATGCAAGTTCAACTTGAAGTTAAAGACAATTAAAACAAGTCCACAAGAACCAAAATATGATCTTGAATACTGTTGTTGTTGTTGTTATGTGCCGTCAAGTCAGACCCGACTCATAGCGACCCCTCCTTGGGTTTCCAAAGCAGTATCACTACAGAAGTAGATTGCCCCATCTTCCTTCCAAGGAGTGGCTGGTGGGTTTGAACCACCAGCCTTCTGGTT
>NW_006921707.1:2618761-2620857 GCF_000298275.1 Orycteropus afer afer
GAATGAACTCTTTCAAATGCTGAGGAGCAAGGATGTCTCCTTGAGGACTAAGGTATGCCTGACACAGGTCATGATATTTCCAATCTCCTTGTATGCATGTGAGAGCTGGACAATGAATACGGAAGACTGAATAAGAGTTGATGTTTTTCAATTGTGATGCTGGCAAAGAATGCTGAAGGTACCATGGACTGCCAAAAGAACTAACAGATCTTTCCTGGAAGAAGTGCAGCCGAGATGCTCCCTGGAAGCAAGGATGGCCAGACTTCGTCTCACCTACTTTGGTCATCTTGTCAGAGGGGATCATTCCCTAGAGAAGGATGTCGTGCTTGGTAGGGTTGAGGGTTGACAAAAGAGGGAAAGGCCTTCGACGAGTTGGATTGATATGGTGGCTGCAACAATGGGTTCAAGCATAGTAAGGATCATGGAGTTGTGCATGGAGTCACTATGAGTCAGAAGCGACTCAACGGCACCTAACAACAACAACAACAACAGGGTCTCTCAGAGAAAGACTTATCTTTCCAGTTTCATGAAATAAGAAATCATATCTAAAAAGCCCACATGAAGAACTACAGGTACCTTTATGAATTACAGAATTCTAGAACATGAAGATGGTACAGCAGACATTCAGTGAAAAGCCAAGGCCCTTTATCACACATTTGATAGGAACTGAATTCTGCCAACACTCTGAATGAATCTGGAAGAGTATTTTTCCCAGTCAGTTCTCCAGATGAGAACACAGCTGTTCGGGTTACCTAGTACCACTTTGAGAGGAATATACCACAAATGGGATGGGTTGAAGAAACAAGAGTTTATTCTCTTACAGTTTGGAGGTTTTAAGTCTGAGTTCAAAGTGCCAGGCTCTAGGGCCTGGGTGAAAACCCCTTAAGCTTGGGCTTCAGCTCTGCCTCCTGCTCCCAGTCTACTGAAGCTGGAGGCTTTTCTTCACTCAGACAGCTACTAGTTGCTGAGACTGACAAGCCCAAAGTTGACAAGTAAAAAGGCACAGTCCCCTTGTTACCAAACCACACTGCAGGACATTAATTCAAGTCCACTGAAAGTCCCAGGGTCAGCAGAGCATGGCAGGCTGCTGAACAATAACACAACTCCATGCAGGATTCAAGTGTACCATAAGCTACAGACCATTCCCCAAGGATTCTCCTTATATATAGGAAGCATACCACATTCCTAGGGCAGCTACTCAGCTGCTCACAGTAGATTCCACCATGGAGTTGATTACCAGTCTCATCAGGGGGAATACTACGTCCAGCTGCTCAGCCATTCAGCCAGGCCCAGCCAAGTTGACACAAAAAGTACAGCAGACATCCAGTGAAAAATTTGCCAAGAAATTTGAAAGACAGTTACCTGGCCAACTGACAAATGATGCATATACATGCCCATTCCATTTTTTCCTCCCCAAGGAAATGTACAGATTATCAAACAATATTATTTACATCACACACATGTAAATTTTGCTGATGATAACTCAAAGACAGTTTCAGTAGTATATTGACAGGAAACTGCCAGAAATTCACATAGAATTCAGGAGAGGATGTAGAATGAAGGATATCATTGCTAATGACAGATGGATCTTGACTGAAAAGAGAGAACACCAGAAAGTTGTTAACATGTGTCTTATTGACCATGTAAAGACATTCAACTGTGTGGATCAGAACAAATTATGAATAATATTGTGAAGAATGGGGATTCCAGAACACTTACTTGTGCTCATGTCCAACCTATACATAAACCTAGAGGTAGTCATTCAAAGGGAACAAGTGGATTCTCTGGTTTAAAATCAGAAAAGGTATGTGTCAGGATTGTATATTTTCATTGTACTTATGCAATGTGCTGAGGAAATGATCCGAGAAGCAGGAGTATATGAAGAAATACATGGCATCGAGATTTGAAGAAGACTAATTAACAGCCTGTGATATGCAGATGACACCATCTTACTTGATGAAAGTGAAGAAAACTTGAAGCACTTACTGAAGGTCAAAGATTATGTACAGCATTCACTATGGATTACACCTCAATATAAAGAAAATAAAAATTCTCACAACTGGACCAAGAAGCAACATCATGATAAATGGAGAAAA
>NW_006921707.1:2620957-2642543 GCF_000298275.1 Orycteropus afer afer
ACTATGGATTACACCTCAATATAAAGAAAATAAAAATTCTCACAACTGGACCAAGAAGCAACATCATGATAAATGGAGAAAATATTGAAGTTGTCAAGGATTTGATTTTACTGGAATCCAACATCAATGCCCATGGAAGCAGGAATGAAGAAATTAAACAGCATATTTCATTGGGTAAATCTTCAAAAGACATAATTAAAGCATTAAAAAGCAAAATGCACTTTGATGACTAAAATGGGTCTAACCCAAGCCATGGTATTTTCAATCATTTCATATGAATGTGAAAGTTGGGCAATAAATAAGGAAGACAGAAGAAGAATTGATGTATTTGAATTATGCTGTTGATAAAGAATATTGAACATACCACAGCCAACCAGAAGAATGAACAAATTTGTCTTGGAAAAAGTAAGACAGAATTCTCTTTAGAAGCAAGGATGATTTTATCCCATTTATTTTGGTCATGTTATCATGATGAACTGGTCCCTAGAGAAAGGCATCATGCTTTGTAAAGTACAGAGTCAGCAAAAAAGAAGACCCTCAATAATATGGATTGACACAGTGACTACAAAAATGGGCTCAAATATTGCAGTGATTGTGAGGATGACAAAGGACAAGTCAGGGGTTTTCTCTGTTGTACATAGAGTCCCTTGAGTAGGAATTGACTAGATGGTACCTAACCACAACAGCATACAATTAAAAAGAAATAAAGAAGAATAAAAGTACATGCACAATGTAGATGAATATCACAAACAGAAAGGTGAGTGAGAGAATTCAAACACGAAAGGGAACACACTGTATAAATCATTTACATAAAGTTCAAACTCAGTCAAAACTAATATGTTGCCATAGAAGTAAAAATGCTGGTTATTTTGCAGTAATGAGTGGAAGCCAGCAACTGGGTTCTACTACATAGTCTATGGCAGTTCAGACCCACCAGCCACTCTTCCAAAGGAAGACTGGGCAATCTACTTCTGTAGAAACCCAAGGAGGGGTTGCTATGAGTTGAATCAACTCAAAGGCAGTGAGCTCGGAGTAACATAGATGTGTTTGTTTTGTGAAAATTCATAGAGCTTTATACTTGTTATTTGTGTGCTTTCCTGTATGTATGTTATACTTCAAAAAATTACAAAAAAAAAAAAAAAAAAAAAAGAGCTCAATCAAAAAGATACCTATCAAAGGATATTTAAGAAGTAGGGTTAATTCAGTATGATTATAGCACCAGGATGAGTAAAGAAACCAATGAAACAGAAGATAGTACTAAATCAAAAGCACATTTTCAAAGGATCACTTGATTTATACTTATGGTCAATGACTTAGAAATTTTCAAGGATAGAAGAATAAAGATAAAGTACTATGTCAGATACTTAACAATCAAAAGGTCCAGAAACACTGAGAGGGCAGGAGCAAAGCAGAGAGAATGGATATTCATTAAGAAAGAACTAATATGCTTCAAAAGACTTCTCCAAAAGAGTAAAAAGAGAACCTACAGATTGGGAAAATATATTCTTCAATGACATATCTGATAAGGGACTTATCTCTAAAATTTATAGAAAACTCCAACACCTCAACAACAAAAAGACAAACGATCAAATTACAAAATGGGTGGAAGACACGAATTAGACACTTCACCAAAGAGGACATTCAGGCGACCAACAAACACATGAAGAAATGTTCACAATCATTAGCCATCAGAGAGATGCAAATCAAAAAACAATGAGATACCAGCTTGCCCCAACACTAATAGCAAACAAAGTTCAACAAGACAGAAAATAACAAATTCAGGCAAGGATGTGGAGTTTGGGACCCTCATACACTGCTGGTGGGAGTGTCAAATGACACAACCACTGTGGAAAGCATTATGGTGATTGCATAAAAATTTGGAATTAGAAATACCATATGATCCAGGAATTCCATTGCTAGGTATATATCATAAAGAAGTGAGATCCAGGACAAGAACAGATATATGTACACCCATGTTCATCCCAGCACTATTTACAATAACAAAAATATGAAAACAACCTAGGTGCCCATCAATAGAAGAATAGATAAGCAAACTATGGTACATACACACAATGGAATACTATGCAACACTAAAGAATAATGTGGAACCTGCAAAACACCACATAACGTGGAGGAACTTGGAGGACATTATGCTGAGTGAAATAAGCTAATCAGAGAAGGACAAATATTATATTAGTTCATTATGCTAAAAAGTCAAGGAAAGGTTTATATATGGAAGGAAACTTTCTTTATTGGTTACCAGAGGTGGGAGGAGAGGAGAGAGAACACCATAAAAATAAAAGAAAAAGAAATCTGAAAAAAAAAAGAAAGAAAGAACTAATAAAAGTCATGACAAAAAAAGTTTTCCTAGAAAGCCTGCAGATAATGATACATGAAAGCAGAAAACGATGTAAATACAGAGTCTTGATGTTGGCCCCATTTTCTGGGAAAAGAGCATTTCTCTGGCAATGGGTCACAATGTTCACAAGAATGCAAAATTAGTTCTGTGCTGAACTTGATTATATGTACTAGGTAAACCCACCAAACCAAACCAGTTTCTGGGGAGTCAATCCCAACTCACAGCAGCCCCATGTGTTGCAGAGTAAAACTGTTCCATAAACTTTTTAAGGTGTGACCTCTCAGAAGCAGATTTTTCTTCTGAGGTTTTTCTTCTAGGTCCCTCTGAGTGGGTTTGAAGAGTAAATTTTTCAGTTACTTGTCAAGTGCTTAACCATATAAGCCACATACAACATACAAAAGAGTCAAATGTCGAGCTTTTGAGTGAGGATGGATACCAACAACTGAGGCTTAGCTGCTGGAGGGTGGCAACAGATGTGAGCATGGCAGTTGATGGTTGAGGAGTAGGTTTCATCCTCTCTGGTGCCAAGACACAGGGAGAGTTCTTGCAGAAATATATTGCATTCTCAGGAAGAATGGAAAGGGAATATCTTAAAATCTTTCATTGATTAAGTTAACCTTAAAATTGTTCTTATGTGCTGTCGAGTCGGACCCAACTCATAGCGACCTCTCCTTGGGTTTCTGAGGCAGTGTCACTACAGAAGTAGATTGCCCAACCTTCCTTCCTTCTGAGCAGTGGCTGGTGGGTTTGAACCTCCAATCTTAAAATAACAATGGTTAAATTTGTATAGAAATTATTTCAGTTATCGAAAAATAAAGTCATATTTTTAAATTTCTAAATTTGTGCCCAATTACACTAATGCCTAAACAATTGTTTTAAGCTTTTGTGTCTATTGGTTTGGTTATCTTAATTACCAATATATCAAAATTCAGTAACAGCAAACTCTGATAGCAATTATTTCTATTTCATTCTTCCTGAATCTTCATATTCTTTTTATATCAACATAGGAATGAATGAACTGCCTTCTTATTTGCTTCAATTCCATAGTGTTGATGACTTTTAAAATCCAATCTGTCTTAGACATAAAATATTTACTATTTTAAAGACTTAGTTAATTTGTATTGACTCATACTCTTGTAAATATTAAACTCCTGAGATTGTCTAGCCCTTTACTCCTGGAGGAGCCCCTAACATAATAACTTCCTAGGTTCATTATTATTTGTTTTCTAGGAAGCTTTTGTCTTCAGACAGTTATAATAGTCCTTCAGAGACAGTCGGGCGAACATCCAGTAAGTCACCAGATACAACTGAAGCAAAAAATGTTAACTTTGAAGTACAGACAGAGCTTCAAAAAGTAAAATTTCAAAGAGCAAAGACAAATTCACAATGGCATATTTATTTACCGTAAGCATACAGATTCACCAAACACCTACTGAGGAGTAGGTTTCCTGCCCCTCTGGTGCCAAGGCACAAGAAGAAGGCCTGCAGGAATATATTGCATTCTCAGGAAGAATGGAAAGGGACTGTCATAAAATCTTTCATTGATTAAGTTTACCTTAAAGTAACAATGGTTAAATTTGTATGGAAATTATTTCAGTTATAGAAAAATAAAGTCATATTTTTAAATTTCTAAGTGTGTGCCCAATTATCCTGATGCCTAAAACACTCAGGGAGGCACAAACACGCTATATTGTTTCTTCAAAGAAATTCCTGTATCATCATTCAATTGTAGTTTCCCTATTGTCTTATTACATGTGTGCTACACCCAAAATTCTTGTACATTTCAGTCATATAGAAGGTTCTACTCATGCTCAAATTTAGACCTAAAGTGAACCCAAGTCTAAACAGGTAATTCAGTATCACACACAAACACACACACACACACACACACACACACCAATTCAACAAAACTTCTACATATTTTGTTCTTTACTCAGTCAACAAAAAAAAAAACCTTGATCATAATATAATGTTTCATTTTTAATAATTTTTCAGCCCCTGCATGAACTTTAGCCCCTGCTGAAGTCTTAGTTGCTGATATATTTTTTATTTTGAAAAAATTCAATTGTTGCCTCATTGATTCTGACTCGAGGCACCCTCATGTGTGTCGGAGTAGCACTGTGCTCCATAGGGTTTTCAATGGCTGATTTTTTAGAAGCAGATCGTCAAGACTTTCTTCCAAGGTGCCTCTGGGTGGATTCAAATTTCCAACCTTTCAGTTAGCAGCCGAGCTCATTAACTATTTGCACCATCCAGGACTCCAATAATAAGAATAAAGAAGCATTTTTGAGCATTTCAGTTTGGTTTTTGGTTTTATTGAGCATTTGCCATAGGCAAGACCTGTAATAAGCAATGTGCATGCATAGGTACACCTAACCGCCACAACCTTATGAGGAGGTACAATTGTTTGCCTATTTTACAGGTAAAATTGAGGCTCAGGGAGTTTAAATGAATTCCCCAAGCTTCACTTATCTATATGCTCAACTATTAAAATATTCTCTCAACTTACATTCTTGCTCACCTTTAGTTTCTTCTCAACCTGAGAGCCAGAGTCATCCATTTTTACTCAGGTCAAATAATACATCTCCTTCAACAGTCGTGTAAAATAGATAGCTCACTGTAAAAAAATCTCCAAGTCCTTGCAACAGCACATGAGCTCATATATGATGTGGACCACCATTATCTTTCTTCTCTCTTCTACATCTCTGTATTTCATTCATTTCACTTCAGCATCCTTCACCTCCTTGCTTATTCTGCACGGAATCAGACACTCACTAATCCCTCTCCCAAGACATACATACCTTAAATTTCCTCATGGTTTACTCCCTTACCATCTTCAATTTTTTGCTCAAATGCTCTCTTCACAGTGGAATCTTTCCTTTCAAATTATACTTCGCCATGCATTACTTTTTCTCCATAGAACTCATCACCTTATATTATATAATTGTCTACTTATTTGGTTTATTTCCATTTCCATCTATCAAATATGAACTCTATAAAGGCAATTATTATTTTTTTTATCTCTTTTGTTCACTGACATACCAGTAACCATTAGAGCATGGTAGCATCAATAAATATTTTTGAATGAATAAATTGTGGAGTAAATGATAGGATTACTACAAAAAAAAAAAAAGGTAGGTATCAGTTATAATACCTTTCTTTGATAAGTCTTATTTTTAACTAGAAACATACAGAGATTCTGTTATGAACAGTAGCATGGCAAATCTTCTCCTACCTATCCTACCCCCAACACTGTGTTATGATCCTCATCCTTCCTAAGGGACTATGACAGCCACTAGATATTCCTGGAGACTTGATAGTAGGTCTGGACTTCTACCCTCACCATCTATGAAACTCCCATTTCTCTGGGCATCTGTAAAATACAATGATTATTGATATTGTTGCTCAGGAATATTGTAGATAAACATCAAGACATTTTATTCTTGTGAGGATTATAAAAACTGGTTATAATCCCTTCAATAACCATGAGTGAAAGTGAGACCAAGAGTAGAGAAACTCAGGTGTACACTGTAAAGAGTTTACAGAACTTGATTCCTCTTTCTGCCATGGAGATCCTGTTTCAAAATTAAAACAAGAAAGCCAGGATGGAGAAATATGTAACAGGTAAAATAAAGACAATTTAAAACATGAAAACTGATGACTAGGAGCAATTGTAACACACTAAAACCAATACAAAATAATAACTAAAAATTAAAAAAAAAAAAAAAAAAAGCTGAAGGCTAGACAAAGTCTCAAAATCTAAGCAAAAAAAGGTGGGTATCTCAAGAGATAACATACCTAACCAATGACCCAGAGCATTATATGAGGTTAATGCTAGATTTCTCGAAGTTTGTATGTGACAACATTCTTCAAAAATCAGGGCTTCTACAGGAGATGTTGTTCAATCAGCACAGTCAAGCTCCCTGTCGCTTATAGGCAAACTGCTTGCTCTTTGATGAGCCACGGGAAAAAAAGGAAAAAAAAAACTAGCTGACTTTAAGACGATGAAACAAGGTGTGCTATGTCCTAATTAGCACAGCTCAGCAACTCACTTCTCTCCAGCCTTTAGGGAAATGAAGAAGAAAAGTAGTCTTTGAAAGAGCTCTTCTTATCCTTTCAAAGGAACATACTGGAAACAGGGTTCAAAGCATACAGACGGATACACAATCTCTTAGCTATACCTTCTGTACTTTTTCTCCACTGAACTGACGCACTCTAAGAACAATGCAGTAACGTTTTCTCCTACATAAAACATTCATAGACGAGGTGATAGTTCTCCCAGTTACTTTCCCTGTTTTTATCAGCTAGCTGGTGACTGTGGTGTCCACGATCTCAGGGTCATAACAGGAAGGCAAGAGTTTAGGATTTCACCGGTTCATTCTGGTAGCAGGGTTAAAGAAGAGCAGAAATATACAAGGCCAAGAGGGCAATATGGTAGAGTCCTCCCAGATTAAAGAATTAAGTTAGCAAAACTGTAGACAATATGGTTTTAGCAATCTGATAATAAGGGCCTTAAGAGCTTCCTGAGGAAAAAAAATAGGGAGGAGGAGAAGGAGGAGGAGGATTTTCTCTTAAGTCTTGTAGTTCACCTACCCATTAAAGTGGCTAAATTTAAAAAAGACTAACAACCATTAAATGTTGACAAATTATGAAGTAGCTGGATATCTTATATATTGTTTAGAGAAATATAAAATGATACCATTTTGGAAAAATATCTGAAAACTTCTTATAAAACTAAACATACTTCTATCATCCCACTTACACTGCCATTGAGTCAATTCTGACTCAGCGACCCTACATGGCAGAGTAGAATTCTCCCACAGGATTTCCAACTCTGTAAATCTTTATGGAAGCAGACTGCCTTGTCTTTTTCCCACAGAGCAGCTGGTGGGTTCAAACCATGACCTTTGGGTTAGCCGGCACATATCTTAATCACTAACCACCAGAGCTCCTTAACTCCTATTGTATCACTTAGAAATTCTTCTTTGAAGTATGTGCTAAAAATAAATGAAAATATACACACTCAGACAACCTGCATAAGAATACTCATAGCAATCTTATTCATAATGACCACAAACTGCAAAGGTCCAAGGATCCAACAATGTGAGAATGAGGTAGCAAATTGTGGTCTATACATATATAGTAATACTATTTAGCAATAAAAAATAATAATCTACTGATCATATGGAAGCTCTTGGGCTTAATGCCTAAGGTATTTGACTGCTAACCAGAAGTCTGGTGGTTCAAATCCACCAGCTACTCCTCTGAAAGAAGGTTGGGCAATCTACTTCTGCAGAGATACCACCTCGGAAAAAAACAACTTGTATGGATCTCAAAAGCATTATGCTAAGGGAAAAGAAGCCAGAAACCAAAGACTAAATACTGTATTTATTCCAGCTATATAACACTCTATAATAGGAAAACTTAATCTACAGTGAAAAACTCAAAAGAATATTTTCCTCTGGAAGAAGGTATTAGGATTTGACTGGGGAGGGTTATGAGGAAATTTCTGGAGTGGTGGTTTTATTCTTTATCTTGACATGAGTTTGATTTACACAAGTATATGCATTAGTCAAAAGTCAGTGAATGTATTAGTAATATTTGTGCATTTTATTGCACATAAATTCTATATCAAAAGAAAAGCAGTAATCCAATATAAAAATATTTAGAGGAAAATGCACTGATGTCTGTAATTCACTTTGAAATACACCAAAAAATAAGATGAATTAATCAATGGACAAAACAGTGTATAGATATGTGATAAAGCACTCATAGTGACCCTATAAGATCCTATAAGACAAAGTAGAACTGCCCCCACAAGGTTTCCTAGGCTGTTATCTTTACGGGAACAGATTTAGCTCAAGTCACTGATAGGTTTAAACCACCAACTTCTCAGTTAGCAGATAAGCACTTATCCATTGGACCACCAGAGCTCCTTGAAGCACTTATGTTGTTCTTGTTACGTGCTGTCGAGTCAGCTCTGACTCATAGCAACCCTATGTACAACAGAACAAAACACTGCTCGATCATGCACCATCCTCACAATCCCCAATGATGCCTATACTTGAGCCATCATTGCAGCAACTGTGTCAGTGTATTTCATTTAGGGTCTTCCTCTTTTTCACTGACCCTCTATTTTATCAAGCATGATATCCTTCTCCAAGGATTGGTCCCTTCTGACATGACCAATGTAGGTGATATGAAGTCTGGCTATTCTCACTTCCAAGGAGCATTCTGGTTGCACTTCTTCCAGGACAGATTTATTTATTCTTCTGGTAGTCCATGGTATTTTCAGTATTCTTTGCCAACATCATATTTCAAAGGCATCTACTCTTCTTCTGTCTTCCATATTCATTGTCCAGCTTTCACAAGCATATGAGGCAATTGAAAATTCCATGGCTTGGGTTAGGCACACTTTAGCTTCAAAGAGACATCTTTGCTCTTCAAACCTTTAAAGAGGTTTTTTGCATCAGATTTGCCCAGTGCAATAGAACAATACAAGTCTGATTTCTTGACTGTTGCTTCCTTGGTGTTGATTGTAGATCCAAGTAAAATGAAATCCATGACAACTTCAATCTTTTCTCCATTTATCAGCATGTTGCTTATTGGTCCAATTGTAAGGATTTTTGCTTTCTTTAGGTTGAGATGTAATCCACAGAATTTCAGTTGTAGTTATATAGTTTCTCATTGTAAAATTATTTCAATTTTTCTCTATGTTTGAAAAATACAATAAAATGTTTTTTAAAACCCAGAATCTCTGCCTGATGCTGAACCTGATAAGCCCCTCTGGATACAGACCTTCATTATCTGTTGCATTTTCTACAGATGGATGAGGGTGAAGTGAAACTTCAAACCCTAAAGATTTGAGGCCATAATCTCCCACAGCTTCTGCCTTATTAATGCTAGTTATTTAATGGTTAGACTGGACCTTTGATCATAGGAACACTGATACTCACCTTTGACAAGAATAGAAATATACTGCCCTATAAAAGGATGGCATAGAGAAAGATCTTTAGACTGATTGGTGTGTGTTCACGGAGTTTTACGTAAACTCATATGTATAAATATTTAAATTTTAAGAATTATTTCAGTCCCATTGCAATTTTACCTTTTTTTCTCCTTGTAAAAAGTACCCTGAAATTTATTGCAAGGATCCTTATAAAACTAATAAAATAATGCAAAATGATCATAAAACCAATCACATATTTTATAGAAAATAGCAGTATAAAATCACTTTTTGTGAGATGTCACAAAGAAATTTATTGCTTAAGAAAAAACAACTTTCTTCTGTCTTTAAGCATCTAATCTGTTCAACGTCTTACATCTTTACAAGACTGGAAGGACATTTTATTACTGTCAATTTGAAAGGGCTCTACTGAGCAATGGCCATGCTCATAGTGACCTTTAGCATGAACTTTGTTTTAAATAATCCTTATCTTGTCTTTCCAATTATGTTTAATCAGTCTATACCCCAACCATAGCCAAAAAAAAAAAAAGGCACTTTTTTCTGTACCCATAGCCTTTGAAACTAGATGCTATTATAATGTACAAGACATACTGGCATTGACCTATGGAGAAATTTAAACAAAAGAAATACAGGTATTGTAAAGGCCATCAAAAGATATATATATATATAATTATGGAATTCATAACACTTCTAAAAAAGAAAATACTATCTAGGAAAAATTAATCAACACATAGAAGGGTTAACTAGTGGAACGCTGTCAAAATAACACCTCAATAAAGGTTTTAAAGAAATAAAATACTAGAATATATTTCTTTTTTTAAATTGTGCTTTGGGTACAAATTTACAAGGCAAATTTGTTTCACATTCAACAGTCCATGCACACTTGATTTCACAGCTCCCATTACCATCCCCAACCACAAAAACTCTCCTCCCCTCCTCTCTGTGTGACTACCCCTCCCTATGCCCTTCTTAACTATGCATTCCTCCCTGTCCAGGTTTCCCTCTGTGTGAATGCCGCCCCTCTGTTGTCTCATGGCTGATTGATCTAAGGGGTACATCTTCCTAGGGTAGGTGGGTACATCACACTAGGGTAGGTGTTTGCATGTCAGTATTCCTACTATTGGGCTGAGAGCTAATCCATGGAAGTGAGTCCATGTGTAGGCCCGAAGGGTAACCTGGGACCAAAGTCTCATGGGTTCCACCAGTGTCTTAAAATGTATTTCTGCGGGGCCTCACAAAATAGCTACTTTAAAAAAATGGAACTTAATGGGTAACCGAAGTAATATCAAAAAAAGTGAGGAAAATACTGACCATCTGCCCTTCATTTTACTGGAAATTGAATAAGAAGGAATGGTCTATAGTAGGTTGATATAATAAAACTTATTCAATGGTCCCTTTTCAGTTTTCAGTGAACTCAGTGTTTACAAGACATTGTATACTGTTAATTACTTCCTCCTCTATGAAAATAATCCTCTTTCTTCTAAAATATTACTCTCTGTTCTTTTCTTACTTTATCACTCTTTTTGTCTCACATATACTGGTTCTGTTTCTTTTGACTGACTGTAAAATAAAAGACTAAACTCACCACTATTGAGTCAGACGCAACTCATAGCAACCCCTCCTTGGATTTCCAAGGCAGTATCACTACAGAATTAGATTGCCCCATCTTCCCTCTGAGGAGTGGCTGGTGGGTTTGAACTGCCAGCCTTCTGGTTAGCAGTCAAATGCCTTAGGCACTACGCCACACTAATCAAGGGGCACAGAAAACAAATCTTACTTTCACTGCTAACCGCATGGTAAGAATCAGCATGAATCTAATTCCTGAAATGTGGAAATGGATCCAATCCCCACCTTCCCATTTCTTCATCCTCATCACCTGCCACTCATGTAGCACATTCTCTCTTCAACTCCAGTCACCCAGAGTTGGGTCAGATCCCACACATTAAAAGGATATCGCTTTCACAATGCCAAAGAGACAGACAACAGCCCATACTGGCTCTGACTGTCCCTGTGGATTTATTAGTTCACTGGAACAACTCACAGAATCTCACAGAGAGTATTACCATACTTACGGCTACAACTTTAATACAAACAAAAAGGACACAAACCAAGAAATACATGTACCAAAGAGAGATGTGCTACCCCTGCCAGTGCATGGTCACCAACCAGGAAGCTCCTCTGAGCCTCTGTGTTCAGGTTTCTTATCAGCTTCACCATATGCTCATGGTAGATCACATCATGCCTCATGAGGCTTAGTCAGTATTGAGGCTCCAGGTGGTTTGTCCCCATTCCCTGGGCTGAGGTGTTGGAAAGGCTCAAAAGAACTGAGAACAAAGGCCAAATTACTGTTTGTAAAGTGACTCCACACTTCAAAGTGGATATTAGCATTGCATCCTTCTGTGACTTTTTTTTTTTTAATTTTTTTTCCAATTCTCTTTTTCCTCCTGGGAAATCTCATCCACTCATATACTGATGACTTCCAAGATTATCTCAGCTCTAATCTCTTTCCAGAACTTCAAACTGAATTTTTCACATCTCATATGTCTTGCAGGTACGGGTACATAAGAATTCATCATGTTGCAAACCAAACTTATCATTTCTGCCAAAAACTTCCTCCTCCTGTAGTATTTTCCATTAATGGCATTTCCATCAAAGCAATCCTCCAAACTAGCAAACATGAAATGGCCTTTAATTCCTCCCTCTCTCCCTTGCTTTCTACATTGTATATTTTCTGTATCCCTTTCTAGATGAATAAGACATGTCCTTACTCTTCAAGTTCATCCTACTTATTCCAGTGCCTAGAAGAGTATCTGATATATAATAGTCCTACAAGAAAGGAAGTAAAGAAGGTAAGAAGAAAACAGGGTAGAAAGAAAGGAAGCAAGGGGAAGGGAGAGATACAATTAAAGGAAAAGGGTAAGAAAGGAGAAGAGAGAAACATATGGCAGGAAGGAATAAATAAAGTTATTGAGTGATTACCCATAACAGGATGGTCAAAGCTTATTAACAACTGACCCTGAGTTATCTTGAGGGATAGAGCTCTCTTTGCTGGAAAAATATTGTGACAGGCCATTAGAGTAAAAGTTAAGCACCCTTACCCAGATCCTAGATATTAGCCAATTAAAACTTGGCAAGGTGATGAAAGGTAATATTAACATAATTTGGAGACAAATTATATTAATTTGGAGAATCTCAAAATAATATAATCAGAAAAGAGTGAGGTGTAGAAAGAAACAGAAAAAAATGAACTAGATAGGGCTATGACAAGGTACAAGTAGTCCATGACTTATTACATATTCAAGTTACAATGACCACAACTACAACAGTCTATTTGTGGGTTTCTGGTTGGTTTTTGTTTTTGTTGTTGTTGTTTTGGTAGCACATAATTTGCTGATGTTATCATTCTCAAATGTTCACTCATAGATGTTCAATATTATGATTTACTATTCAAAGCACTGCCATATAGCAGGCTATGGCCTGCTCTACCATGAAGTTGATGTCAGCGTAGGCAGTCATAATGGATAGAAAGCTAGGCAAAGTTTACTTCTAGTGACATAAAATAATTAAACTGCACACAGTCATTACAACTCTGACTTCATTGTTACAACACTGATGTACACTTCATGGTAGACAAAGTCTATGTTGTTGTTGTTGTTGTTGTTACATGCCATCGAGTCGTACCTGACTCATAACGACCCCTCCTTGGGTTTCTGAGGCAGTATCACTACGGAAGTAGATTGCCCCATCTTCCTTCCGAGGAGTGGCTAGTGGGTTTGAATCACCAGCCTTCTGGTTAGCAGTCAAGTGCCTTTAACCATTATGCTACCAGAGCTCCCATAAGCATGATATTATTCAGTATTTCACACCATTAGAAGTATTCAGTTGTTAATTTGAAGCCAGATCTCTCAAGTTTCTATAACATCTGCACTGCTTATATGTTCAATAATATGTCTAGCAAAAGAAGTCATGCAACTTGAAGTCCTAATCCAAAAAAGAGGATAAGGAAGGTTCTAGATGTGGATATAAAGATAAAGATCATTAAGATCTATGATAATAGAAAGTTCGCAAATAGCAAGTAAAGAAGAGCTGTCTCATTCCATCCTTTCAATAAACATTAAGGATAAGAAAAAGATTTGGAGGCAGTTAAAGGAACAATTGGCATAAAATCATCAAATTGCCTTAAAGAAGAGTCAAGGGCCAATCCACAAGTTGGAGAAGCTATTGATGATTTGGATGAAAGACCAAATCCAGAAGAGGATTCCTGTGAGTCTACTGACCATTCAAACAAAACTATCCAGCCTTTTTGAAAACCTGAAGGAACAGCAAGTGGAAGACAACCACAAGTATTTTAATACCAGCAAGAGCTGGTTTCATTTCTTCAAACACAGATTTGATTTACATGACATATATATTTAAGCAGATCTTCAATGCGGACAAAACAGGCTTGATTTTGAAAAGGATACTAGAACAGGCCTGTAGTCACAAAAAGGTGAAGTCAATGCCTGGTTTAAAGTCATATAAAGACAGAACTATGCTGCTGCTTGCAGGAAATGATGATAGATTTAACCTTTTCATGACCAAATTAATTTCTACTTTGAATTTTTCATTGATATCATGTATTTTCAGTAATGGAAGGCATGCTGAAATCAAGGGGGGAAAAAGATAAGGTAATATGGATTTTAATACAATTATGTGGGACATATATGTCTCAAGTGGACTCTGGTGATAGGATTGATGGGTGAGGCTAGTTTCTTCAAATTTACACAAATATACAGGTTCTCCACCTACAGGTACAGGTAGCATGTACTACAACTTGGATAGCAACTTCCTAAGAAACTGAGAGTCTGAAAATATCAATAGCTGATATATATCCCATGGGTCATGAAAGTGTTCAATTAAAACCTTTTCTTGTTTACTGTTCTGAAAATCCCTGAGAAGTAAAAAAATATTGACATAAATAAGCTTCAAGTCTACTACAAGAGTAACAACAAGACCTAGGTGATGATTGTGTTGTTCAAAGTCTGGTTTTTAATCGTTTAATCCCCAAAATGCATGCCTATTGTCTGGGGAAAAAAAAAAAGCATTATTTTCATGATTCTGCTGTTACTTGATAATGTCCAAGACATCTTCCTCATGTAAATGTGATTAAGATTAAGATATGAAAGTGGTGCACCTACATCCCAATATGACAAATGTGGTTCAGCCTATAGATAAAGTGCAATTGCTACTTTGATGGTTTACTACCTAAAGACTATGCTTGCTCAAGCAATACCTGCAACAGATGGAGATGCAGTAACATTATGGAATTTCTGGAAGAATTACATTATTCTTCAGTGTGTCAGAACATTGTATCTTCCTGGGAGGAAATCAAGGAGAAATGCATGCAAGAGATATGGAAAAAAATTGCTGACTTACATGAACACAATCCAAGCATTTGATTGGAAAATATGATGGAAGAAATTGGTGGAAAAAATGTCCATATGGTGAAAATGCTGAATTTAGAACTTGATATCTCCAATGTGGAATGGCTCATAGATCATGAAGAAGGGGGATTGACAGATCAGGACTTAATGGATTTTGAAGAGTAAAGAAATGCTGAAGGAGAAAGAAATAATGAGGAAGAAGAAGGAGAGAAGTTGTCAAAAAAATGTATAGTGAAAAGATCAGCTAGACATTTTTCTAAACTAAATCAGGGGGTTCAGTTTCCTGAAAACATGCACCCAAATGCTAAATTGCTTTGCTAAAGTAGATAGACAGATTGGAAA
Source organism: Orycteropus afer afer (assembly GCF_000298275.1). Lineage (NCBI taxonomy): Eukaryota > Metazoa > Chordata > Mammalia > Tubulidentata > Orycteropodidae > Orycteropus > Orycteropus afer. The sequence continues at coordinate 2,636,049 of NW_006921707.1, forward strand.
AGCAGTGAGATGTTACCATGAAATATATGAAGAAAAATAGAAAAAGACCAAATTGACAATTCTCACTAACTTTCTGACTATTCCCACTCCCAGGGATAATCCAGATGGTTCAGGATTTTCCACAAGTGGAATTATTACTGCAACTGACAAAATGCAGCTGCCCAACTCTTGCTCATCATCAGAGTAAATTTTTACAATTTGGGTATTTTTTTCATGTACGTATGTATGTATTAAAACATATTTGTAAGTGTGCATGCAATGTTTCCAACATTCAAGGGGAAACACAGAACAGATTTATAAAGATACTGATAATAAAGACAACAGTAATGGAAACAAAACAAAACGAAACAAAAAACAAGGATTTGACTTACAACAGAGCTGAATTACAATGGAGTCATCAGAACAGAACCCTGTTGTAAGTTGGGAGCTATATGTTCTTGCCCCTCTGACTTTCACATTTTCAATCAGTTCTCAAAAGCTTAGGATAAGTGGATATTTTTGTTCTTGCAATGCAGTTAAATAAATGAATTTAAAATCTAGGTTTACATGGGTTAAAAACTGAAAGAAAGCCCATGGACACAAAAGACAGAGGATAAGGTAACAGCCAGCATTTGGGTTTACACTCACATGTTATAAGGAAAATACTGAGCCTTCTCATAAAGGAATGTGGCAGCTGAAGCACAACATCATCCTCTGCCCCTCTGCCAGGTAATTTGGTCCAGACGACCATATCAGATGAAAAATAATTCTATCCAAAAGATCAAACCAACATTACAAAGTCAAATACTCAAGACTGTACAAACTGTTGCTTTATTCCAAACTCAGAAGGACAAGACTAAATAAATCAGCTTAAAATTCTAACAGGAACTCAAGCAATTCCCTTTCAATCTTGGTCAATTCCTCCCTACACCTGACTGGATGTAACCTCTAAAGAGCGTTAAATACTCTGAAGCTGGCATGGTGTTATTAGTGCTGTGGAGTACATTTCAAATCATGGTGACCCTGTATGTGCTGAACAGAACTGCTCCATATTGTTTTTAAGGCTGTGACATTTTGGAAGCAGATTGCCAGGTTTGTCTTCTGAGGCTCCTCTAGATGGATTTGAACCATCAACCTTTCAGCTAACAGTTGAGCGCTTAACCATTTGCAACACCCAGGGACTGTAAACTAACATAAACTTGAAAATATATACCAGCCTATATTGCATGAATTTAAAGAAATCTGAATATGCTAAGAGATCATTTGGCAGTAGGTCAACAATAAACTTCAATAAACTCCTTTAAAAAAATGTCAAGGGATTTTATTGGACAAGATACACTGGTGTTCTCACAGCTCAGCAAGATGGGGATTAGTAGACAGAGAAGGGAATGGCTAATAATAGCTGTTCTGAAGTAGAAATCTTTTTGTCTGCCAATATTAGGTCTAGATATATACACTTCCTTACTTCTAAGCTACTACACCCTTTGTACTCATTTTGATGCTCTATGGGATAGTTTACTTCCTTTATATGCTCCAGTCTAAGTTTTATAACTTGTAATTATACGTGTTGTTATATAAAAAAATGAATGTAACTATTCATCTTGACAGGCTAATGAGGTGCAGGAGTGCAAATGCTGTATGTGATTTTATAGAAAATTCTACTATTATACTTGTTTTATAATAAACTAAATTGCAGACCTCCAAAATACCCTGGTATCTTATCATAGAAGCATTCATAGCAATGGCTTAGAGAAGAGAATTCTTACTTTTCAATCAGTGAGAGTCACCTCTGCTATAAAGAAAATGTCATGGCTTGCTTTTGTAGCAGAAAAATAAGTAAGCATCCAAGAAACACTCCCCAAACTGATGTTGGTCATCAAAATAAACCAGCAAAGCTTTAAAGCCACTTTAAAATATCAATCCTGTGAAGATTATAACAATTTTAGATAGTGTCTACTCTACTGTCAGCATTTACAAGAACATTTTTTTTGCTTCACTAATTTTTTTGGTCTTTGGCATTGTTCCCAGCTAGTATCTTTTCACTCTAAAATACTCTCTGTCACATTTATATTTCAATTTAAAAACATTGTCCAGATATTTTACACTGCATTTTTCAAATGCAGAATCCTTCCAAAGAACCTCTTTCCATGTGTCTACCCTTCCCCTTGACCAAGAGATGATGCTTTTTTCCTAGAATTAGTTGTATTTTCAAATGAACTCTATATTATAGGAACAAAGACAAATTCTGTGATATCCCCTAGCTTTTTTCTTTCTTCCTTTGAAAGTTTCCCTCTGACATCCTGGTGACATGAACAATCAATAGAGAAAACAACCGTCTTGAATGTATCCCAAATCAGGAGCCGTTAAGTAAGCTACTGTTTGACCCCTGTGAAAAAGTGAATCAGTTTTCAATAATAGTGACAACAAAAGTAGAAGAGAGAAGAAATACTTGATTTTAGTTCAGCATCTCAGCTTTGTAATTGATCTACTTTGCATAGTACAAAATGAGCTTCCTCATCACTTTCTGACCTAACTGCTCAAACAACTAAAGTTGCCATACATAACACCTCACCTATGTGGAAAACTTCTATCTTGCAATTCAATCTGTATGTAGCACAGCAAGGAGAGAATGATCTGAAGACCAAAACTACTATCAAAAGAGCCCTTTTCACTCTCTTTCAGAATCTATTTATTCTTAGTTTGAACAGGGTTCAAAGAAGCCTGGAAGCACTGCAGTGTGATTATTAAGAGCACAGGCTCTGGAGTTAGACTGTCTGAGTCGAATCCTGGCTCTGTCATTTACTAGCTCTGTGACCTTGGGCAAGTTAGTTAACCTTGATGCTCTCTTGGATCACCTGTAAGATGGGGAGAATAATATATTTTATAATGTTATTATAAATTAACTAAAACATGTAAAACATCTAGAACAGTGCCAGGCACATAGTCTTCTTTAATTTCTAAGCCCATAGAACACTATAAACTGGAAGAAAGAAGAGGGAGAAGGATTTCCATAGGCAATCACATTGACAACAGCAAGTAAAAGTTTAATTGCAAAGGGTGGGGTTATTGTTTAAAAATAGACATGAGAACTGGGAGTATTGAATATAGCTATGAGAGCCTAGTGAGTACCTAAGGGTACCACTTCATTACATCACAATACAGTAGTGAAAGTCTATAAAAATATATCTCTACCATCATTCCCAAGGACATCATTCCTTTTTAGTTCAGTAAAATAGTTGATATTTAAAAAGATGACCCCAAGTCTTCAAGAAATGATTAAAATAGTCTCAATAATTTAATTTGAAGATATATTTTTGAAAGATTTATGTTCAAAGGAGCCAAATAAAAAAAGGTTTATTTGATGGCTTAATAGCTAGATATTCAGTGATCAAAAATGCTGTTATTCAGGATGAATCAAGCTCTGTTGTTGTTGTTGCTGTTATTTGCAATCAAGCTCTATGTGTTCTAATTATAGATACTGAAAGTAAAAGTTAAAAAAAAAAAACATGGCTGCTCATTTTCCCCTACTTTTCATTCTCTGAGTCTTCCTTTTGTAAATAGAAATACCATGAGTGTTAGAAGGGTACATTACTGTACCATTCATCTAGAAACTAAATGTCCCAGCCTCTCTTGCAGCTCAGTGTAGCCATGTGACAAAATTCTCATCACTGGAATGTAAAAGGGAATCTATTGTAAACTTCTGGGGCACTTACTTAAAAGAAAATTACTTTCCTTCCACTTCCTCTTTCTCTTCCCACAAGCATTATTAAGAGTACTAAGCATGTAAGCTAGCTTCTATCAGGCAGACAAGGCAGCAAATTAGGAAATGGCTGAACAATGAAACAGAAGAAGCTAGGTCCCAGGTCAGTTTATGCAGGGAGCAGAATGCTCTACTTGTCTTGGACCCTGTTCCTCCCCCAAGGCAATTAAGTTTTTTCTCATTTACACCAGAACCATTTTGAATATTTTTGTTTTATTAGCCTAATATTACTTTAATAAATTCAGAGACAGATAACAGAAATTAAATCCAAAACTGTATTGAGAGCAAGTATTGTGCAAGTTACTGTGTAAGGCTCTATAAAGAATTAATTAGATGCAAATTCTGTCCTCAGAGACTTTGTAATCTGGAAGAGATAACACAAATACTCATTAACCATATTACCATGTAATCTCTATTGTTTGCCATATGTGAATTATAAACAAGGTGCTATAGGGTTATGGGAAGAAATTATTTTACCAAGTTGGACCAGGAAATATTGAGTCAAGAAAATCTTTATTGAAAATGTAGCCTTTGAGAAGGACCAGTAATTGATAGGATTTCAAAGGCAAAGACAGGCAATGACAAAAAAGATATCTCTTTCAGGCAAATAAAAAGTATCTATGAAAGCATAACACCAGAAGAATGGACATATGTTAAATTATTCTGTTAGAATAGAGAGTAGAGTTGGAGGGTCCTGAAATATGTAAACTGGAACAATAATTGTAGGCAACATTATGGGGAGCACTGAATTATTATTATATTTGTAAAGTATTTACTCAGTTCTTTCTATATGCAAATCTTGTGCGAAGTGTTTTAGGTTTAGGTTTTCCATTTATCCTCAAAATAATCCCTGATATTTTATGTACTGTTTCTAGCCTGAGAAGACCCTACCTAATTTAGGAAGAAATAGAAATGTTTAAGAACAATGAAAAAGTAAATGACACTCTCTACCTGTGCTTCAAGAAGGTTAATCTGGTAGCAGTGTGCAGCACAGGAGACAAGGGAAACTATTTAGGGTAGCTTTATAATAGACAATGCAACAGATGGAGGCTGGAACTAGCATGTCAGCACTGAATCTAGAAAGGAAGGGCTGGATTCAAATGGCATTATAATGAATTTTGGCAAATAATTTTGTGATTGTGTGAAAACAACAAACTCAACGCACTTCCGTGAAGTCAGATCCAACTCATAGCAACCCTTCTTTAGGTTTCTGAGGCAGTATCACTATGGAAGTAGATTGCCCAAACTTTCTTACAAGGAGTGGCTGGTGGGTTTGAACCACCAGCTTTCTGGTTAGCAGTCAAATGCCTTAGGCATATGCCACCAAAAAAAATAAAATACTTAGGAAAAAATCTCACTGGGGACACAAAAGACCTGTACAAAGAAAAGTACAAATCACTACTTCCAAAAACCATGAGATCTACATAAATGGAGGAAACTACCATGTTCATGGATAGGAAGATTGAACATTGTGAAAGTCTCAATACTACTCAAAGCAACCTATATAGTCAATGCAATCCCAATCCAGATCCCATCAGCATTCTTTAAGGATATGAAAAAAACAATCACGAATTTTATATGGAAAGGAAAGAGACCTAGAATAAGCAAAGCACTATTGAAGAAGAACAAATTAGGATGTCTAACACTTCTGGATCTCAAAATCTATTATACAGCCACAGTAGTCAAAACAGCCTGGTACTGGTGCAACAACAGACACATAGACCAGAAGAACATAATTGAGAACCCAGAAATAGATCCATCAAACTATGATCAGCTGATTTTTGACAAAGGACTGAAATCCATTAAATGGGCAAGAGATGGTCTCTTTAACAAATGGTGTGGGCAACGGTAGATATCCATTTGCAGACAAACAAGATCCGTACCTCACATCATAACAAAAACTAACTCCAGATAGATCAAAAACTTAAATTTGAAACCTAAAACTATAAAGTGCCTCAAGGAAAAAATAGGGACACATTTAGGGACCCTCATTTCTGGCATAAATAAACTGTCAAGGATAACCCAAAATGCACAAACAACTGAAGATAAACTAAGTGAATGGGACCTTCTTAAAATTAAATTTTATGTGCTTTCAAAACCAAAAAAAAAAAAAAAAACCTTACTGCCATCAAGTCGGATCTTATTCATGATGACCACTCCTTGGGTTTCCAAGGCAGTATCCCTCAGAAGTATCTTGCCCAACCTTCCTTCCAAAGACATCTCCAAAAGAGTAAAAAGAGAATCTACACATTCAAAAAAATACTTGGCAACAACATATCTGACAATGGACTTATCTCTAAAATTTATGGAAAACTCCAACATCTCAACAACAAAAAGATTAGCAATACAATTTAAAAATGGGCAGAAGACATGAATAGGCACTTCATCAAAGAGAATATTCAAGTAGCCAGCAAATACATGAAAAAATGCTCACAATCATTATTCTTCAGAGAGATGTAAACCAAAACAACAATGAGATGACATCTCAACCAGAACTAATGGCAAACTTCAACAAAAGAGAAACTACCAAATGCTGGCAAGGATGTGGAGAGATTGGGACTCTCATACACTGCTGGTGGGACTGTAAAATGATACAACCAGTGTGGAAAGAAGTATGGCAATTCCTCAAAAAGTTGGAATCAGGAATATCATTTGACACCATCCTGCTCCAGCACTAGTAGCAAAGTTCAACAAGAGAGAAACTACCAAATGCTGGCGAGGATGTGGAGAGCTTGGGACACTTATACACTGCTGGT
>NW_006921707.1:2643454-2660359 GCF_000298275.1 Orycteropus afer afer
CTGGGATTTTAAAAGCTTGCAAGCTGCCATCTAGATGCAACGATGGGTCTCTCCTCATCCAGAGCAAAGACGAATGAAGTAAACCAAAAATTCATGGAAACAATCAGTCCTAGCAACTGGTACACCATCCGATATGCATCCTATATGACTATGAGACCAGAAGAACTAGATGGTGCCCAGCTACCACTGTCAACCACTTGGAAGGGGATCTATGTAGGAGATCCTTAATAGAGAGGGAGAACAATATGGAACAAAACTCAAAATAATTTTGGGAAAAAAAAAAAGGTGTGTGTGTGGGGGACCAGGTTTGCTGGTCTGATAGAGCCTGGTGGAACCCCTGAGGTTATGGCCTATAGCTGCCCTTCAGGTCTGGAACTGAACTCACACCTGTGGCTTCCAGCCAAACAAAAGACAGGCATATGAGTTGAACACTTACCTGAAGCAGATACATTCCCTGGAGAGAAAAATCATGGGAGAAAGAAGGGCTGTTTATGCACAGGGAGACAGTTCAGGGGCAGAAGTGCATGGAGGGATGGACACAGGGAAGAGGTAACTACCAGGAGGAAATGGAAGGGGAGCTGTTGCATTGTGGTAAATTGTGGTCAATGTCATAAGACAAAGTTCACACTGCTGTATGGAAAGTGAATTTGCTCTGTAAATTTTCACCAAAATCACAATAATAAAAAAAAAAGAAATATCATTTGACCCAGCAATTCCATTACTAGATATATATTCTAAAGGAGTGAGAATGAGGGCAAGAACAGATACATGCACAACCATGTTCATCACAGTGCTATTTACAACAGCAAAAAGATGGAGATGATCTAGTTGCCCATCAATAGAAGAATGAATAAGCAAACTATTGTACATACATGCAATGGAATACTATGCATCACTAAGGAATAATGTAAAATCTGCAAAACACTGCATAACATGGATGAATTTGGAGGATATTATACTGAGTGAAATAAGTCAATCACAGAAGGACAAATATAGTGTTATTTCATTATTGCAAAAAGTCTAGGAAAGGTTTATATGGAAGAAAACTTTCTTTGTTGGTTTCCGGGAGTGGTAACAGAGGGGAGGAAACATTGCAAAAAAAAAAAAAAAGCATTGACCCATGTCACTTTAGTTTTGTGTATTTCACTGTACATAAATTATATTTCAAAAATATGTATTTTTTAAAATAAGTTAAAGTAACATCTCTTTGAATTTAAAACAAAATCTTTATCTCTCAGTAACCAGGAAAATGAAAAAGTAGGGAAAAATCCAGTAAGAAAGAAGCATTTAAAATGAAAAAAGAAAGATAATGTAGATCACATTTAAGAGTTTGACAAAAATAAATAGCTGAGGTTTCCTATTTAAAAAACTCTGATGATTGTTGTTAGATGCTGACAAGTCAGCTCCAACTCATTGCCATCCTATGTATAACAGAATGGAACACTGCCTGGTCCTGTGCCAGCGTCACAATCCTTGTATACCTGAGCCCATTGTTCTAGCCATTGTGTCAATCCATCTTGTTGAGGGCTGTCCCCTTTTTCACTGACCCTACACTTTACCAACCATGATAACCTTCTCCAGGGAGTGGTCCCTTCTGATAACATGACCAAAATAAGTGAGACGAAGTCTGGCCATTCTCACTTCCAAGAAGCTTTCCAGTTGCACTTCTTTAAGGAGAGATTTGTTTGTTCTTCTGGAAGTCCATGGTACTTTTCAGCATTCTTCACCAACACCACAACTCAAATGCATCAACTCTTCTTCAGTCTTCCTTATTCACTGTCCACCTCTCACATCTATATGAGGCAACTGAAAATAACATGGCTTGGGTTAGGTGTACCTTAGTCTTCAAGAAGTTATCTTTGCTCTTCAGCACTTGAAAGAGGTCTTTTCCAGCAGATTTGGCTAGTGCAATACATCATCTGAGGTCTTGACTACTGCTTCCATTGGCACTGAGTGTAGAACCAAGTAATATGAAATCTTTAACAACTTCAATCTTTTCTCCATTTATTGTGATGCTTCTTATTGGGCAGTTGTGAGGATTTTCATTTTCTTTATGTTGAGATGTAACCCATACTGCAGACTGAAGTCTTTAATCTTCATCACTAAGTGCTTCAAGTTATCCTCATATTCATTAAGCAAATTTGGGTCATCTGTGTATTGAAGGTTGTTAATGAATCTTCCTCCAAGCCTGATGCCATGTTCTTCATATAGTCCAGATTCTTGGATAATTTGCTCAGCGTATAGATTGAATAAGCATGGTGAAAGGATACAACCCTGACACACTCCCTTCCTGATTTTAAACCATTCACTATCACCTTGTTCTGTTCAAACAACAGCCTTCTGGTCTATGTACAGACTCCTCATGAGCATTCCCATTCTTCTCAATATTATTCATAATGTGTTATGATCCACACAGTCAAATGCATTTGCCTAGTCAATAAAACACAAGTAAACATCTTTCTGGTATTCTTTGCTTTCAATCAAGATCCATCGGACATCAGCAATGATAACTCTTATTCCATGTCCTCTTCTGAATCCAGCTTTCATTTCTGGAAGTTCTTTGTCAATATACTTCTGCAACCATTTTTGAATTATCTTCAGCAATATTTTAGTTGTGTGTGATATTAGTGATATTATTCAATAATTTCCACATTCCGTGGGATCACATATCTTTGTAATGGGTTCAAATATGAATCTCTTCCAATCAGTTGGCCAGATAGCTGCCTTCCAAATTCTTGGCATAGACAAGTGAGTGCCTCCAGCGTGGCATCCATTTGTTGAAACATCTCAATGGGTATTCTGTCAATTCCTGGAGTCTTGCTCTTTGCCAATTCCTTCAGTGCACTTTTGAATTCTTCCTTCAATACTATTGGTTTTTGATCATATGCTACCTCCTGAAATGGATGAACATCAACCAATTATTCTTGGTACAGTGACTCTGTGTATTCCTTCCATCTTCTTTTGATATTTCCTGCATCATTCGATATTTTGCACATTGAATGTTTAAATATTGCAACTCAAGGCTTAACTTTTTTCAGCTTGAGAATTCTGGGTGGGTTCTCCCCTTTTGGTTTTCTAACTCCAGGTATTTGCACATTTCATTATAGTAACTGACTTTGTCTTCTCAAGCTGCTCTTTGAAATCCTCTGTTCAGGTCTTTTATCTTGTCATTTCTTCCATTTGCTTTAGCTACTCTCCATTCAAGGGCAAGTTTCAGAGTCTCTTCTGACATCCATTTTGTTTTTTTCTTCCATTCCTGTCTTTTTAATGACCTTTTGCTTTCTACATGAATGATGTTCTTGATGTTATCCCACAATTCCTCTGGTTTGGGGTCACTGTTTTTCAACAATATATCAGATCTGTTCTTTAAATGGTCTCTAAATTCAGGAGGGATATAATCAAGGTCATACTTTGGCTGTCATGGACTTGTTTTAATTATATTCAGCTTCAACTTGAACTTGCATGTAAGCAACTGATGGTCTGTTCCACAATCAGCTCCTGTCCTTGTTTTGAGTGAAGATATTAAGCTTCTCCATCACCTCTTGCCACAGATGTAGTCAATCAGATTCCTGTTTCCTCCATCTAGTGAAGTCCATGTATAAATGCCGTTTGTGTAGTTGGAAAAATGTATTTGCCATGAGTAAGTCTTTGGTCTTGAAAAATTCTATCATGCAATCTCTGGTGTCATTTCTATGACAAAGGCCGTATTTTCCAACTACCAGTGATTCTAGTTTGTTTCCAATCATTGCATTCCAACCACCAGTGATAATCAACACATCTTGATTGCATGTTTGGTCAATTTCAAACTGCAGAAGTGGATAAAAATCTTCAACTTCCTCACCTTTGCCTTTGGTACTGGTGCATAAATTTGAATAATAATAGTATTAACTGGTCTTCCATGTAGGTGTATCGATATTACCCTATGACTGGCAGCACTGTCCTTCAGGATAGATCTTAAAACATTCTTTGTGATGAGGACTGCCACACCATTCCTTAACAATTTGTCATTCCTGGCATAGTAGATAGTATTATTGTCTGATTCAAAATGGCCAATAGCAGTCCATTTCAGCTCACTAATGCCTAGGGTATCAATCTTTATGCGTTCTATGTCATTTTTGACAACTTCCAATTTTCCTAGATTCATACTTTGTACATTCTATGTTTTGATTATTAATGGATGCTTGACGCTGTTTCTTGCCATTTTGAGTCATGCCACATCAGCAAATGGAGGTCCCAAAAGTTTTACTCCATCCACATCATTAAGGTCGGCACTACTCTGAGGACGTAGTTCCTCCTCAGTCATATTTTCATTGTCTTCCAACCTGAGGGGCTCATCTTCCAGCACTGCATTGGCTACTCATAAAGTTTTCCAGCAATATATCAGACAGTTTCACTGCTATTCATAATGTCTTCATTGGCCAGTTCTCTGAGAAGTAGATGTCTCCTTCCTTCTTCTGAGTCTGTCTTAGTCTGGAAGTTCAGCTGAAGCCTATCCACCATGGATGACCCTGCTGGTATTTGAAATACTAGTGGCATAGCCTCCAACCTCAGAGCAACACACAAGCCACCACAATATGACAAACTGAAAGACAAGTGGTAGATATCTGATGATATTCTACTTCAAAACTTGTACATAATGGAAGGATACCAAAATGCTAAAAATAAATGAAAACAGAAATTTACTAAGCAAAATCTAACCAAAGGAAATCAATAGCAATATTAATTTTAAGCCAAGTAAAACTGAATTTATTCAAACATTAAAAAGATACTCATTTGTATTTATATATAGTTTATTCCTAATGAAGAGATAATAGCTTTAAATGTCTATGTTTCAAATAGAAGGCAATAGTGGCAGAAATCTAGCTTTGGTTAAGAGAATTTAAAACAATTCTCCCTCTTTCATAGATCAAAAATAAGATCCCATAAGAAAAAGAGAGTTTGAAGAGTACAATTTTAAAAAGTTATTATTAAATATAGTAAATCTTTTGTTCTACAGAAAACATTTACAAAAAAAATATCATACAGTAAACTCAAAAAACTCACTACCATAGAGTCAGACCCAAATCATAGGAATCCCTTCTTGGGTTTCCAAGGCAGTATCACTATGGAAGTAGATTGCTCAACCTTACTTTCAAGGAGTGACTGGTGGGTTTGAACCATAAGCCTTCTGGTTAGGAGTCCAATGCCTTAGGCACTATACCACCAGAGGTCCTATCATATAGTGTCAATAAAATCTGAGAAATATACATTGCACAGCTTACATTCTCTGATTGTACAGTAAAATTGGTATTAATAATAATAAAAAACCTTAAAAACAACAAAGCCACTTAAAAATATAAAAGTATGTTGTTAGATAACTCTAGGTTGAACAAAGTTATTTTAGTTTTAAATTAAAAAAATAAATTAACTCACAATTAACTCAAAATGGTTAGGAAAGAAAAAAATTCTTAGAAAACCAGGATGAGAAACATTGTATCTTCTTTATTCACTGATTTATTCAACACATTTTTAGAAAAGAGCTACTGTATTCCAGGCACTGCTCTTGGCACTGGAAATACAGGGAGTTTATATTTTAGTAAACAAGTAAATTCACTGAAAAAAGCAATCACATAAGTTAGTATATAACAATGTTATATAGAGAGCAATGCTATAAAGTAAATATATAGTAGGATAAGGGGCTAAAACATGAACCCCAAAAAACAAACCAAACCCACTCTCTTCAAATTAATTCTGACTCATAGTGACCCCATTGGGTTTCCACGGCTATAAATGTTGATGGAAGTAGATATATATGTCTCATCTTCCTCACACAGAGCAGCTGTTGGGTTTGAACCACTGACCTTCTTGTTAACAGCCAAATGTCTTACTCACTACATCATCAGAGCTCCTTGTTGTTGTTGTTATGTGCCATCAAGTCGGACCCAACTCAGAGCAACCCCTCCTTGGGTTTCTGAGGCTGTATCACCACGGAAGTAGATTGTCCCATCTTCCTTCCAAGGAGTTGCTGGTGGGTTTGAACTGCCAGCCTGTTGGATACCAATCAAGTGCCTTAGGCACTATGCTACCAGAGCTCCTCAGAGTTCTTTAGCACCTGTTATTTCAGATAAAATAGTCACAGAAGATTTTTCTGAAGAGGTGACATTTGAGCAGTGACTTGAAAGAAAGAAGTGAGCAAGACAGGAAAATATTTTCTGGGAGAGTTTGATCAATAAATGCAGAAACTGGTAAATCAGAAAACCAAGAGGTAGTTAACAAACAGGAAAAAAAACACTAGTGAACAAACTTTTGAAACATAAAACATGTGAACAAAAAATACAACTACAAGAGACTATATCTGCAAACATCAAAGTCTTTTTTTAAATAATTGTATATATAATATGATATAGAGCCTTAAATTTGCTGTGGTTATATTTTGAGGTGTAAACAAATCTCTAATATGATAAACACTGAAATATGTTTCAGGTTCTGAGCTTTCATCCAAATCACACCTCAGTAAAAAGTCATGTGATTCTAAGCACATCCTCATCAAGCAATTTAGTTGCATTTTCAAACTTTGCTAAAGTTTTATTTAACTTAATGGCCACTCTGCTCAAAGAAACACAGTTTTCATCACTTATAGACTTACTGTTGACAAGCAGAAACAAAAAAAACACACTGACATACTAGTGCTGGAATCAGACCTCGGCTTACTCAGTGCAAATTCTTATTTCAGCAAAAAGTCAAGTTCCTTATGCCACGGCTCTTAGGGGCCAATTGTGAAGAACAGAAACAAAAATATATGAAATCTATTAAATAGTTATATAACATGGCTATGAATTGGAAAAATCCAGATGATAAATCATTTTCTCAAAAATAAGTATTTTTAAATAATAAGTCAAGAAACAGAAAACTTACCAAACAAGATTTTAATTAGACTTCTCTGTGGTCTGGGAATTTCAGATGAGTTCAAAGAAACCCCAGTTTAAAAAGAGCATCATGGAGCTGCCAGATACTCACTCTGGGCCTTATTAAAACAAATCAAGATCAGACCTGATCCCTTCACCTCCATTTACCCATATTCAGCCTATTTAAAGAGAAAGCAATCTAAGAAAAGTTATTGCAATCATTTATCTGAGACTTCAGCCTAGAGAGAAGAGTGCTGTGATTTTTCCCTCTTTTTTCCCACTTCAATCTAATTGAGCACAGGCTCCAAGAGGACTAGTCATAGAGATTAGGGCGCCTGCAAGAAAAGGAGATTGGCATCCTCCCTTTCCCTGCATGCTTTCTGTGCTAGGGAACATACATTGTTGTTGGGTGCTATCTAGTCAATTTCAACTCAAAACAATACCATGTGATAGAACAAAACTCCACAATAAGGTTTTCTAGTCTGTAATCTTTATAGGCTCAGATCACCAGGTCTTTCTCAAGAAAGTTCAAACTACCAACCTTTTGGTTAGCGGCCAAGGAGAGTGCTTTATCATTGCACCACCAGGACTCCTTAGGGAATATCATACAGAGCCTGTTATTGCCAATTAAGGAGGGTCGGGATACAGTGGTTAAGCACTCAGCTGCTAGGTGAAAAGTCAGTGGTCTGAATCTACCAGACGTGCCAAGGAAAAAAGATGTAGCAGTCTGCTTCCATAAAGATTACAACCTTAGAAACCCTATGAGACAGTTCTACTCTGTCCTTAAGGGTCGGTATGAATCAGAATCAACTTGATGGCAATGGGTTGGGTTTGGTTTTTACCAATTATAGAATGTAATGTGGTAAGAGCTCTTGAGAGAACCGGACATGTAGTCTTATAACTAACTTGAGCAGACTGCAAGAGCAGGACAAGAAAAGTGGACAGAACAGGTGGAGCTTCACTTGGAACATTTAAAGTAGGAGCTGTGGTCTAGAAGGTATTCTGCCAGAGGAGAGTCTGAAGATCTTATTATTAGAGACCTCAGGGTAGGCATATAAGTCCCTAAAATGTTCCAAAGAATTAACACCTGTAACCTGTAGTTTGCAAATACTTCAATGATAGCAATAGTTAAGTTGTAAGGGTCTTGTCATTCTCCTCTAATCTCCCTGTTGGAAAAAACAAGTTAGATTCGAATCATAGTGACCCCTCCTTGGGTTTCCCAGGTGATATCACTACAGAAGTAAATTGCCCCATCTTCCTTCTGAGGAGTGGTTGGTGGGTTTTAACTGTCAGCCTTCTGGTTAGCATTCTGATGCCTTCGGCACTATGCCACAAGAGCTCCTTTTATCTCATCCCAAACCAACAGCAGAGAGAAGGAGAAAAAATAAATTAACAAGAGGAAGAGGTTGAAATAACAAATCTTACCCTAGTTCCCATTGCTAGTTTCTAGCCACAGGCCACACCCAGGTTTGGACTATAGGCAGTGGGCAGAAAGGGACAAAACTTTGGATTTGACATAAAATTAGGTTGAACAGTGTGTTTGAATGCCTGAATTGGAATATTGGTAATAACCAATATTGGATGTTTTTCTTATTATCTGAGAGTGACTATAAAACCATGACATCTGACATCAAAGAAGAGGAATGGAGATCCTCCAAAACTGATAGAAAGGCTTTAAAATTGTTTAAAATATCCAACACCTATTTTCAAAAATGGCAATGAGGCTACACAATTTTACTGGTGAGTTCTTTTAGATTTTGAAGAAATAAATAACTTTCCCCATGCTATATAATTTTCCAGGACATACAAAAGATAGAAATATGTAGTTTTGAAAAACTCATGAGGGACTGTACATAGACCAGGAAGCTGTCATTCAAACAGAAAAAAAGGAAAACTAAATGGTTTTAAATAAAAAAGGGAGTGTGTCAGTGTTGTATCTGTCCACCATACTAATTCAATCTGTATTCTTAGCAAATAATCCGAGAAGTTGGACTGTATGAAGAAGAATGTGGCATTAGGATTGGAGGAAGAATCATTAACACCCTGAGATACCCTGACCACACAATTTTGCTTGCTGAAAGTGAGGATGACTTGAAGCACTTACTGATGAAGATTGAAGAACACAGTCTGCAGTATGGATTACATCTCAATACAAAGAAAACAAAAATCCTCACAAATGGTCCTATAAGCAACATTATGATAAATGGAGAAAAGATTGAAATTGTCAAAGACTTCACATTACTAGGAGCTCTGGTAGCATAGTGGCTAAAAGCACTTGACTGCTAAACAGAAGGCTGGCAGTTCAAATCAGCCACTCTTCGGAAGGAAGGTTGGGCAATCTTACTTCCGTAGTGATACTGCCTCGGAAACCCAAGGAGGGGTCGCTATGAGTCGGGGTGGCTCGACGGCAAACAACAACAACAACAACAAACGACGCCAATGGAAGCAGCAGTCAGGACATCAGACAACGTAGAGCACTGGGCAAGTTGGCTGCAAAGGACCTTTTTCAAGTGCAGAAGAGTGAAGATGTCTCCTTGAGGACTAAGGTGTGCCTGACACAAGCCATGGTATTTTCAATTGCCTCATATGCATGCAAGAGCTGGGCAATGAATAAGGAAGACTGAAGAGGAATTGATGCTTTTGAGCTGTGGTGTTGGCGAAGAATGCTGAAAGTACCATGGACTGCTAAAAGAACTAACAGATCTGTCCTGGAGGAAGTGCAGCCAGAAGGCTCCTTGGAAGCAAGAATGGCCAGACTTCGTCTCACCTATTTTGGTCATGTTGTAAGAAGGGATGATTCTGTGGAGAAGGATGTCATGCTTGGTAGGGTGGAGGGTTGATGAAAGAGGGGGAGGCCTTCAATGAGATGGATTGACATGGTGGTGGCTGCAATGATGGGCTAAAGTACAGCAGGGATTGTGTGGCTGGCGCAGGATCGGGCAGTGTTTCGTTCTGCTGTGCATGGGGTCACTATGAGTTGGAAATGACTCAACGGCACTTAACAACAACAACACAAGGAAGACCAGTTAATATAGCTATTATTCAAATTTATGCACCAACCACCAAAGCCAAAGATGAGAAAACCAAAGATTTTTATCAACTTCTGCAGTCTGAAGTTGACCAAATGTGCAATCAAGATGTGTTAATTATCATTGGTGACTGGAATGCAAAAGTTGGAAACAAAGAAGAATTACTGGTAGTTTGAAATTTTGGCCTTGGTGACAGAAATAACACTGGAGATTACATGATAGAATTTTGCAAGACCAACAACTTATTCATTGCAAACACTTTTTTTCAACAACACAAACAGAGGCTATATGTGTGGACTTTGCCAGATGGAATACACAGGAATCAGAATGACTACATCTGTGGCAAAATATGACAGAAAATCTCAATATCTTCAGCCAAAACAAGGACAGGAGCTGATTGTGGAACAGACCATTAACTGCTCATATGCAAGTTCAACTTGAAGTTGAAGACAATTAAAACAAGTCCATGAAAGCCAAAATGTTGTTGTTGTTGTTGTTCTTGTTGTTATATGCCATCAAGCCGGCCCAACTCATAGCGACCCCTCCTTGGGTTGCCGAGGCAGTATCACTACAGAAGTAGATTGCTCAACATTCCTTCTGAGGAGTGACTGGTGGGTTTGAACCACCAGCCTTCTGGTTATCAGGGACATGAAGCTGGCACGGGACCGGGCAGTGTTTCGTTCTGCTGTGCATAATGTTGCTATGAGTTGGAGATGACTCGTTTGCACCTAACAACATCAACAGGCTTAAAAGAGACATCTTTTCTCTTCAGCACATTAAAGAGGTCCTTTGCACCAGATTTGCCCAGAGTAATATGTTGTCTGAGGTCTTGACTGCTGCTTCCATTGGTGATGATTGTGGAATCAAGCAATATGAAATTTTTGACAACTTCAATCTTTTCTCCACTTATTGTGATGCTGTTTGTTGGTCTACTTGTGAGGATTTTCATGTTCTTTTTGTTAAGATATTATCCATACTGCACACTGTAGTCTTAAATCTTCACCAGTAAGTGCTTTGTATCATCCTCACTTTGAGCAAGCAAAGTTGTGTCTTCTTCATATTGCAGGTTATTAGAGAGTCTTCCAATCCTGATGTGGCGATCTTTGTCATATAGTCTAGCTTTCCAGATTATCTGCTCAGTATGCAGATTGAATAAGTATGGTGACACACTACCTTCTCCTAGTTCATGCACCCTCATGGTCCATGTACACATTCCTCAGAAGCACAATTAAGTGTTCTGGAATTTCCATTCTTCTTAAAGTTGTCCATAATTTCTTTGATCCACAAAATCAAATACTTTTTCACAGTCAATAAAACACAAGTAAACATCTTTCTGGTATATTTTGCTTTCAGCTAGGATCCATCTGATGTCAGCAATGATATCCCTTGTTCCATGTCCTCCTCTGAATCAAGCTTCTATTTCTGGAAGTTCTCTATTGATATCCTGCTGCAACTATCTTTGAATTATCTTCAGCAAGATTTTACTTGCATGTGATATTAATGATATTGCTCGATAATTTCCCTCTCTTTGAAATGGGTACAAATATAGATTTCGTCCAGTCAGTTGTCCAGGTCTTTCAAATTTCTTGGCACAGACAAGTGAGTGCTCCAGTGTGGCATCCATTTGTTGAAACTTCTCAATGGGTATTCCCTAAATTCCTGAAGCCTTGTTTTTTGCCACTTCTTTCAGCAAAGCTTCAACTTTTTCCTTCAATACCATTTTTCTTGATCATATGCTACATTCTAAAGTGGATGAATATCGACCATTTCTTTTTGGTACAGTGACTCTGTGTGTTCCTTCCATCTTCTTTTGATGTTTTCTGCATCATTCAGAATGTTTTCCATACAATCTTTCAATATTCCAACTTGAGGCTTGAATTTTTACTTCAGTTCTTTCTCCTTGAGAAATACAGAGCACGTTCTTCCCTTTTAGTTTTCTAATTCCAGGTCTTTGCATATTCCATTATAATAATTGACTTTGTCTTCTCAAGCTACTCTTTGAAATCTTCTGTTCAGCTCTTTTATCTTGTCATTCCTTTTATTTGCATTAACAACTCTCCATTCAAAGTCATGTTTCAGAGTCTCTTCTGACATCCATTTTGGACTTTTCTTCCTTTCCTGTCTTTTTAATGAACTTTTGCTTTCTTCATGGATGATGTTCTTGATGTCATCCCACAAGTCCTCTGTTTTTCAGTCACTGGAAGGAAGGTTGTACAATCTACTTCCATAGTGATAGCACCTTGGAAACCCAAGGAGGGGTCTCTATGGGTTGGATATGACTCTACAGTGGGTTTGGTTTTGGTTTGGTGTTCAATGCATCAAATCTATTCTTCATAGGGTCTTTAAATTCAGGAGGGATATAATCTAGGTCATATTTAATATGATAATATCTAATATGGGAGCTCTGGTAGCATAGTGGTTAAGACACTTGCCTGCTAACGAGATGGCTGGCGGTTCAAACCCACCAGCCACTCCTCGGAAGGAAAGTTGGGCAATTCTACTTCCATAGTGATACTGCCTCGGAAACCCAAGGAGGGGTAGCTATGAGTCGGGTTTGACTCGACGACACGTAACAATAACAACAACAACAATAATATCTAATATGTCTAAATTAGGGATTAAAAACAGGGGATTTCCAGTAAGATGGCAGAATAAGCAGACAAGCAACACAGACTCTCTTCAACAAAGAAAAAGAGAAACCAACTGACAAAGATACAGAAGATAATCCTGGAGCCCTGTGCTTTGAAAGGAAGTATATACAAGTAGATTAACCACCAACTAGTGGAAGAACCTAATGAAAACAGTGAGTACAGAGATAGACAGAGCTGCAGACTGTCAGCTACTATGATGGCACCAACAGACTGAATATTTCCAAGTGGTGTCTGGACCTGAGAATTGACCTAAAGATCAGCCCTCGTCATCAAGTGCTGCAGGAATGATTGTGCTGGTTGCCAATGACTAGGAAAGGATATAGCGAAGAGGAAGACAATCCGAGCTGTGGACTCTTGACTGTCCAAAGGGCACAGCAATTTTGATTGTTTACCAGCGGTAGCCATTTTGGATATTTAAAGTAACTGAGGGTCTAGCCATTTTGCATGTTTACAAGTGGTGGCCATTTGGATATTTAAAGTGACCAAGGTTGCAGCCACTTTGAATATTTGCAAGAGGTGGCCATTTTGGAAATTTAACATGACAGCATTCTCATGAGGATGACAGTGACCTAGGTATAAACTCCACTTCTCAGGGACACCTAGAACAAATGGGAGATTGACAATGAGAATGGAGACAGGTAGTGTGTGTATAAATGTTGCCAACTAGTGAACAGAGGAGCACAGTATCCTGCTTACTTAGATAACATACAAAGAAAGTGAAAATTTTGGGTAAACCACTCCAACATACAATCACCAATTAAATATAAAAACAAAAATGTCACAATATCTCAGAGACAACAGACCATAACAGTCCACACAAAGAAGTAAGATAAAGTAGTAGAAACAAGGGACCAGGATACAGACCCCAAACACACCCCTGAGGAAGAAGCAACATTGAAGCTCCTTGATAAAGAATTCAAAAGAATTATATTTAGATACCTTCAACGAATAGAGACACAGATCAAGGAAAACACTGACAAATTGAGGAAAACACAGAGAAAACCTTAGAACAAATTCAAAAGACAATACAAGGATAAAATAAATGAAAAATTAGAAATGAAACAAATCTACAGATAGAAATCCAGAAGATTAATACTAAATTTTTAGAAATAGATAACATATTGAATGAGAAAAGGAGTAGAATTAAATCAACAGAAGACAGAATAAGTGAGATTGATGACAGATACTTCAATGCTTCTTTGGAAAGGGGTCAATCAGAAAAAAGATCAAAACAAAAGGAAGAAAGCCTAAGGTTCATGTAGGATACCATCAAAAGAAATAACCTATGTGTAATAGGAATTTGAGAACAGGAAGAGCAAAATAAAACCACAGAGAAAATTGTAGAATAGCTGGAAGAGAATTTCCCTAGTATGATTAAGGATGAGAATATGTCCATTCAAAAAGTCCAATGAACCCCAAACAGGATAGACCCCAAAAGAAAATGACCAAGACATATCATCATCAAACTCACCAAATCAAAGACAAAGAAAGAATTCTGAAAGTAGCATGGGAAAAATGAAATTACCTACAAGGGTCAACCTATAAAACTAAGCTAAGATTTCTTGGCAGAAACTATGCAGATGAGAAGACAATGGGATGGTATATATAAGCTCCTGAAAGAGAAAAATTGGTAACCAAGAATTATATACCCAGCAAAATTGTCCCTCAAATATGATGGTGAAATTAGGATAGTTCCAGATAAGCAAAAATTAAGAAAATTTGTTAAAACTAGACAAACCTTACAGAAGATGCTAAAGGGAATCCTTTGGACAGAGAACCAACAACGCAAACAAAAATCAGCCATTAACACACATGATAACTTAACCTAGAAATCAACCAAGTAATGGAAGTTTCCAAAGTAAATAAGCTTACAAGGTTGTAAACAGGGAACCAGAGACATCAAATGACAAATGAGGACAATTACAAAGAAAAAGAGGGAAACAATTGTGTAGTTACTGAACTTCTAAATAGTACAGAAGTCAAGACAACTGCAAGATAGAATGGACTATTCTGAACTTGGGAAGAAAATTATAAATCGCAGGGTATTCTCAAGGAAAAATGATAAACCTTCACATCAAAATAAAAAAGAGAACCACCAAAAATATTTAGCAACTACTAAAGCAATAGCAATGAAGGAAGTGATTACATGATTCATAAACAAAACAAGCTTAGCAAAGAAAATTATACAGAGCAAAGAAATCAGCAACACCATGAAAAAGCACATTATAAAATGACAGCAACAAATTCATATTTGTCAATAATTATACTGAATGTTGATGGATTAAGTGCACCACTCAAGAGATGGAGAATTGCAAACTGGATAAGAAAACATAACCCATCAATATGCTGTCTACAAGAGACACACCTTAGAGAAAAAGACAAAAATAGACTAAAAATAAAAGGGTGGAAAAAGACATATCAAGAAAATGGCAACAAATAAAGGTCAGGAGTGGCAATATTAATTTCTGATAAAATTGACTCTGCCAAAGGGGCAGGGAGGAGGCATCTTCTGACCTCCTGTAAACCCACAAGAGGAAAACAGAATTGCCATCACTTGCCTAATGCCTATCCCTGCAAGGCCAGATATACTGAGCCCCTCCAATCCCTTCACCAACCCTGACACCAACTGCTCCTCTTGCACCACCCACCACCTCTCTGCTGGGTTCGGCAATTCACTGCAGTAGCCACACAGAACTCACAGATTATAGGGTTTATTAGGGAAGCAACAGGCTACAATTCAAGTTCAGAAACAGCACTCAGTCTCTCTCAGCCCACCATCTCTCAGCCAACAGTCTCTCTCAGTCTCTCTCTCAGCAGTGTCTCTTTCTCAGTGTCTCTTTCTCAGCAGCACATGTTTCTTGGTGTCTCTTTCTCAGCAGTATGTGTCTCTCAGGAGCGTGTTTCTCTCAGCAGCATGTCTTTCTCAGCCAGCAGTCAGAGAGACTCCTTCTGCCTCTAGGAGGGCTCCTTTTGAGCCTGACAGAGTGGCAAAAAAAATAAATAAATAAATAAAAATCAGAATTCTAAGCACCTGAGAGACAGCGAACCTCCCAGAACATTGTTTTGTGCCACTCTCAACAGATATACTCCAGGTGGATAACTTTAATAATCAAGAGCTCCTCAGTTTCCCATGGCAAGTTCCACCACTGAGTTTACGAAGACTTATGATTAGAAAATCCATACCAGGTAATTTACTACACCACAGACTCTAAGACAAAAACCACTACAAGAGACAAGGAAGGACATTATATAATAATTAAAGGATCAATGGAACTAGAGGACATAGCCATAATGAATGTCTATACACCCAATGAAAAACCCCCAAAATACACTAACCAGACTCTAATAGAACTGAAAAGACAAATAGATGACTCCACAGTCATAATAGGAGACTTTAATATACCGCTTTCAATGAAAGATAGAACTGGAAAGAAACTCAACAAATATGAAGAAGAGCTAAACAATACAATCCACCAACTTGGCCTTATAGACATCTACACAGCATTTCACCCAACAACAGCTCAATATACATTCTTTTCCAGTGCACATGGAATATTCTCCAGGATAGACCATATGCTAGTCCAAAAGCAAGCCTCAATGATTTTAAAATATTGAAATACTGCAAAACATCTTCTCAGATCACAATTCTATAAAATTAGAAATCAACAATAGGAAGACGAATGGAAAAAGAGCAAATGCATGGAAACTGAATAACACCCTCCTTGAAAATGACGAGGTAAGAGAATTAAAAAAAAAAAAGAAAGAAATGAAAACATTCCTTGAATCAAACAAGAATGAAAACACAACATACCAAATTTTTGAGACACAGCAAAAGCAATGATCAGAAAGCAATTTATAGCAATAAACACACACATCAGAAAAGAAGAAAGAGCTAAAGCTGACACCTTAACCCAAAATCTACAACAGCACATAAAAGATCAGAAAAAAAAAAAAAATCCTACAGTCCAGAAGAAAAAACTAATAAAGATTTGAACAGAAATCAATGAAACAGAAAATAGAAAGACAATAGAAAAAATCAACAAGACTCGAAGTTAGTTTTTTGAAACGATTAATAAAATTGACAAACCACTGGCAAATTTAACAAAGGAAAAGATGGAGAGAGCACAAATAGCATGAATAAGAATTGAATTTTGTGACATCACAACAGAACCAACAGAAATTAAAAGGATAATATCAGAGTACTATGAAGAATTATGTTGTTGCTGTTGTTGTTATGTGCTGTCAAGTCAGACCAGACTCATAGCAACCCCTCCTTGGGTTTCTGAGGCAGTATCACTATGGAAGTAGATTGCCCCATCTTCCTTCCAAGGAGTGGCTGGT
>NW_006921707.1:2660855-2675334 GCF_000298275.1 Orycteropus afer afer
AGCATAGAAAATGATAGAATCCTCACATATTCATTTATGAAGCAAGCATAACCTTGATACCAAAAGCAAAGACATCACTAAAAAGGAAAACTACAGACCAATATTCCTCATGAATACAGATGCAAAAATCTTCAAGAAAATCCTCGCCAATAGATTCCAACAACATATGATAAAAATAATACAATATGACCAAGTGGGGTTCATACCAGGTATGCAAGAATGATTCCACATTAGAAAAACAATCAATGTCATCCATCACATAAATGAAACAAAGGAAAAGAACCACATGATCATACTAATCGATGCAGGAAAGGCATTTGATAAAATCCAACAACCATTCCTGATCAAAACTCTCAGCAAAATAGGAATAGAAGGAACATTCCTCAACATAATAAAGGGAATATATGCAAAACCAACAGCCAACATTATTCTCAATGGAGAGAGACTGAAACCAATCCCCTTGAGAACAGGAACCAGACAAAGATTCCCGTTATCACCACTTCTATTCAACATTTTACTGGAAGTCCTAGCCAGGGCCATGAGGCAAGAAAGGGAAATCAAAGGCATTCAAATTGGTAAGGAAGAAGTAAACCTATCCCTATTTGCTGATGATATGATCCTATACCTAGAAAACCCAAGAGACTTTAGCAAAAAAACTACTGGAACTAATTGAGAGATTTAGCATAGTGGTGGGATACAAGATCAACATACAAAAATCAGTTGGATTCCTCTACACCAGCAAAGAGATTGCTGAAAAAGAAATAAGAAAATCAATACCATTCTCAATAGCTACCAAAAATCTAAAATACTTGAGAATAAATCTCACTAGGGACATACAGACCTGTACAAAGTAAACCACAAATCACTATGCCAACAAACCATAAGAGAGCTACAGAAATGGAAGAACATACCATGCTTGTGGATAGGTAGATTGAACATTGTGAAAATGTCAATACTAACCAAAACACTCTGTACATTCAGTGCAATTTCAATCCAGATCCCATCAGCATTCTTTAAGGATATGGAAAAACCAGTCACGAATTTTATATGGAAAGGAGAGACCTCGAATAAGCAAAGCACTATTGAAGAAGAACAAAGTAAGAGGTCTCACATTCCTGGATCTCAAAATCTACTCTACAGTCATAGTAATCAAAACAGCCTGGAATTGATACAATGACAGACAGATAGACCAGTGGAACAGAACTGAGAACCCAGAAATAGATCCATCAACCTATGGTCAGCTGATTTTTGACAAAGGACATCTATTCAATAGGGAAGAGATGATCTCTTTAACAAATGGTGCTGGCAAAACTGGATATCCATTTGCAGACAGATGAAACAAGATCTGTACCTCAGACCATACACAAAAACTAACTCCAGATGGATCAAAGACTTAAATGTGAAACCTAACACTATAAAGTTCCTCTAGGAAAAAATAGGGGCAAGTTTAGGGGCCCTCATTTATGGCATAAATAGACTGTCAAATATAACCCAAAATGCACTAACAGCTGAAGATAAACTAGATGAATGGGACCTTCTAAAAATTTAATTTTTATATGCTTCCAAAGACTTCTCCAAAACAGTAAGAAGAGAACCTACAGATTGGGAAAAAATATTTGGCAATGACATATATGACAAGGGACTTATCTCTAAAATTTATAGAAAATTGCAACCTCAACAACAAAAAGATTAACAATTCAATTACAAAATGGGCAGAAGACATGCATAGGCACTTCACCAAAGAATATGTTCTGGAAGAATATGCAAATGCATGAAGAAATGTTCACGATCATTAGTGATCAGGGAGATGCAAACCAAAGCAACAATGATATACCATCTCACCTCAGCACTAATGACAAAGTTCAACAAGACAGAAAATAACAAATGCTGGCAAGGATGTGGGGAAACTAGAACTTTTATACACTGGTGGTGGGAGTGTCAAATAATACAACCACTGTAGAAAGCAGTATGAAGATTCCTTAAAAAGTTGTAATTCGAAATACCATTTGACCCAGCAATTCGATTACTAGGTATATATCCTAAAGAAGTGAGAGTCAGGATAAGAACAGATATATGCACATCCATGGTCATTGCAGCACTGTTTACAATAGTAAAAAGATGGAAACAACCTAGGTACCCATCAACAGAAGAATGGATAACCAAACTATGGTATATACACAATGGAATAAAATGCAACTCTAAAGAATAATGTAGAATCTGCAAAACACCACGTAACATGTATGAACATGGAGGACATTATGCTGAGTGAAATAAGTCAATCACAGAAGAACAAATATAGTTATTAGTTCATTACTGTAAAAAGTCAAGGAAACATTTATATATGGAAGGAAACTTTCTCTGTTAGTTACCAGGGGTGGGAAGGGAGGGGAGGGAACACCGCATAAAAAAAAAAAAAAAAGCATTGATCCATGTCACTTCAGTTTTGTGTATTTCATTGAATTGTATTTCAATAAAATGTATTAAAAAAGAAAAAGGAACAGAATTAATTGGTCACCACTGAAGGATGGTAACATACCAAATAAGTATTCTGAAAATCAACAAACGAAGGGGAAAAAAATCAGAATTACAATAAGGGAATCCTAAGGAAGTCTATATAATGAGTTTTAATCTCAGAATTTTTTGAAGTTAGCACAATTGCCATCACACAGCAAATTAATAGATGTTTTAAAAATGAAGACTAAAGGGAGAGAAGGAGCTCTGGTAGCATAGTGCTTAAGGCACTTGACTGCTAACCAGAAGGCTGGCGGTTCAAACCCACCAGCCACTCCTCGGAAGGAAGGTTGAGCAATCCTACTTCCGTAGTGATACTGCCTCGGAAACCCAAGGAGGGGTCGCTATGAGTCGGGGCCAACTCGAGGGCACATAACAACAACAAAGGGAGAGAATGAGTGTGGTAGTTAAGTTGTGTGTCAGCTTGGATGGGTCTGGTTTTTAGTGGCTGAGCAGCTGGATGTAGTTATCCCCACAATGAGACTGGTACTCATCTCCATGGTGGAATCTACTGAAACAGCTGAGTAGCTGCGTTAGGGATGTGGTCTGCTTCCAGTATATAAGAAGAAGCTTTGAAAAAGGTCCATGGAGATTTTTGGCATGCTTGGACTCTGCATGTAGCTGAGTCTTCATCCAGCAGCCTGCCATGTTTTCTGCCAATCTAAGGACTATCTCTGGACTTGAACTAGTGTTCTGCCATATTGTTTGATAATCTTGGGACTGTGCCATTTCACTTGTCTACCTTGAGCTTGTCCACCTCAGCATTCAGCAACTGTCTAAGCTAAAAGACGCCCCCAGGTTCAGTGGGCCTGGAGCAAGAAGCAGAGCTGAAACTCAAGATTGAGGGGTTTTCACCAAGCCTCTAGAGCTGGCACTTTGAACTCAGACTTCTAGCCTCCTAAACTGTAAGAGAATAAATCTATTTTTAAACCATCTATGTGGTATTTTCTATTAGAGAGTCACTAAAGGACCAAAATAGTGAAAAATACATAAATATTTGGCATAAAGGCACTCGAAGATGAAACTAGAAGAAAGTAATTGCAAAACTACTAATGGGAGATTTTTAGGCATCTAAATACTTAACTTCTATGATAGTCAAGGATTGTCTAGAACAGTGGTTCTCAACTGGCATCTGGCAAGTAGAGTCTAGGAATGCTACTTAACATCCTTCACTACCTAGAATGGTCCCTCACAACAATAATATGGTCCAAAATGTCAATAGTGTCAAGGTGGAGAAACCTTGATCTAGAATATTTGATTTCTTCCTGGAATATAGTGTAACTCAGCTTCTGCTAACTCAGATAATCATTAACAGCCTTAAAATGTAACAAGATTTCACAATTGATACTTCAATGGTTTTTGTGAGTTAAAACCCATATATTTCTTCAAGATATTGCATTAGGGAGTAACATAGAGAAAACAAGTTTCATCTTGCTATAAGTTTATAATTGAAGGTTAAAATTTAGTTTATGATGATTTGTTATACATTTTTTAAGCATTCAATACTACACAGATAGGTCACTTTTGTCATGTAGATTTAACCCTTCTCTTTAAGCAGCTAACCAACACCATTTGCAGTTCTCAGAATCCATGTCTTACCAAAAAAACTTCAGCCCTTCCTCTCCCATGAACTAGTTCAGTCAAAATTACAAATGTTTTTTTATTAGGTAAGAGCTCCAATAACCTATTCATTATCAATTAGTCAATTTTTAACATCAATAAATATTTAGCCTAGTTCCCAGAACACACCACTTAATGGGACAGTGAAACTTACTTCTAATTACAAATCAAGGCAGGCTTACATTTCCTGAAAGCCTTTGGAAAAGTATTTTTATGTGGCTGTTTCAATTAGAATTCTACTAAATAAAGACAGGAGAGTAGTTAGGAAGGCTGCTTAAAGTTCTATTGTCTGTGGAGAAAGTCTGGATTCACAATGAAATCACAGTGTTTTAGCTGTATTTGAGTTTATATGACCTTTTTAATGTGGATTAAGACTTTGAGTGTAAATGGGAAAATTGAATGACTGCTGTACCAAATGTCAAGTCTTACATATACAAAACTTTATAAAGATATGCACAAAGATAGAGATAGAAATATAATTTTTTCAAATACATAACATATATAGATTTTGCATACATATACATATATACACACACATATACACACATATGTACACATACACAAGTACATAAGCAATGAATCTAACTTGTTTTCCCTCCATGGGAACCAATAGTCAAAATATGAAGAAAACTAAAAGAAAAATATGATTCAATAGGTGAATATTGCTTCTCAGAAACAAATTTATTATTCAAAGTGTTGTTACTTGGTGAAAAAAAAAATTACATTTGAAATATCAGGAAGACATTGGTATATTATCACCCAGATGACACCCAGTAATCAAATTTACCCGTGGTTTAGGTTTATTGTTTGATACCATTTAAAGAGGATCAACATGCAGAAAATATTTGCTTTTTGAATGATAGAAAAGAAGCACCAATGTTTTTGTTTTCTTTTGCTCTTTTTTATTTTGTAATGACACAGAGAAGTGTAGACAACTATAATGTACATATACTATCTTGAGTCTTGAGAAATATTAGAACTCTGCTTTTAGCAAGTATCAAACCTAAATAAGTATACATAAATTTTTAGAAAGAGAATTTATCATAAAAATATAAAGCTAACTCAAAGGTATAAATACAGCTGGGCATCAGGACATAAACACTAGGAGTTCAAATGCCTTTACAACCCCTCCCCATCTTTCACCCATGCTAATTAGGATAAATCTACTCCAGTTAGGGAAACCAGAAAGTGAGCAGAGTGGTTCAGAACAGCTAAGGGAGATTAATTTATCTGTCAGTTTGTCATATTGTGGTGGCTTGCATGTTGTTGTGAGGCTGGAGGCTATGCCACCAGTGTTTCAAATACTGGAGTTAACCATGGTGAACAGGTTTCAGCAGAGCTTCCAGAATAAGACAGACTTAGAAGAAGAAAGATTGAACTCTCCATTGCACTTTGCTATTAAAGTCTTTTCATAATGAAAAAAAAAAAAAAGAAAAGAAAGAAGCCATTCACTTCTCAAAGAATTGGCCAGGGAAAACCTTATGAATAGCAGTGAAACACTGCCTTATATATTGCTGGAAAATTTTATGAATAGCCCTAAACCATTGTCTGATATAGTGCCAGACGATGAGCCCGTCACACATAGGTCACTCAAGATTTGACTGGGGAAGAGCTACCTCCTCAGAGTACAACCTTAATGATGTGGATAGAATAAAGCTTTTGGGACCTCCATTTGCTCATGTGGTATGAATAAAAATGAGAAAAGACAGCTGCAAACATCTATTAATAATCAGAACATGGAATGTATGAAGTACAAATCTAAGAAAATTGGAAATTGTCAAAAATGAAATGGAACACATGAAGATTGAAATCCTGGGCATTAGTTAGCTGAAATGGATTGGTTTTGGACATTTTGAATCAGACAACAGTATGATCTACTATGCCAACGATGAAAAGTTGACAAGGAATGGTGTGGCATTCATCATCACAAAGAATGTTTTGAGATCTGTCCTGAAGTACAATGCTGTCAGTGTGTGGTGGTTAAGTTTGTGTGTCAACTTGGCTAGGCCTGGTTGAGTGGCTGGGCAGCTGGATGTATTATTCCCCATGATGAGACTGGTAATCAACTCCATGGTGGAATCTACTATAGGCAACTGAGTAGCTACCTTTGGGTATGTGGTCTGCTTCCAGTATAAAAGGAGAAGCCTTGGGGAATGGTCTCTAGCTTATGGTATCCTTGAACTCTGCATGTAGCCATGGCATTGTTTAGCAGCCTGCCATGCTCTACTGACCTTGGGACTTTCAATGGACTTGAATGAATTGTCTGCCATATGGTTTGGTAACATTGGGACTGTGCCATTTTATTTGTTGACCTTGGGCTTGTTAGCCTCAACAGCTAGTAGCTGTCTGACTGAAGAGATGCCTTTAGCTTCAGTGGGCAAAGAGCAAGAGGCAGAGCTGAAGCCCAAGGTCAAGGGGCTTTCACCCAGCCCCTAGAGCCTGGCACTTTGAACTTGGACATAAAGCCTTCTGAACTGTAAGAGAATAAACTCCTGTTTGTTAAGACCATCCCATTTGTGGTATATTTTTGTCAGAGCAGTACTAGGTAACTAGAACACAGTGATAGGATAATGTTCATACATCTACCAGTTAATACTACTATTATTTAAATTTGAGCACCAACCACCAAAGCGAAAGATGAGGAAGTTGAAGATTTTTATCAACTTCTGCAGTCTGAAATTGATCGAATATTCAATCAAGATGTGTTTAATTATCACTGGTGATTGAAATGCAAAAGTTGGAAACAAAAAAGAATCATTAGTCATTTAAATCATCAATCATTGAAAAATATGGCCTTGGTGATAGAATTAATGCTGGAGATCACATGACAGAATTGTGAAAGATAAATGACTTATTCATTACAAATACCTTTATTCAACAACATAAATGGTGGTTATACACATGAACTTCACCAGCTGGAGTATATAGGAAGCAGAGTGACTGCATCTGTAGCAAGAGGCAATGGAGAAGCTCAATATCTTCAGCCAAAACAAGGCCAGGAGATGACTGTGCAGCAGACCATCAACTGCTCATATGCAAG
Organism: Orycteropus afer afer; assembly: GCF_000298275.1. Lineage (NCBI taxonomy): Eukaryota > Metazoa > Chordata > Mammalia > Tubulidentata > Orycteropodidae > Orycteropus > Orycteropus afer. The sequence continues at coordinate 2,668,027 of NW_006921707.1, forward strand.
TTCAAACTTAAGTTGAAGACAATTAAAACAAGTTCATGAGAGCAAAAATATGACCTTGATTATATCCCTTCTGAATTTAGAGACCAACTAAAGAATAGACTTGATGCATTGAACACCAGTGACTGAAAACCAGATGAATTGTAGGATGACATTAAGAGCATCATCCATGAAGAAAGCAAAAGGTCATTAAAAAGACATGAAAAGAAGAAAAGACCAAAATGAATGGCAGAAAAGACTCTGAAGCTCGCCCTTGTATGCGGAGTAGCTAAAGCAAATGGAGGAAATGACAAGATGAAAAAGCTCAACATAAAATTTCAAGAGTAGCTCAAGAAGACAAAGCCAATTATATAATGAAATGTGCAATCATCTGGACTTAGAAAACCAAAAGAGAAGAACACAATCAGCAAATCTCAAGCGGAAAGAACAAATGAAAAATTTAACCCTCCAGTTGCAATATTGAAAGATTCTATGGGCAAAATATTGAATGATTCAGGAAACATCAAAAGAAGATGGAGGGGGAGACTTCTGGTAAGATGAAGGAATAGGCAGACAAGCTACACAGACCCTCTTCAACCAAGAAAATAGAAAACAATTGACAGGGATACAGAAGATAATCCTGGAGCCCTGAGCTTTGAAAGAAAATATACAGAAGTGGATGAGGCACCAACTAGTGGAAAAACCTGAATGAAAACAGTGAGAACAGAGATGGTCAGAGCAGTGGACTGTCAGCTACTCTGACAGGACCAACAGCATGAATATTTCCAAGTGGTTTTGCAACCTAAGAATTAACTCAAAGATCAGCCTTGATCACCAAGGGCTGCAGGGACAACTGCACTGGTGGCCTATGAGTAGGAAGGGAAACAGCAAAGAGGAACACAATCTGAGCTGTGGACTTTCAGCTGTCCGTAGACCACAGCCATTTTGATTGTTTACAAGTGGCAGCCATTTTGAATATTTAAAGTGACCAAGGGCACTGCCATTTTGAATGTTTACAAATGGTGGCCATTTTGGTTATTTAAAGTGACTGAGGGTGCAGCCATTTTGAATCTTTACAAGCAATGACAATTTTGAATTTTAAAGTGACAGCATTCTCATTCAGATTCCAGGGGCCTATGAATAGGCTCCATTTGCCAAGGATGGCAGGGACATACAGGAAGCTAATATTGGGAATGGAGATAAGTGGTGAGTATTCAAGTGCTGTAAACTAGCAAATAGAGGAGCACAGCACAATGTCCTTCTTATGTAAACAACATACAAACAAAACAAAGAAAATGAAAATCATGGGCAAGTCATTCCAACATACAATCACCAATTAAATATAAACACAAAAACATCACAATGCCTCAGAGACAACAGAGCATCATAGTCCACACAAGGAAGCAAGGTAAAGCAGGAGAAACCAGGGGCCAGGATACAGACCCAAAACACATCCCTGAGGAAGGGAGAAACAAGGGACCAGGGTAAAGACCCAAAACACATCCCTGAGGAAGATGTAGCATTAGAACTCCCTGATAAGGAATTCAAAAAAATTATGTTAAGTACCTCCAATGAATTGACAGACAGATAAAGAGAAACACTTACAAAATTGAGGAAAACACAGAGAAAACCCTAAAACAATTTCAAAAGACAATACAAGAACCAAATGACAAAATACATGAAAAATTAGAAATGATACAGAATCTATGGACAGAAATCCAGAATATTAATACTAAATTTTCAGAAATATATAACACACTAAATGTGCAAAGGAGTAAAATTTAATCAGTGGGAGACAGAATTAGTGAGATTGAAGGCAAATACCTGAATACTTCTTTGGAAAGGGATCAATCAGAAAAAAAGATGAAAACAAAATGAAGATTGCCTAGGGTTCATGTGGAATACCATCAGAAGGAATAACCTATATGTAATCAGAATCCCAGAACAGGAAGAGACAAATAAAACCACAGAGAAAATTATTGAATATTTGTTGGAAATATTCCTGGCATAATGAAAGATAAGAAAATATCCATTCAAGAAGTCCCACAAACCTCAAACAGGATAGACCCCAAAAGAAAATTACCAAGACATATCATCATCAAACTCACCTAAACCAAAGACAGAAAAAGAATCCAGAAACCAGCATGGGAAAAACAAAAAGTTACTTACAAAGGACAATCCATAAGAATAAGCTCTGATTTCTCAGTAGAAACCATGTGAGCAAGAAGGCAATGGGATGGTATATATAAAACCCTGAATGAGAAAACTTTCCAACCAAGAATTATTTACCCAGCAAAACTGTCCCTCTAAAATGATGGTGAGATTAGGACATTTCCAGATAAGCTGAAATTAAAATAATTTGTTCAAAGCTGACCAACCTTACAAAAGATGCAAAAGGGAGTCCCTTGGACAGAGAACCAAAAACAGCAAACAACCAACCATTAACACACATGATGACATAACCCAGAAACCAACCCAGTTATGGATGTTTCCAAAGTAAATAACCCTAGAAGATTGTAAACAGGGAACAAGAGGCATCAATTGGCAAATGAGGGCAACTACAAACCAAAAAGAGGGAAAAAAATTTGTAGTTACAGAACTTCTAAATGGTAGGGAAGTCAACACAACTACAAAATAGAACAGACTATTCTAAACTTGAGAAGAAAACTATAAATCACAGGGTAACCTCAAAGAAAAATGATAAGCCTTCACATCAAAATTAAAAAGAGGATCAGCACAAATATTTAGCAAATACTAAAATAATAGTAATGAAGGAAGTGATAACATGATTCATAAACAAAGCAAGCTCAGTACAGAAAATTATATGGAACAAACAAATTGACACCATGAAAAATCACATAACAAAATGACAGCAGCAATTTCATACTTGTTGATAATTACATATCGGGCAAGGGGCTTATCTCTAAGATTTATAGAAACCTCCAATGCCTCAATACCAAAGGAATTAAAAATCCAATTGAAAAATGGGCAGAAGACATGTATAGACACTTCACTAAGGAGGATATTCAGGTGGCTAGCAAATACATGAAGAGATGCTCACGATCCTTGGCCATCAGACAGACACAAATCAAAACAATGAGATACCATCTCACCCCAGCACCGATGGCAAAGTTCAACAAGACAGAAAGTACCCACAGAAAATAGTGGGTTTGTGGGGGGATTGGGACTCTCATACACTGCTGGTGGGACTGTGAAGTGATACAACCATTGTGGAAAGCAGTATGTGATTCTTTAGAAAGCTGAAATTGAAGATACCATGTGACCCAGCAAAGCCATTACTTAGGTATATATCCTAGAGAGGTGAGAGCCAGAACAGGAACAGATATATACACACTCATGTTCATTGCAGCACTATTTACAATAACAAAAAGATGGAAACAACCTATGTGACCATCAGCAGAAGAGTGGATGACCAGACTATGGTACATATACACACAACGTAATGCTATGCAGCACCAAAGAATAATGTAGAGTCTGCAAAACACCTCATAACATGAATGAATTTGGAGGACATTATGCTGAGTGAAATAAGTCAATCACAGAAGGACAAATATGCTATTAGTTCACTGTTGCAGAGGGTCAAGGAAAGGTTTGTATATGGAGGGAAACTTTCTTTCTTTGCCAGGGGTGGAAGGGGAGGGGTGGGAACACTGAAAAAAAAATATCATTAAAAAATGTCAGTTTAGTTTAGTGTATTTCACTGTACATAAATTATATTTCAATAAAATACATTTAAAAAGAAGAAGATGTAGGGAATACACACAGTCACTGTGTATTCCCATTTCAGGAGGTGGCATATGATCAAGAACCAATGGTACTACTGAAGGAAGAAGTTGACACTACACTGAAGGAACTGGCAAAGAACAAGGCTCCAGGAATTGTCAGAATACCCACTGAGATGTTTCAACAAACAAATGCCAGACTGGAGGCATTCACTCAGTTATGCCAAGAGATTTGGAAGACAGCTACCTGGCCAACTGACTGGAAGAGATCCATATTTGTACCCATTCCAAAGAAAGGTGATCCCACAGAATGTGGAAATTATCAAACAATATTATTAATATCGCACACAAGGAAGATCTTACTGAAGATAATTCAAAAATGGTTGCAGCAGTATATTGACAGAGAACTTCCAGAGGTGCAAGCTGGATTTGGAAGATGATATGGAACGAGGGATGTCATTGCTAATGTCATATGGATCTTTGGTGAAAGAAAATAATATCAGAAAGATGTTTACTTGTGTTTTACTGACTATGCAAAAGCATTTGATTGTGTGGATCATAACAAATTATGGATAATGTAGAGAAGAGTGGGAATTCCAGAACACTTAATTGTGCACATTAGGAACTTGAACATAGATTGGGAGGCTGTCATTCGAACAGAACAAGGGGATACTAAATGGTTTTAAATCAGGAAGGGAGTGTGTGAGGGTTATATCCTTTCACCATACTTTTTCAGCTTGCATGCTGAACAAATAATCTGAGAAGCTGGACTATACAAAGACCATGGCAACAAGATTGGAGGAAGAATCATTAACAACCTGTGATACACAGATGACACAACTTTGGTTGCTGAAAGCGAGGAAGACTTGAAGCATTTACTGATGAAGATTAAAGACTACAGTATGCAGAATATTAATATTGATGAGACATCAATATTAATAAAACAAAAATCCTCACAACTAGACCAATAAGCAGCATCACAATAAATGGAGAAAAGATTGAAGTTGTCAAGGACTTCATATCACTTGGTTCTACAATCAATACCAATGGAAGCAGCAGTCAAGATATCAGATGATGTATTGCATTGGGCAAATCTGCTGCAAAAGACCTTTTTCAAGTGATGAAGAGCAAAGATGGTTCCTTGAAGACTAAGGTGCACCTAACCCAAGGCATGGTATTTTCATTTGTGTCTTATGTGTGTGAGAACTGGACAATGAATAAGGAAGACAGAAGAGTTGATGTTTTTCTGTTGTGTTGTTGGCAAGAATACTGAAAATACCATGGACTTCTAAAAGAGCTAACAAATATGTCCTGGAAGTAATGTAGATGGAATGATCCTTGGAAGTGATAATGGCCATATTTCATCTCACCTACTTTGGGCATATTGTCAAAGTCGTGTTGTCAAAATGGACCATTTCCTGGAGAGGTATATAATGCTTAGTAAAGTGGAGGGCCAATGAAAAGAGGAGGGCCTTCAACAAGATGGATTGACACAGTGGCCACAATGGTAGGCTCAGGTATAGCAAGGATCATGAGGCTGGCACAGGACTAGGCAGTGTTTCATACTGTTGTACACAGGGTTGCCATGAGATGAAGGTAACTCGACAGCACCTAACAACAACAAAAACACTCCAGTTTTCTTTTGCTTTCTCTACCATCAGGCATGCAGCTTCTCTAACACCTAAGTTAGAAACATGGCCAACAATATATCTAATCTTCAAAATTCAGTCAGACTGGTCAGAGTAATTCCAAATTCTTGAATTCTAAATTTCTAGAGAGGCTCTTGTTAAACCATCATGGTGTATAGGCATGCCCCCGAAAGCCAGTCCAGTTGTACTAACATGACTATTCTCACTACAAACTTGAGGATGGAGGTGGAGAGGTGCCATTGTTAGGAGTACTCCGAGAAGACTGAATGGGCCAAGAAATCTCATGAACACAAAAGGAGAAAATGACTAATACTGAGTTCTAAATGTTCTAAGCATGGAAATATCCTTATTTGACAACTTTTGTTAGATTGTGTTGTCATTGCAGTTGTTTAAATAAACATTGTGTTTGTTATTAGTTAAACAGAAAGAGAAGGTAATAGAACATGCAGTAAATGTTTAGACTAACAGTCTGTTCTTTTTGCCAGTATGCCTTGTAAAGTAATTAGTCCAGAAACAAGAAATCAAGCTAGCAAATATGTGCTAAATGGGACAATCATTTAGCACAGTGAACAGGAAAAAGATGTGACTGTTATTGTGGGAAGCACCATTGAAACATCTCATGCAAAACAGCAATAAAGAAAAGAAATGAGATACTGAGATATTCTTAGCAGAAGCAGCAAATACAAACACAAAATGGGGCATAGTGTTCTGAGAGAAAGTCTTTCATTTTCATTTAGAAAGCTGGGTGCAGAACTGATCACCAGTATAGAAAAAAAACAATTAATTCAATAAAGCAAATATGTTTTCCATATCAAGCACAAAAGTACTGAAAAATACTTTTATAAATTTGGATAAAAAGAATTTAAAATTTCTTTGTGACCTAATTAGTCTTTATAATGAATGAACAAGAAGAGTTTTTACACAGGCATTGCTTTAATAAACAAGAAAGCATACAGAATTCAGTAAACACTGTTGTTGTGAGGTACTGTCAAGTCACCTCTGACTCATAGAGACCCTATATCTAACAGAATGAGACACTGCCTAGTCCTGCATCATCCTCACAATTCTTGCTGTGCTTGAGCCCATTATCACAGCCACTGTGTCAATGCATCTCATTGAGGATCTTTCCCTTTCTCCCTGACCTTCTATTTTACTAAGCATGATATCCTTCTCCAGGGACAGGTCCCTTCTGACAACAGGACCACAGTAGGTAAGACAAATTACAAGAGTTCTGGTAAGATGGCGAATTAGCCAGAAAGACTGCACAGACCCGCTTCAACAAAGAAAAGGGAAACTAATTAACACAGACACAGAAGATAATCCTGGACCCCTGAGCCATGAAGGGAAAGATATAGAAGTGGACTAAACCCCAACTAGCAGAAGAATATGCATGAAAATACAAAAAAAAAGTAGACATATGGACCTGTGGTCTGGCAGCAATCCTGAGCGAGCCTAACAGCACAGCACAGACAGCTTGGAGATTCCTGAATGGTGGTAGGACCCAAGAATTAACCTAAAAATCAGCCCTGCTAGCCAGAGACTGCATGGAGGACTGCTCTGGTGGCTGGGGAATAAATGGAGAAAGTGAAGAGAAAGGTGGACTGAGCTGTGGACTTTTGCCAGTCTGCAGGGCCTCGCCATTTTGAATGTTTAAAAGAGGCTTGACTATTTTGGATATTTAAAGAGACAGCACTCTCACAGATTCCTGGCACTTAAGAATATGTTCTGCTTCCCAGCAACCCCAAGGACACTCCTGACCTGCAAGACTGAAAAGGTACGACATTCCTCTTGTTACTCTTAAACCAGACAACTGCTTGGAGATCAGAGGAGCAACCATCTCCCATTCCCACCTACCTTCTGGGCCCACAGGAACTCCATCACAGTCTGTGTGCTCAGACAGAGCCTGGGTGCCCTGCCCTGCCCTCCGCTGATTTTTTTTT
>NW_006921707.1:2680185-2681840 GCF_000298275.1 Orycteropus afer afer
AATAATAAAATAAATAAATAAAGACAAATTACGGCCATTCTCACTTCCAGGGAGCATTCCAGCTCCACTTCGTCCAGGACAGATTTGTTCATTCTTCTGGCAGTCCATGGTATTTTCAGTACTCTTTACCAGCACCATAATTCAAAGGCATCAACTCTTATTTGGTCTTCCTTATTCATTATCCAGACTTCACGTACATATGAGGCAATTGAAAGTACCATGGCTTATGTTTGGCACACCTTGGTGTTCAAAGTGACATCTTTTTTTTCCCAAGACTTTAAAGAGATCCCTTGCTTCAGATTTGCCTGGAGCAATATGACATCTGACTTCTTGACTGCTGCTTCCATGAGATTTTATTGTGGATAAAGTGAAATGAAATCCTTGACAACTTCAATCTTGTCTCCATGTTCTTTTTTATACAGTCCTGCTTCTCAGGTTATTTGCTAAGCATACAAATTGAATAAGTATGGTGAAAGAATACAATCCTTCCTGATGTTAAACCATGCAGAACATCCCCTTGTTCTGTTTGAATGACAGCCTCTTGGTCTATGTAGTTTCCTTACGGGAACAATTAAGTTCTGTAATTCCTGTTCTTCTCAATGTTATACATACTTTGTTATGATCCACACAGTCATTGCCTTTGCATAGACAATAAACACAGGTAAACATCTTTCTGGTATTCTTTGCTTTCAACTAAGATCTATTTGACACCAGAATAATATCCCTTGTTCCTCATCCTCTTCTGAATCCAGCTCAAATTTCTGGGAGTTCCATGTCAATATACTGCTGCAATCATTTTTGTTATTTCTAATTCCACCTTTTTAAAGAATAAACATACTGCTTTCCACAGTGCTTGTATCATTTGAAAGACCCACTAGCAGTGTATCAGAGTCCCAATCTTTCCACATTCTCTCCAGCCTTTGTTTTTTTGTATCTTGTTTAACTTTGCTATAGTGCTGGGGTAAGATGGTATCTCATTGTTGTTTTGATTTGCATCTCTGGGTGGCGTAGTCCCTAAGGCATTTGACTGCTAACCAGAAGGTTGGCAGTTCAAACCCACCAGGTACTCCTCGCAAAGAAGATTGGGCAAGCTACTTCCATAGTGATACCACCTCGGAAACCCAAGGAGTGGTCGCTACAAGTTGGATCTGACTGCACAGCAGTGAATTTGGTTTTTATTTTTTTAATGCATTTTATTGAAATATAATTATGTACAGTGAAATACACAAAACTAAAGTGACATGGGTCAATGAATTTTTTTGCAGTGTTCCCTTCCCTCCCCTCCCACCCCTAGCAACCAAAAAAGAAAGTTTCCCTCCATATATAAACCTTTCCTTGACCCTCCACAACAAACTAAAACTGTATTTGTCCTTCTGTGATTGACTTATTTCACTCAGCATAATGTCCTCCAAGTTCATCCATATTATGCGATGTTTTGTTTTGCAGACTGTACATTATTCTTGAGTACCGCATAGCATTGCAACATGTGTATGTACCATAGTTTGGTCATCCACTCTTCTGCGATAAATCTTAGAGATAAGTCCCTTGCCAGATATGTAATTATTGACAAATACAAATTTGTTGCTGTCATTTTTGCTAAATGCTTTTTTGTGGTGTCGATTTCTTTGTTCCATATAATTTTCTATGCTGAGCTT
>NW_006921707.1:2682942-2684840 GCF_000298275.1 Orycteropus afer afer
TTTTCATGGTATCCTACATGAACCTTATGCTTTCTTCATTTTGTTTTGATCTTTTTTCTGATATATCCCTTTCCAAAGAAGTGTTCAGGTATTTGCCTTCAATCTCCCTATTTCTGTCTTCCTTTGATTCAATTCTGCTCCTTTGCCCATTCAATGTCTTATCTATTTCTGAATATTTAATATTTATCTTCTGGATTTCTGTGTGTAGATTTTGTATCATTTCTAAATTTTCATTTATTTTGTCATTTTGTTTTTGTATTGTTTTTTGAAATTGTTCTAGGGTTTTCTCTGTGTTTTCCTTGATCTGCCTCTCAATCCATTGAAGATACCTAAATTTAATTATTTTGAATTCCTTATCAAGGAATTCCAATGCTGCATCTTCCTCAGGGATGTGTTTTGGGTCCACATTCTGGTCTCTTGTTTCTCCTGCTTTATCTTGCTTCTTTGGGTAGACTGTGATGCTCTGTTTCTCCAAGGCATTGTGACATTTTTCTGTTTATATTTAATTGGTGATTGTATGTTGGAGTGACTTGCCCTTGATTTTCATTTTCTTTGTTTTGTTTGTATGTTATCTGTGCAAGCAGAGTATTGTGCTGTGCTCTTCTATTTTCTAGTAGGCAGCACTTATACACTCACCACCTCTCTTCTTTCCTGTTGTCAGTCTCTCGTATGTCCCTGCTGCCCTTGCCAAACAGAGCTTATTCCTAGGTCCCTGGAACCCAAATGAGGATGCTATCACTTTAAAATCCAAAATGGTTGTCACTTGTAAAGATTCAAAATGGCTGCACCCTCAGTCACTTTAAAAATACAAAATTGTCACTGCTTGTAAACATTCGAAATGGCTGTGCCCTCAGTCACTTTAAGTATCCAAAATGGCTGCTGCTTGTAAAAATTCAAAATGGCTGTGCCCTCGGTCACTTTAAATATCTGAAATGGCTGCCACATATAAACAATCAAAATGGCTGCACCCTCTGAACAGCAGAAATTCAACAGCTCAGGTTGTCTCCCACCTTGCTGTTTCCCTTCCCAGTCAAAGGCCATCAGTGCAGTTGTCCCTGCAGTCTTTGGTGACCAGGGCTGATCTTTTTTAGGTCAATTCTCAGGTCCCAACACCACTTGGAACTCTTCAGGCTGTTGGTCCCGTCAGAGTAGCTGGCAGTCTGCAGCTCTAACCATCTCTGTACTCACTGTTTCTTCCACTAGTTGGTGCCTAATCCACATCTGTATAGTTCCTTTCAAAGCTCAGGGCTCCAGGATTATCTTCTGTATATCTGTCAATTGGTTTTTCTTTTCCTTGTTGAAGAGGGTCTGTGTTGCTTGTCTGCAAATTCCTCCATCTTACCGGAAGTAGTTTTGGGGTTTCTCAATGGTTAATGATCATGAACATTTCTTCATGTATTTGTTGGTCACCTGAATATCCACTTTGGTGAAGTGTCTATTCATGTCTTCTGGCCATTATTTTAATTGGATTGTTTGTCTTTTTGTTATTGAGGTGTTGGAGTATTCTTTAAATTTTAGAGACAAGTCCCTTGTCAGATATGTCATTGTCAAATATTTCTTCCCAATCTGTAGGTTCTCTTCTTCCCCTATTGGAGAAGTCTTTTGAATCACAAAAAAAAAATTTAATTTTTAGAAGGTCCCACTCATCTAGTTTATCTTCTGCTGTTTGTGCATTTTAGGTTATGGTTGACAGTCTATTTATGCCATAAATCAGGGCCCCTATATTTGTCCCTGGGAGCTCTGGTAGCATAGTGGCTAAGACACTTGCCTGCTAACCAGACGGCTGGCAGTTCAAACCCACCAGACACTCCTCGGAAGGAAGGTTGGGCAATCCTACTTCCGTAGTGATACTGCCTCGGAAACCCAAGGAGGGGTCGCTATGAGTCAGGGCCGACTCG
>NW_006921707.1:2684940-2699500 GCF_000298275.1 Orycteropus afer afer
GAAGGAAGGTTGGGCAATCCTACTTCCGTAGTGATACTGCCTCGGAAACCCAAGGAGGGGTCGCTATGAGTCAGGGCCGACTCGACAGCACATAACAACAACAACAACATATTTGTCCCTAATTTTTCTTTGAGGAACTTTATAGATTTAGGTTTTACATTTAAGTCATTGATGCATCTGGAGTCAGTTTTTGAGCATGATGTGAGGTATGGATCTTGTTTCATTTTTTGAAAATGGATATCCAATTTTGCCCGCATCATTTGTTAAAGAGAGCATCTCTTCTGCATGTAATGGATATCAGCCCCTTGTCAAATATTAGTTGATCATAATTTGATGGATCTATTACTGGGTTCTCAATTTTCCCATTGAGAAAATGTGTCTGTCATCGTATAAGTACCAGGCTGTTTTGACTACTGTGACTGTATAGTAGGTTTTGTTTAATAGTGCTTTGCTTATCTGAGGTCTCTTTCCTTTCCATACAAAATTAGTGATTTTTTTTTTTTTTCATTTCTGTAAACAATGTTGATGGAATCTGGATTGGGATTGCATTGAATATATAAATTGCTTTGGGTAGAATTGACATTTTCACAATGTCCAATCTTCCTATCCACGAGCATAGTATGTCTTCCTAAATGTAGATTTTTTACGGTTTCTTGAAGTAGTGTTTTGTAATTTTCTTTGTACAGTTCTTTTGTGCCCCTAGGGAGATATATTCCCAAGTGTTGTATTTATCTATCTATCTATCTATCTATCTATCTATTTATTTATTTATTTATGGTAGCTATTGTAAATGGAGCTCTGGTGGCTTAGTGCCTGTGTTAGACTGAGTTCTCTAGAGAAACAAAACCAGTAAAGCTTATATATATATGTGTGTATAGAGAGAAATTTATCTTAGGAAAATGGCTCACACACTTATAGAAGCTGGCAAGTCCAAAGTTCCTGGATCAAACATCAAGCTGAGGCTTTTCTACATCAATCTGGAGGCTTTTCCCAACTCTTGCAGCTGCAGGGGCTGAGGAGCACAAGGCTGGCAGACAGTAGGCTGGCAGGCAGTACACTGGCTGTTGAGTCCAATGAATAAGGAATCCAAGATCTCCAGGACGAATGGTGGATTGTTTACTCACAGGCAGTTGTAGGCAATACAACAGAATCCCGATCCACAGAAGAATGTCTCTTTTCCCAGAATGTCCATAGACATACGGGAAGCAGGCCACATCCCAGGGAAACTCCCTTTCAACAGATTGCCTGCTCAAAACATAATCACCTGATCCCATCATGGGAATAACCACATCACAACAGTTTAACCTATACAGAATTGTGGTCCAGCCAAGTTGACACACAGTTCCAACTATCACAGTGCCTAAGGCATTTGACTGCTAACCAGAAGGCTGGAAGTTCAAACCCACCAGCCACTCCATGAAAGGAAGACTGGGCAATCCACTTCCATAGAGATAATGCCTCAGAAATCCAATGACAGGTTGCTCTGAGTTGAAATTGACTCGATAGCAGTGATTATTTTTTTTTTAATTTTTTTAATTGTAAATGGTACTGGTTTCCTTATTTCCTTTCAGCAATCCCTCTGCTGATGTGGAGGAATCCAACTGATTTTTGTGTTTTGGTCTTGTATGTCACCACTATACTAAATCTCTCAATTAGTTCCAGTAGTTCTTTTGCTGAGTCTCTCGAGCTTTCTATGTATATGATCACATCATCAGCAAACAGAGATAGTTTTATTCTTCATTACCAATTTGGATGTCTATGGTTTCCCTTTCTTACCTTATTGCTGTGGCTAGGAATTCCAATACAATGTTCAATAAAACTGGTGATACAGGGCATGCTTGTCTGGTTCCTGTCTGCAAGGGGAATGGTTTCAGTCTCTCTCCATTGAGAATAATGTTGGCTGTTGGTTTTGCATATATGCCTTTTATTGTGTTGAAGAATTCCTATTTCTATTCCTATTTTGCTGAGAGTTTTGATCAAGAATGGGTGTTGGATTTTATCAAATGCCTTTTCTGCATCAATTGATATGATTATGTGGTTCTTTTCCTTTGTTTTATTTTTGTGATGGATGAGGCTGATTGTTTTTCTGATGTTGAACACCATCCTTGCATACTTGGTATGAACCCCATTTGGTCATATTGTATTATTATTATTTTTTATATATATTGTTGGAGTCTATTAGCTAGGATTTTGTTGAATATTTTTGCATCTATATTCGTGAGGGATATTGGTCTGTAGTTTTCTTTTTTATTGATGTCTTTGCCTCGTTTTGTTAGCAAGGGTATACTTGCCTCATAAAATGAATTTGGGAGGATTCCATCTTTTTCTATGTTCTGGAATAGTTTTGAGTAACATTAGTGTCAGTTCTTCTCTCAACATTCAGTAGAATTTTCCAGTGAAACCGTCTGGGCCAGGGCTTTTTTTTTTTAGTTGGTAATTTTTTTATGACCTATTCAATTTCTTCTCTTGTTATGGGTCTGTTCAAATTTTCCACCTCAGTCTTTAAGTTTAGGTAAGTAGTGTGTTTCTAGAAATCTGTTCATTTGTTCTAGATTTTCAAATTTGTTGGAGCATAGTTCCTCATAGTATCCTGATATTATCCTTTTAATTTCTGTTGGTTCTGTTGTGACATTGCCTATTTCATTTCTTATTCTTTTTTTTTTTGTATTCTTTCTCTCTTTTTCTTTGTTAAAATTGCCAGTGGTCTGTCAATTTCATTAATCTTTAAAAAAAAGAAACCTTCTGTTCTTGTTGATTATTTCTGTTGTCTTTCTATTTTATGTTTCAGTTATTTCTGCTGGAATCTTTATTATTTCTTTCCTTCTTGTGACTGTAGGCTTTCTTTCCTGCTCTTTTTCTAATTTTTGGAGATGTTGGGTTAAGATGTTGATTTGGGCACTTCTTTTTTCTTGATTTTTTATTGTACTTTGGGTGCAAATTCACAGAGCAGAATTTGTTTTATATTCAACAGTTTGTGTACATTTGGTTTTACTCCTTCATTACCATTCCCAACACTAACCCACTCTCCTCCTCTCCCTTCCCTGTGACTCCCCCAATTCCTGTGCCCTTCTTAGTTATGCATTCCTGTCTGTCCAGCTTTCCTTCCATTTGAACGCTGCCCATCTGGTGCCCCATGGTTGATTGCTCTAAGGGGTGTATCTCCGTAGAGTACATCACCCTGGGTTGGGTGCTCTGCATGTAAGTCTTTCTACTGTTGGCTGAGAACCTGTCCTTGGGAGTGAGTCTTATCCCAGTCCCAAAGTGTATCCCAGGGCCATAGTCTTGGGGGTTCCACCAGACTCCACCCAACCAGTAATTCTGGTCTTTATTGTGTTTTTGAATTTTTTTCCACATTTTTCCTCCCACTCTGTTCAGGATCTCTAGTTTTGATCCCTTCCCAAATGGCTGGCATTGGTAGCCAGGCACCATCTAGTTCTTCTGTCTCAAGGTCCATCATATCCTTGGCTATTTGTATCCAAATGTCTTTGATTTTCTTCACTCTTCTTCATTTCAGACAAGAGGAGACCATTAGCTGCATCTTGCATGGCCACTTGGAATTTTTCTTTTTTTTCACTCGAAAGCTTTTAAAACACCAGTCACTACTCACCAAAGTAGACTGTAGAACAGGATTTTTATGTATTATGTTGTGCCAATTGAGCCTGGTGTCCCTCCAATACCATGATCCTGAGTCAGCAGCTCCAATGGTTCTCTCTCTCAATGTGTTTGGCAGTCTCTAAGGGATTACTCCAACTCTGCCTTCTGTTGCTTCTGTAATGATTATGGTTATTTTGTATCATTAGTATCTGTACAAGATTATCCTCAGCTAAATCTATCATTGGTCTAGGGTATATTCCTGTTCACTGACTTCCATCTGATCTCAGTTGTCCATGCATTTATCTTTCTTCTTTTTTGATGTGTGTATTTATTGCTATAAATTGGCCTCTGATCACTGCTTTTGCTGTGTTCCAAAGATTTTAATGTGTTGTCTTTTCATTCTCATTTGATTCAAGGAATTTTTTTAATTTCAGTTTTATTTGTTCTATTACCAAGTCATTTTCAAGGAGAGTGTTATTCAGTTTTCATGTGTTTACTCTTTTTCTGCTTATCTTCCTATTGTTGATTTCTAATTTTATAGCATTGTGATCTGAGAAGATGTTTTGCAGTATTTCAATGTTTTTAAATTTATTAATGCTTGCTTTCTGGCTTACCATATGGTGTATCCTAGTGAATGTTCTATGTGGAATGGAAAAGAATGTTTACCATGCTGTTGTTGGGTAAAGTGTTCTGCAGATGTCTATAAGGTCAAGTTGGTGAATTGTATTATTTACTTCTTCTGTGTCTTTGTTGAGTTTCTTTCCATTTGTTTTATCTTTCATTGAAAGTGATGTATTAAAGTCTCCTACTATGACTGTGGAGTCATCTATTTGTCTTTTCAATTCTGTTAAAGTCTGATTTATGTATTTTGGAGGTCTTTCATTGGCTGCATAGATATTTAATATGGTTACATCCTCTTGTTCAATCAATCCTTTACTCATTATATAATGTCGTTCCTTGTTTTTTTTTTTTTTTTTTTTTTTTTTCAGTTGCTGTTGTCTTGAAGTCAATTTTATCAGAAATTAATATTGCCACTCCTGTTCTTTTATGGTCACAATTGCTTGATATATCTTTTTCCACCCTTTGATTTTTAGTCTATTTTTTCTTTGTCTCTAAGGTGTGTCTCTTGTAGACAGCATATTGATGGGTTATGTTTTCTTACCCAATCAGCAACTCTCCATCTCTTGAGGGGTGCATTTAACCCATTGACATTCATGTAATTATTGACAAGTATGAATTTGTTGCTGTCATTTTGTTATGTGTTTTTTTATGGTGCTACTGATTTCTTCGTTCCATATGTTTTTCTGTGCTGAGCTTGTTTTGTTTATGAATTGTGTTACCACTTCTTTTGTTGTTATTGTTCTAGTATTTGCTAAATATTTGTGCTTGTCCTCTTTTATTTTGGTGTGAGGGTTTATCATTTTCTTTGAGAATGCCCTGTGATTTTTAATTTTCTTCCCAAGCTTAAAGCAGTCTGTTCTATCTTAAAATTGCCTTGACTTCCTCACCATTTAGAAGTTCTGTAACTACACTATTTTTTCCCCTTTTTTTGTTTTGTAGTTGTCCTCATTTGTCAATTGATGTTTATGCTTCCCTGTTGACAATCTGTAGGCTTATTTACTTTGGATACTTCTATAGTTGGTTTCTGTGTTATGTCATCATGTGTGTTAATGGTCAGTTGTTTGCTGCTGTTGGTTCTCTGTCCAAAGAACTCCCTTTAGCATCTCTTGTAAGTTTGGTCTTGTTTTAATAAATTCTTTTAATCTCAGCTTATCTGGAAATATCGTAATTTCACCATCATACTTGAGGGACGAATAATAATAATTCTTGGTTGGAAGTTTTTTCTTTCAAGGATTTTATGTATCATCTCATTGCCTTCTCACCTTCATGGTGTCTACCAAGAAATCAGAGCTTAGTCTTATGGGCTGCCCTTTGTAGGTAACTTTTAATTTTTTCCATGCTGCTTTCAGGATTCTTTCTTTGTTTTTGGTTTTGGTAAGTTTGATAATGATATGTCTTGGTCATTTTCTTTTGGGGGTCTATCCTGTTTGAAGTTCATTGGACTTCTTAAATGGATATATTCTCATCTTTCCTTATATCAGGGAAATTCTCTTCCAACAAATCTTCAACAATTTTCTCTGTGGTTTTGTTTTTCTCTTCCTGCTCTGGAATTCCAATGACACATAGGTTATTCCTTTTGATGGTATCTTATATGAACCTTAGGCTTTCTTCATTTTGTTTTGATCTCTTTTCTCATTGATACCTTGCCAAAGAATTATTGAGGTATTTGTCTTCAATCTCACTAATTCTGTCTTCCATTGATTCAATTCTAGTCCTTTGCCCATTCAATGTGTTATCTATTTCTTAGCACTTAGTATTAATCTTCTGGATTTCTATCTGTAGATTTTGTATCATCTGTAACTTTTCATTTACTTTGTCATGTTAGTCTTTCAAAATTCTATCATGAGATCTCCAGAGTCATGTCTATCACTAAGGTCATATTTTTTAACTACTGATGATTCTTTGTTTCCAACTTTCCTATTCCAATCACCAGCTATAATAAATACATCTTGATTGTATATTTGTTCAATTTCAGACTGCAGAAGTTGGTAAAAATCTTCAATTTCTTCATCTTTGGCTTCAGTGGTTGGTGCATTCATTTGACTACTAGTAGTATTAAATGCTCTTTCTTGTAGACCTATGGATATTTTCCTATCATGGACAGCACTGTGCTTCAGGATAGATATTGAAATGTTCTTTTTTGTAATGAATGCAACACCATTCCTCTTCAGTTTATTATTCCCAGCATACTAGGTCATATGGTTGTTTGATTCAAAGTGGCCAATGATCTTTATGCATACTATTTCATTTTTGACAGTTTTGACAGTTTTTCCAGATTCATATTTCATACATTCCATGTTCTGATTATTAATGAATATTTTCTGTTGTGTCTTCCCACTTTGCATCATGGTCCATTAGCAAATGAATATCCTGAAAGATTTACTCCATCCACATCATTAAGATTAACTCTACTTTGAGGAGGCAGCACTTCCCCAGTTGTATTCAGAGTGCCTTCCAACCTGAGGGGCTCATCTTCCAGCACTATATCAGACAATGCTTCAGTGCTATTCATAAAGTCATTAACTATTATACCCACCAATTTCTGTGGAGACAGATCTGACTCATAGCAACCCTTCCTTGGGTTATGAGGCAATATCACTACAGAAGTAGATTGCCCAGCCTTCCTTCCGAGGAGTGCCTAGTGGGTTTGAACCACCAGTAAGTATTGCAACTAGCAGTATTATCTCATTAATATAATTATATTGAAAAGATTACTATAGAAGACTAAGTAGAAAAGAAATATCTTATAAATGACTATGATAATTAGATGTGGCTATGGCAGACCCATATTGTTTCTTTGAAAACCTAACCAATACTTACTTCTTAGAAATTTCATTCTGCTGTGATCCTCTAATATCATTTAGACTACAGACTTTGGAGAGTGAAGTGACTGTATTCTCTTTACTCTTAATAATTAATAATTCACTCTCAATAATTTGATAATTTAATATCATATTACTTGCCTATGTTATGAACAACCAAACTCTAACATCTTTCTCAGGATTCTTCAAGTTTTAAGTCCTTTGCTACTTTGAAGATGAGGAATTATTAATTTTAATTTTCTTCATACTCTCTGATAAGTCAATATGCATATAGGAATGCACCCACCAGCCACTCCTCAGAAGCAAGGTTGGGCAATCTACTACTGTAGTGATACCGCCTCAGAAGCTCAAGGAGGGATCCCTATGAGTTGGATCCAACTCGACGGCATGTAACAACAACACCAATGTAATCACTATACTATACATGATTTAAGCCATTATTTTCCATCCACATTTCTACTCATTGCCTAGGAGTCTGTATAAGATATGTACAAAGACCCAGAAATCTCTATTCCACTTGTTTTATGAAAGTTATTACTACAATTACAAAAGCTATACTATGCCAAAATATAGGGCAGAATACCTGCATTTTTTTTTTAAATATGTAACAGCAGTGTCAATTATTTTGAAGGTAAGGTGTATTAACAACCAAGA
Source organism: Orycteropus afer afer (assembly GCF_000298275.1). Taxonomy (NCBI): domain Eukaryota; kingdom Metazoa; phylum Chordata; class Mammalia; order Tubulidentata; family Orycteropodidae; genus Orycteropus; species Orycteropus afer. The sequence continues at coordinate 2,692,632 of NW_006921707.1, forward strand.
TATTACTCAGTATTCAGATATTCTTGCGATGTCTTTGAAGTTAAATTTGTCACAAGAGCAAATATGTGGGAACATTATTTTCTACTTCAAGTTTTGAAGAATTTTATTCTAGTTGGTCTTCTCACTTCATGGTTTCTTTATTTGAAGGTCCTTCGAATAACATTGACTTTAATATTACTAACTTGAAATTACATGGCATCCTTACCTCTACCATCCTAATGTGAAGATAAAACGTTAGTTCACTCCCTTTAATTATATTTCACCTATGAGCATTTATAGGTGAACATGTGATAGGTGTATAGGTGAATTGTGCCATGTACCCTTTATTATTTTAATTATGGTTTTAAATAGAGTTCACTCTTAATATTGTTACATCGATCATGTGTGTGGAATTTTATTAGCACTTTTTCATCTCTAGTGATTTTACTTTTGTTTTGAACTGAGAGATTTTGTAATTATAAAATTGTCACTAACAATATTTTTCTTGGTGATCATTGCTAGTACGTGTGTTCTACTTGGAAAAGATTCTAATTAAGTTCAAGATACATACAGGCAATAAAATCATTAGAATTTTTTCTACAAAATGGTAAGTACAGTTAACATTACATGAAACCTCATTTGATAGTTTAAGTATATTGGACATATTCCAGCAAACTTTGATAAGAAATACATACATGTAAAGATGGCATTTTTACATACTATTGAGACTTGTTAAGGAGCTCTGATGATGTAGTGGTTAAAGCATTTGGCTGCTAACCAAAATTTGGCAGTTCAAACCCACCAGCCACTCCGTAGGAGAAAAATGAGGTAGTGTGCTTCCCTAAAGATTTACAGCCTTGGAAATCCTATGGGGCAGTTTTACTCTGTCCAAATATGTTGCTTGAGTTGAAATCAACTCAATGGCAGTGGATTTGGTTTTGGTTTATTGAGCCTTATCAGGGTTGAATTGTGTCTCCTCAAAATATATGTTGAAATTCTAACCCTTGTACTTATAACTATGACCTTATGTGGAAATAGGTAGTTTCTTTTGTTATGTTAATGAGATAATACCAGAGTAGGGTGGATCCTAAATCCAACCACTGAGTTATATGAAGAGCATTATAATACAGAGGGAAGACCAAGGGACAACAAGGAATGCCACATCAAGGAATGTCAAGGATTGACAATGTTGTTGTTCTGTGCCGTCAAGTCAGACCTGACTCATAGTGACCCCTCCTTGGGTTTCCGAGGCAGTATCACTATGGAAGTAGATTGCCCAATCTTCCTTCTGAGGAGGTGCTGGTGGGTTTGAACCGCCAACCCTCTGGTTAGCAGTCCAGTGCCTTAGGCACTACGCTACCAGAGCTCCCAATCAGAAATAAGGAGAGAGAGTCATTGAAAGAATTTACATGTGATTTGGACCTTTAGCTTCTATAACTATGAAAACATACTTTGTGTTCTTTCAAGCCACTCACTTGTGATATTTATTATGACAGCACTAGGGAACTGAGGGCACAAAGGGTTAAGCTCTGGACTGCTAACCAAAAGGTTGAAGGTTGGAGCCCACCCAGAGGTGCTGTGAAAGAAAGGCCTGGCAATCTGTCACTGAAGATCACAGTCATGAAAACCTTATGGAGCACAGTTGTACTCTGGCCACATGGGATGGCCATGAGTCACAGTGGCAACTGTTTTGGTGTTTGTTTCAAGTAACTAAGACAAGCCTTTTGAAAAAAAATACTAGTGACTATGATAATAACACAAAAATTAGTTTTTAATAGTTTTTTTTTCATTTATAATATTACCAAGCAGTACATTGACTACACATATCTCAACATGCATATGTTTAACAGTTATTAAAATGTTACTTGATACTAATACCAGTCCAGGAATATAAATGACACTGTTCTACCACCAGAAATAGTGAAAGTTTAAAAATAAAAAAAAAAATAATAAAATGTATTAACAACTCTGAGGAAAATCAAGTGTCTCAAAAATTTTAACTTTCCAGGCATCTTTCTATATATAGTATGCTACTAAAGGATGTAGGAGCTCTGGTAGCATAGTGGCTAAGGCACTTGACTGCTAACCAGAAGGCTGGCGGTTCAAACCCACCAGCCACTCCTCGGAAGGAAGGTTGGGCAATCCTACTTCCGTAGTGATACTGCCTCGGAAACCCAAGGAGGGGTCGCTATGAGTCGGGGCCGACTCGACGGCAAACAACAACAACAACAACTAAAGGATGTACTACACTAAAATAATGTAATGAAACCAGAAAGAAGATATAGGATCCAGGCAACAGGAGATCCAAAAGAAAAAAGAAGTGACAGAAATTTGTATGATGATGTCAAAGGAAACTTACAGGAAGAGAACCATATAAGAGACCTGAACTGCAAACCATCATGGAACAGAAAGACAGAAGGTTCCAGAAAAGATATTTTCAGAAAATAAATAAATAAAAGGCATGGGGCAGTTACTGGCAGATTATATGAGAAGTCCAACTACTTAAAATTTATATTAGAATTACATTCTAACTAAAAGCAAATGACCAACACAATAACACTAAAGAAATGGATGACAAGAAAGGTGCACAAGAGGTACAGACAACAAAGATAAATACTTTTACATACACAATACTGCATTATCAGAAATAACAAACATTAATCATGGGTGGATACATAAATAGATAGGCTAAATGATCAAGCAAAAGGGAATATACCCATGACCATATATAAGTTTGGTAGATGATATTTCTACTTATGTATTTGTATGTGTTATAGAAATGTCCATATATATACTAGAGCTAACAGAGCAAAGTTTTGTTAACTTCTCAGTCACAGCCAAACACTTTGAGGGAGTGAGTCACTGGCCCATGGGCTGGGAAACATGATCATGGGGACATCAGTTCAATTTACCTAACATCCACAAAAACATTGTTCTACATGCTACTTTACTAGGGTCTTAAAAGCTTGCAAACAGCCATCTAAGATGGAGCAATTGGTCTCTCCTTGGCTGGAGCAAAGAAGAATGAAAAGCTAAAGGTGAACCTATGTGACCCAATGATCAGAACTCGACGGTGCCTGGATATCACTGTCAACCACTCAGAAAGGGGTTAAAATAGAAGATTTTTGATAGAGTGGAAAAAAACACAATCATGAAAAGGAACAAGCTTACTAGTCTGAGAGAGACTGGTGAAACCCCCAAGATTATGGTCCCTAGTCACCATTCAAGCATAGAATTGAACTCACTCCTGTGTCTTCCAGGAAAACAACAGGTAGGCATATGAGGTGAACATTTATACCAGGTAGGTACAGTCAATCATGGGAGACCAAAAGGACAGTATTTGTACAGGGAGAAAGCTCAGAGGGCAGACATGTATAGGAAAGAAGGACACAGAGAAAGGGTAACCACAGGGAAGAAGTGGGAAGAGGTGTTACATTATGGGGACAGCAATCAATGATCTAATAAAAATATATATTCAGAGGTGTTTACGATTTTACAGAGCTATTACAAGTTATAGAAAAACTTTACCTTTGATACAAAGAAAACTAGGTAAGTGCAAAAGAAAAAATAATAACTCTAAAAGGCAAAAGGTCTGACAAGAAACTATAATCATTCTACCATATTTGGGCTCAGAAGTGCAAAAAAGAAAAATACATCCACACACATAACAATAGATCAGGTGTCATTGAGTCAACTCCAACTCATGGAGACTCCACGTGTGTCAGAGCAGAACAATGCTCCACAGGGTTTTCACGGCTGTGAACTTTCAGAAGCAGATTGCTAGGCTTTTCTTTCAAGGTGCCTCTAGGTGAACTTGAACTGCCAGCTTTTCTGTTAGCAGCCAACCAAGCACACTAACCACTCAGGGTCTCCATACACACAAAAACATATGTTCATAATATTGAAAATGGATTTAATAAAACATTGAAATATTAACTATATTATGAAATAGAAAAAGAATGCAGAGAGAGATAAATCCCCATCTACCATGTTGTTAGCTGCCATCACGTCAGCTCTGACTCATGGCACCCTCATGTACAACAGAATGAAATGTTTCTGTGTCTTGAGCCATCTTCATGATACTTGGCATGTTTGAGTCCATTGTTGTGGCTGTTGTGTACTGTCTTCCAATCTAGGGGGATCATCTTCCAGCACTGTATAAAACAATATTATGGAGCAATCTATAAGGTTTTCCTTGACTAATTTTCAAAAGTAGAGCATTGGGCCTTTCTTCCCAATCTGTCTTAATGTGGAAGTTCTATGGAAACTTGCTGTGGTAGTTAAGGTTGTGTGTCAACTTGGATGGGCCATGGTTTTGAATGGCTACACAGCTGGACATAGTTATTCCCTATGATGAGATTATAATTACCTCCATGGTGTAATCTTCTGTGAGCAGCTAAGTAGTTATCTTCAGGGTGTGGCTTGCTTCCAATATACATGGAGAAGCTTCGAGGAAGGTCACTAGGTTTTTGGCACATTCCTGCCATGTTGCCTGTTGCTCTTGGGATTGTTCCTGGACTTAACCAGTGCCTGCCGTGTTGTGTGCTGAACTTGAGATTGTGCCACTTTACCAGCTGATCATGGGTTCCTTAGCCTCAGCAGCCAATAGCTGCATGAGTCAGAAGCCACCTCCAGCTCCAGTGGGCCTGGAACAAAAAGCAGAGCTGAAGCTCAAGGTCAAGGCTCTAGAGCTGGCACTCTGAATTCAGACTTCTAGCCTCCTGTACTGTAAGAGAATAAATTCCTATTTGTTGAAGCTATCCACTTGTGATATTTCTGTTATAATAGTAGTAGAGAACTAAGACACATTTCTACTATGGGTGACTCTACGAGTATTAGAAATACTGGTAGCATATCTCCCAGCATCATAACAACACTCTATGCATCACAGTATGACAAACTAACAGACTGATGATGCCATCTACTACAGTAAGAAGTAATTGTCTCAAAGGAAGTTGGGGGTATGAAGAAGGACATAAGGAAAAGGCACGAGGAATTCTGTGATGTTTGGAATAATAAGTTATGTCTGTTTTCCCAGTATTCCATCAACCTTAGCATTTTCCTTGATTTTTACTGAGATTTTATCTTAATAGTTGCATAAATATAAGCCAGGTTGAGTTTAGCAGACCTCCATTTTGAGCTTTCACCTCTATCACTGCTTTACTCAGTAGATAATGAAGTACCTTGGGCAGTGAATAGAGTTCTAAATATAACATACAGATAAATCTGAATATGCATGTGAATACTGGAAAATTAAAAAGCAAGGCCAAAGAAGAATTGATGAATTTGAATTGTTGGTGTGGGTGAAGAATAATGAATATACACCATGGACTACCAGAAGAACAAACAAATTTGTCTTGGAAGAAGTACAGAGCCAGAATGCTCCTTAGAAGCAAGGATGACAAGACTGTTTCACTTGCTTTGGACATGTCATCTGTAGGAACCAATGGCTGGAGAAAGATATCATGCCTGGCAAAGTAGAGAGTTGGTGCAAAAGAGGAAAACCCTTAATGAGATGGATTGACACAGTGGCTGCAACAATGGGCACAAATACAGCAAGAATTGTGAGGATGGTGCAGGAGTGGACACTGTCTCATTCTCTATACAAAAGGTCATCTCTGTAAGTCAGAGGTGACTAAACGGTACCTAACAGCAACTTTGAAAGGCAATTAGTAATAATGTGCCTTTCTTCATGTGCATTTCCATACTCAGTGTAACAAACACTACCCTTCAAGACTGGTAAATGTGTGCTTATAAACAAGATATTTGCTAACACAAATGCCTAGAGACAGTTATCTCTTTCTCATCCCTAGTGTTGTTGTTAGATGCCATTGATCAGGTTCAGCTCATAGCAACCCTGTGTACAACAGAATAGAACATTGCACAGTCCTCCACAATCTTCATAATAATTGCTATGTTTGAGCCTATTGTTGTAGGCACTATGTCAATCCATCTCACTGAGGGTCTTCCTCTTTTTTACTGACCCTCAACTTTACTAAGCATGTCTTTATCCAGGGACTGTTTCCTACTGATAACATGTCCAAGCTACATGAAACAAAGTCTCACCATCCTCACTTGTAAGAAATATTCTGGCTATACTTCTTCCAAGACAGATTTGCTCATTCTTATGGAAGTACGTGGTATAGTCAACATTCTTCACCAACACCATAATTCAAAGGTATCAATTCTTCTTCAACCTTACCATCCAGCTTTTGCATAAATATGAAATGACTGAAGTTGCCATGGCTTGGTCAGGTGCACCTTAGTCCTCAAGGTGAAATTGTTGCTTTTTAACTATTTAAAGAGGTCATTTGCAGCAGATTTGCCTGATGCAATATGCTGTTTTGAGTCTGGCTGCTCCCTTGGGCATTGACTGTGGAGCCAAGTAAAATGAAATCCTTAAAAACTTTCAATCTTTTCTCCATTTATCATGATGTTCCTTACTAGTCCAGTTGTGAGGAATCTTGTTTTCTTTATGTTGGGGTGTAATTCATACTGAAGGCTATAGTCTTTGATCTTCATCAGTGAATGCTTCAAGTCCAGATAGGTTGCAGAAAAAAATCCTGTTTTGCTACCATTGCCAGGTAATTGATATGCCAGCCAGTTCTGCATGGATCATACCATGGCCTGCAAGATGTGTGAAGCTTCCATATCTCCAGTTACGGAATGGGGAATGGATCAGTATGAGACCTAAGAAGTTATGGGTCAAGTGTACATGAAGTATGTGCAAGAAATAGAAGAAAAGTAGTTCTGATATAGAGTACATAAAGAATAGTCTGAATGTTCTTGGTCTAGTAATTTCATCTTACTATATAGTATAAAGGAGGAGTTCTGGTGGCATAGTGCCTAACGCATAGGACTGCTAACCAGAAGGCTGACAGTTCAAATCC
>NW_006921707.1:2699725-2700688 GCF_000298275.1 Orycteropus afer afer
AGAGAGAGAGAGAGAGAGAGAGAGAGAGAGAGAGAGAATTTTTGTACCACAAAAATGCTCTACTACATGTTTTAATTTACCCAAAATGTTTACAAATCACAATATTGTGAGGGCTATAGATATATAATTGACCAAATCAAAACCAGGTGTCAGAAATCTGCTAAAGAAAGACCAGCATCTATTTCAAAATTGAATATTTTTTTAGCAAACCTGTGCAGAAAGATGAAATGTTGAATGTGCAGCTGCACATGTAATTCTGTGAAATAAGACTTTTCATATAGATCAAATGGCAATGCTTCTATTTAATTTAGCTAATTTTCTACCCTATATATTCATGCACTTTTGTGAAAAGTAAAGTGATAGATGTCAATATATTGGTTCCATTAGCAGAAGCAAACCATCACAAACAACTAATTATGCCAATTTCATTATCTGTATCATTAGATCCATCAAATGGAAAATGAGATAGGTTAAGTATAATAATGATTTGAATTTTTCATACAACTTATAGAATCAAAGTAAACTATTAGATATTCATTTTATTAAAGATAAAATAGCCAATGTTTCTGTGACTACTACCGAGAAAAAAAAAAATTTTGTTTTTCCAGTGATATTATACATACAAATTTTGTGGAGCACATAATCATGATTAAAAACAATTCACTTACTAAGTTACAAACTTATGATTCAGAAATATCGAATTTTAGATTTAGATTGTAGTGCACATAAGATTCATAATTACATACAAGTATGTTATAATTCCACCAGTTAAAAAGAAGGTAAAGTTTTCAAATTTTAGAAGTATTTGTATGTATATTCAACAACTGACTATAAAACTTGACAAAAAGCTAATGCAAAAATTAAACAACAAATAAACAAAAAAAAGAGCTTCCACATGGTGATCCACATTTTTGCTTGTTACTACCTATCATCTAATATTTCAATCTTTGAATTGTTGTTGTT
>NW_006921707.1:2702318-2715993 GCF_000298275.1 Orycteropus afer afer
TTTTTCTTCATACAGTCCAGCTTCTCGGATTATTTGCTCAGCATATAGATTGTATAAGTGTGGAGAATGTAATTCTTTGAATTACAACTTTGTAAAATAATGTGTCTTACAATTGCATGAAACTTTTTTATTATCAAAGTCTTTACATTTTGATTGTGTATCTTTCAGAATCACATGAAAATCTATAATTATAGATTAAATTATTAAATTCATATCTTGGAACTTTTAAAGAATTGCAATGGTTCAAAAGAAAGTTTGCAGGAAGATGCTGAAATTTATCACTACAAAAGTAAATAAGAGAACTCAATGGGACATTTGGTTTGATAATGAGTTTTTAGCTATACCAAAAGCACAATCTATGGAAAAAAATTATACATTCGAATTTATTAAAATTAAAAACTTCTCTTTTTTGAAAGGCACCAGTAAGAGAATGAAAAGAAAACCCACAGAGTGGGAAAAAGTATTTGCAAAATATGTATCTGGTAAAGATCTTGTGCTCAAAATATAAAAGAACTCCTAAAATGCAACAATTAAAACAGACATACATAGCATATGAAAATACAATCATCATAATATGTAATTAGAAAATTTAGAATTAAAATAATAAAGAAATACCACAACACATCTATTTGAATGGCTAAGATTCAAACAACTGATAATACCAATTGCTGATAAGGATGCAGAACAAGGAGTTTCACTCATTGACAATGGGAATGCAAAATGGAACAGACACTGTGGAATACAGTTTGGTAGTTCTTTTTAATGCTAAACATAGACTTACTATGATCCAGTAATTATGCCTCTAGGTAGTTACCAAACAAATTTTAAAGATTATGTACACAAAAAAAATACATAAGTGTTTACAGCAATTTTATTCATAACCACCAAAAACTGAAAGTAATTAAGAAGCCCTTCAGTAAGTGTGAGTAAATAAACTATGATGTATATTTTAAAAAATGAGTTGTTATACAGTAATTAAAAAGAAATGAGCTGTCAAGACACAAAAAGAAAAGATTGAATCATAAATTCACATTGTTAAGTAAATAAAGCCAATCTGAAAAGCAAGTTGTTGTTGCTGTTGTTGTTGTTAGGTGCTATCAAGTTGAGTCCAATTCACAGCAACCTTATATACAACAGAATGAAACACTTCCCAGTCCTGTGCCAGCCTCACAATCCTTGCTATGCCTGAGCCCATCATAGCAGCCACTATATCGATCCATCTCATTGAAGGCTGTCCCCTTTTCTGTTAACCATCCATTTTACCAAGCGTGATATCCTTCTCCAGGGAATGGTCTCTTCTGACAACATAACCAAATTAGGTGAGACTAAGTCTGGTTATTCTCACTTCCAAGGAGTGTTCTGCCTGCACTTCTTCCAGGACAGATTTGTTGGTTCTCCTGGAAGTCCACAGTATTTTCAGCGTTCTTTTTGGTACAGTGACTGAATTCTTTCCATCTTCTTTTGATGTTTCCTGCATCATTCAATATTTTGCCCATAGACCCTTTTAATATTGCAACTCAAGACTTGAATTTTTTCTTCAGTTCTTTCAGCATAAGAAATGCTGAGTGTGTTCTTCCCTTTTGGTTTTCTAACTCCAGGTCTTTGCACATTTTATTATAGTAATTGGCTTTGTCTTTCGAGCTGCTCTTTGACATTTTCTGTTCAGCTCTTTTAACTTGTCATTTCTTCCATTTGTTTTAGCTTCTCTCTAAGAGTTACTCTTCAAGAGTAAGTGTCAAAGTCTCTTCTGACATTCATTTTGGTCTTTTCTTCCTTTCCTGTCTTTCTAATTACCTATTGCTTTCTTCATGTATGATGTTGATGTAATTCAACAATTCATCTGGTTTCCAGTCATTGGTATTTAAAGTGTCAAATCTATTATTTAGATGGTGTCTATATTCAGATAGGAAATAATCAAGGGCATATTTTTGCTCTTGTGAACTTCTTATAATTGTCTTCAGCTTCAACTTGAACTTTCATTTGAGCAGTTGATGATCTGTTCCACAGTCAGCTCCTGGTCTTGTTTTGGCTGAAGATATTGAGCTTCTCCATCACCTCTTGCCACAGATGGAGTCAATATGATTCCTGTGTATTCCATCTGGTGAAATCCATGTGTATAGCCACTATTTATGTTGTTGAAAAAAAAAAGTGTTTTCAATGAATAAGTCGCTGGTCTTGCAAAACTCTAACATGCAATCTCCAGCATCATTTCTATCACCAGGACCATATTTTCCAACTACTGGTGATTCTTCTTTGTTTCCAACTTTTGTATTCCAATCACCAGTAATAATCAACATATCTTGATTGCATGTTTGGTCCACTTCAGACTGCAGAAATTGGTAAAAATCCTCAATTTCCTCCACTTTGGCTATGGTGGTTGGTGCATGAAATTGAATAATAATAATATTAACTGATCTTCCTTGTAGCCTGTGGTAGTTGGAGCTGTGTTTCAACTTGGCTGGACCACAATTCTGTGTGATTTAAGCAGTAGTGATGTGGGTTATTCCCATGATAGATTCAGATGTATATGTTTTGAGCAACCAATCAGTTGACAGGGAGTTTCCCTAAGGGTGTGGCCTGCTTCCAGTATATTTATGTATATCCTGGGAAAAGAGACACTTTTCTGTGGATCAGGATCCTGTTGTGCTGTCTACAACTGTCCATTAGTGAACAATCCACCATTTGGCCTGGAGATCTTGGATTTGTCATTCATTGGAGTCAACAGCTGGTATATTGCCTGCCAACCTTAAGGTCCTCAGCCCTGTAGCTATGTGAGTTGGGAAGAGCCTCCAGCTTGATGTTGGATCCAAGAACTTTGGACTTGCCAGCTTCTATGAGTGTGTGAGCCATTTTCCTAAGATAAATTTGCCTTTCTCTGTATGAATATATAAGCTTTACCAGTTTTGCTTCTCTAGAGAACCAATCCTAACACATAGGCTTATGTATATTATACTATCACTGACAGCATTGTCCTAGAGGACAGATCTTGAAACATTGTTTGTGACGATGAATATGATGCCATTCCTCTTCAATTTGTCATTCTCAGCATAGGAGATCACATGGTTGTCTGATTCAAAATGGCCAGAACCAGTCCATTTCAACTCACTAATGCCTAAGCTATCGATCTTTATGCATTTCATTTCATTTTTGACAACTTCCAATTTTCCTACATTCATACTTCATACATTCCATGTTCCAATTATTAATGATGATTGCAGCTGTTTCTTCCCATTTTAAGTCATGTCACACCAGCAAATGGAGATCCCAAAAGCTTTACTCCATCTACATCATTAAAGTTGACTCTACTTTGAGGAGGCAGCTCTTCCCCAGTCACATTGTGAGTGCCTTCTGACCTGAGGGACTCATCTTCTGGCACTAACTTGGACAAAATTTCAGGGCTATTCATAAAGTTTTCCAGTAATATATAAGACAGTGTTTCACTGATATTCATAGGGTTTTCACTGGCCAAATCTTTGAGAAGTAGATGGCCCTTTCCTTCTTTTGAGTCTGTCTGAATCTGGAAGCTCCACTGAAACCTGTCCACCATAAGTGACCCTGTTGGTATTTGAAATACTGGTGGCATAGCCTCAGCCTCACAACAACATACAAACCACCACACTACAACAAACTGATAGAAAAGTGGTGGCTGAAAAGCATACATACAAATTGTCAGTGTACATACTGGAAAATTACATGGCACTTTGGAAATGATGAAACTACAAACACTATTAAACAGAGAAAGGGGAAGAAAAATAGTAGTTACCAAGTGTTTAGAAAGAGAAGAGGAGGGAAGCTAAGGTAAAGTACAAGAAAATTCTAGGGCAATAAAATTTTCTGTATGATATTTTAGTGGTAGATACATGACACTATGCATTAGTCAAGCTTCATAGATCTTTATGGCACAAACAGTGAAACTTAATGTATGCCAATTTAAAAAAATAAGAAGATCACAAGAACTTCAGTATGGAATACAAAATGTGACAAAATGATGTAATTTCATTAAAATATATTAAATATGCTCACTACAAATTGTGGGGGAAAATATGCTGACCTGAATAACTTTGGAAATAAGTGGGTCATGTAAGACTTATAGTAAGAGAAATTGTACATAAACATTGTATTCTAGTTGATAACAATATTTGCCACAAAATCAAAACCAAATACACTGCCATTGAGTAGGATCTGACTCATAGTGATCCCCTCCTTGAGTTTCCAAGGCAGTATCACTATGGAAGTAGATTGCCCAATCTTCCTTCCGAGGAGTGGCTGGTGGGTTTGAACTGCCAGCCTTCTGGTTAGCAGTCAAATGCCTTAGGCACTATGCCACCAGAGCTCCGATTTGCCACAAAGGTATGGGTTAATAATTCTGATACCACTATACATGTAAACTAGATTTGAACAATTAAATAAATAGATGGCAGATGGTGGGAGCCTGGTTTCTCACTGTTGGATTGGGAATTTGCAGATAAGCAATGGAAGGCGATTAGAATGACCCTTGGTAATGGATTAGAGTTGGAGACTTAAATAGTAATTCATGTTTAGTTTAAAATAGATACAAATGGTTACATATAAATATGTATAGGTATGCGTATGTACACAGATTAGTATAAAATATATTTCCTTGCTTGTCAGCTGAGAGAATAAGGAAGAAACAACACTTCAGTGTAAGGAGCATACTTAGTGCCCAGATCTTAGTTTCTAATACCATTGGCCAATAAAAGAAACTGTGTATCTTTTGGAGATCTGGCTGATTCTGTGTCAAGAAATATGTAAGAGTGCCAGAAGGTAAGGAAGTACTCAAAAGAAAAGAAAACCACCAGATTGATTGGACATGTCAAAGGAATACAAAGTCAACATGGAAGAGTTTCCAATGAGGAACAATTAGAGAAACAAAATGTACCACTGTGCCACCAAGGCTCCTTAGCATACTGATACAAGATGTTAACAATAGGGAAAACTGCGTATAGGTATATGGGAACTCCTGGTACTATCTTCATATTTTTTGTTAAATCTAAAAACTATTCTAAAGTAAAAAGTATATTTTAAAAAAAGTAAAGGAGAATGTGAGGAAGGTAAATATGAGAGCACAAATCTTCCAGAAGATTTAATTTTGAAATTCTAATAATTGCAATTGAGAATATCTTGACTTATGGGAAGAATATTTGATAGACCATCAATATTAATCAGATACATTTACATTCTGTTTAAAAATGAAATGAAATGGAGAATGCATGCAATTTTGAAACTTTGAAATGTGGCAAACTACTCTAAAGAACTGCAAATGGAGGTAATGAGCTTTGTCTGGAAAAGAATTGTCAAGTAAAGGTACTCTGAAAGGAAGGAAAAAGACAGTACCCGGGGAAATATTTATCCTGGATGATTTATATATTTCAATATAAAACAGAAATTTGCAAATAGTTCCTTTTATCAAAATTTGCTCTGTGTTTGCCATATACATCAAGTTTTAATGGCAATATTTTCTCAATTAAAAATAATGTGGTCTATAAAAAGGAGTCAATTGAATGTATCAAGAATTTTAAATGTACTAGTAATAAATTGCAAGCTTGAAGTTTAGTCAATTTTATGAAACATGGCATAAATACAAATTTATTTAAGATGAAGCTGATTATTGTATATGACTTTTTTTCCAAGGTAATATTCTGTTCATTTTGTTGTTGTTGTTGTTCATTTTATTTTTAATACTCATAAAATTAATGAAAATATTTTTTCTATTTCTTTAATAATCAGGGGACTTCTGGTGGCATAATGCCTAAGGCATTTGACTTGCTAACCAGAAGTCTGGCAGTACAAACCCACCAGCCACTCCTCAGAAGGAAGATTGGGCAATCTAATTCCACAGAGATACTGCCTGAGAAACCCAAGGAGGGGTCACTGTGAGTGGGTATCAACTCAACTACAATGAGTTTTCAGTGAGTTAATAACCAGTCATGTTATTTCCATCTTTAAAAACTTTGAACAAAGTTTTAAAATGGAAATGCTTTTTCTTACAATATGATAAAGTAATTTTTCAGTCAATAATAAAATTTCAAATATATGTAATAAATTATTTTAGCATTCCTTTTCACTCTTAAAATTTTTCTGATTTGGATGATAAATTATATGGTAACTCTAGTTTTAAGTCTTGTAGCACTATTTGTCCTTTTAAATCACATTCATGAATAACTCTCATAGAACCAAAAAATATATACATATAGGAAAATATCACTATTGGAGAGAAATAAACAATGAACATAATGTATCACTTTCCAGTCATTTAGTGTGCAAACAGCTCACAACAAATATTATAGCTGCAAGTAAATAAGTCAATTCATTTTCTATAAAAACAGACATACAAATTTACTTGTTTATTTCATGAATTTAAAATATTACACTGAGTAGTTACTGTTGTTAGGTGCCGTCGAGTTGTCTCCGACTCATAGCCACCCTATGTAGAACAGAACGAAACACTGACCAGCCCTGGGCCACCCTCACGATCCTTGCTATATCTGAGTCCATCATTACAGCCACTGTGTTAATCCACCTTGTTGAGGGACTTCCCCTTTTTCAATGACCCTCCACTTTACCAAGCACGATATCCTTCTCCAGAGAATGGTCCCTTCTGACAGCGTGGCCAACGTAGTTGAGAGGAAATCTGGCCATTCTCTCTTCCAAGGAGCATTCCAGTTGCACTTCATCCAGGACAGATTTGTTAGTTCTTTTAGCAGTGCATGGGACTTTCAGTATTCTTCTCAAATGCCACAACTCAAAAGCATCAGCTCCTCTTGGGTCTTCCTTATTTATTGTCCAGCCCTAACATGCATATGAAATTATTGAAAACACCATGGCTTGGTTTAGTCACAGTGTAGTCTTCAAGGAGACATTTTTGCTTTTAAGCACTTGAAAGAGTTCTTTTTGCAGCAGATTTGCCCAGTGCAATATGTCATCTGACATCTTGACTACTGCTTCCATTTTAGAACCAAGTAATATGAAGTCTTTGACAACTTCAATCTTTTCTCCCTTTATGTTGTGATGCTGCTTATTGGTCCTATTGTGAGAATTTTTGTTTTCTTTATATTGAGGTGTAATCCATACTGCAGATGGCAGTCTTCAATCTTCATTGGTAAATGCTTCAAGTCCTCCTCACTTTCAGCAAGCAAAGTTGTGTCTTCTGTGTATCACAGGTTGTTAATGAGTCTTCCTCTAATCCTGATGCCATGTTCTTCTTATAGTACAGCTTCTTCGATTATTTGCTCAGCATACAGATTGAATAAGTATGATGAAAGGATACAACCCTGATGCACTCCCTCCTGATTTTAAACTATGAGGTATCCCCTTGTTCTGCTTTTGTCTATATACGGTCTATATACGGGTTCCTCACAAGGACAATCAAAGGTTTTGGAATTCTCATTCTTCTCAATGTCATCCGTAATTTGTTATGATCCACACGATCAAATGCTTTTGCATAGTCAATAAAACATAAGCAAACATCTTTCTGGTATTCTTTGCTTTCAGCCAAGATCCATCCGACATCAGCAATAATACCCTTCATTCTATGTCCTCTTCTGAATCCAGCTTGCATTAGTGGAAGTTCTCTGTCAACATGCTGCTGCAACAACTTTTGAATTATCTTCAGTAAGATTTTAGTTGTGTGTGTTATTAGTGATTTTGTTCAATAATTTCCACATTCTATGGGATCACCTTTCTTTGGAATGAGTACAAATATGGATTTCTTCCAGCCAGTTGTCCAGGGAGATGTCTTCCAAATCTTTTGGCATAGATGAGTGAGTGCCTCCTGCACAGCATCCATTTGTTGAAACATCTTAAATGGTATTTAATCAATTCCTGGAGCCTTGTTTTTTCACTTCTTTCAGTGCAGCTTCAAATTCTTCTTTCAGTAACATTGGTTCTTGATAATATGCCACCTCCTGAAATGGATGGACATTGACCAATTCTTTCTGGCACAGTGACTCTGGGTATTCATTCTATCTTCTGCTGATGTCTCCTGAATCACTCAATATATTGCCCATAGAATCTTTCAATATTGCAACCCCAGGCTTAAATCTTTTTCTTCAGTTCTTTCCACTTGAGAAATGTTGAGTGTGTTCTTCTTTTTTTGGTTTTCAAACTCCAGATTTTTGCACATTTCCTTATAATAATTGGCTTTGTCTTCTCAAGCTGCTGTTTGAAATCTGTTCAGCTTTTTTTATGTTGTCCTTTCTTTCATTTGCTTTAGCTACTCTCCACTCAAAGGCATGTTTCAGAGTCTCTTCTGACATCCATTTTGGTCTTTGCTTCCTTTCTTGTTTTTTTAATGACTTTTTGCTTCCTTCATGGATGATGTTCTTGATGTCATCCTACAATCCCTCTAGGTTTCCATCATTAGTGTTCAATGTATCAAATCAAATTTATTCTATAGATGGTATCTAAATTCAGGAGAGATATAATCAAGGTCATATTTTAGCTCTTGTCGATTTGTTTTAATTGTTTTCAACTTAAACTTGCATAGGAGTAGTTGATGGTCTGTTCCACAATCAGCTCCTGGCCTTGTATTGTTGTTGTTGTTGTTGTTACTGTTTTTAAATTATGCTTTGGGTGCAAATTTACAGAGCAGAATTTGTTTTATATTCAACAGTTCGTGTACATTTGGTTTCACTCCCTGAATACCATCCCCAACCTAATGCGCTCTCCTCCTCTACCTTCCCTGTGACTGCCCCACCCCTGTGCCCTTCCTAATTATGCACTCCTTGTATCCAGCTTTCCCTCCATGTGAATCCCACCGCACTGGTGCCCCGTGGCTAGTTGATACAAGGGGTGTATCTCCGTAGGGTAAGTAGTTGCATCACCCTGGGTTTGGTGTTCTGCATGTAAGTCTTACTATTGTTGGCTAAGAGCCAGTCCTTGGGAGTGAATCTTATCCCAGGCCTGAAGTGTATCCCAGAGCCATCATATTGGGGGTCCTACCAGACCCATCCAACCAGTAATTCTGGTCGTAATTGTATTTTTGCATTTTGTTCCACATTTTTCCTCCCACTATATCCAATATATTCTGTTTTGGTCCCTTCCTGAGTGGCTGGCATTGGTAGCCAGGCACCATCTAGTTCTTCTGGTCTCAGGGTCCATTATATCATAGAACTAATTATTTCTAAATGTCTTCAGTTTTCTTCACTCTTCTTCACTTCAGACGAGAGGACACCATTAGCTGCATCTTAGATTGCCACTAGAAAGCTTTTAAGACCCTAGTTCTACTCACTAAAGTAGGTTGTGGAACAAGATTTTTATGTATTATGTTATGCCAATTGAGCCTGGTGTTCCCCAACACTACGGTCTTGAATCAGCAGACCCAGTAGTTCTCTCTCCCAAGGTGTTTGGCTGTCTCTGAGGGATTACACGATCTTCTTTTGCTTCTGTAATGATTATAGTTATTTTGTATTACTATTATTTGTGTGTGCCTAAGGCAGTTGACTGCTAACCAGAAGGCTGGTTGTTCAACCCACCAGCCACTCCTTGGAAGGAGGGTTGGGCAATCTACTTCCATAGTGATACTGCCTCAGAAACCCAAGGAGGGGTCACTATGAGTCAGGTCTGATTCAAAGGCACATAACAACAACAACAACAACAAGTATTTGTGCAAGATTATCCTTAGCTGCTGAATCTATCACTGGTCTAGAGTATATTCTTGTTCACCGAGCCCCATCTGATTTTCTCAGTTCCCTATGCATTCATTCGTAGCCTGGTGTTTGGTGTTAGCAGTAATGCAGTATTGTGCACATATTGGTATTAGCCTCCGTTGTCTATATCTTATGTGCATAATTTGGTGTCCTCTCTTTCCCCAATGTTATTATGCTGGTCATAGACTTTTTCCATACTGTCCCTCCACTTACCCAATTCAGGATGTGGCCCCTAACTAGTCTGAAATTTTCCCTTCCCTTCCCTCCCACCCCCAGTAACTTACAAAGTGAGTTCCCTTCCCTAAGCAAACCATTCCTTAATTTTTTACAGTAGTGGCCTCATACAATACTTGTCCTTCTGTGATTGACTTATTTAACTCAGCATAATCTCCTTCAGGTTCATCCACATTGTGAGATGATTCGTGTATTCTTCATTGTTCTTTAATGTAGCATAGTATTCCATTGTGTGCATGTACAATAATTTGGTTATCCATTCACCTGTTAATGGGCATTTAGGTTGTTTCCATCTCTTTGCTACAGTGAACTGTGGTGTGATGAACATGAATTTACACATGTCTGTTCATGTCCTGTCCCCAGCACTTAGGATATATTCTTAGTAGTGGAATTGCTAGTGCCTAAGGCATTTGACTGCTGGTAGCATAGTGCCTAAGGCATTTGACTGCTGACCAGAAGGCTGGCAGTTCAAACCCACCAGCCACTCCTCGGAAGGAAGACTGGGCAATCTACTTCCGTAGTGATACCACCTCAGAAACCCAAGGAGGGGTCACTATGACTTGGATCCAACTCAACGGCACACGGCACATAACAACAACAATGGAATTTCTAGTTCAAATAGTATTTGTATTTTCAGTTTTTCTAAGGAAATGCCATACCATTTTCCACAATGGTTGTACCATTTTTACAGTCCCACCAGCAGTCTATGAGAGTTCTGATCTCTCTACAACCTCGCCAGCATTTGTTATTTTCTGTCTTGTTGAACTATGCTATCATTGCTGGTGTGAGATGATATCTCATCATTGTTTTGATTTGCATCTCTCTAATGGCTAATGGCTAATATGAAAGGAAGACTGGGCAATCTACTTCTGTAGAGATACTGCCTCAGAAAACCAAGGAGGAGTCATTATGAGCCAGAACTGACTCAACAGCAGTGAATTTGGCTTGGTTTTAATGGGTAATAATCATGAGTAATTCCTCACATGTTTTTTGGCCATCAGCATATCATCTTTAGTGAAGTGTCTGTTCATGACCCTTGTCTGGCCTTGTTTTGGCCTAAGATATTGAGCTTTTTCATTGCCTCTTCCCACAGATGTACTCAATCTGATTTATGTGTACTCCATCTGGCAAAGTCCCTGTGCATAGCCACTGTTTGTGTTCTTGAAAAAAAGTATTTGCAATGAATTTGTCTTGCAAAATTCTATCATGCGATCTCCAGCATTATTTCTACCACCAAGACCATGTTTTCCAACTACTGGTGACTCTTCTTTGTTTCCAACTTTTGCATTCCAATCACCAGTAATAATCAACCACTACCTCATAATTAGTGAAGATCTGCATATACAATAGGTAATCAGTTTTATAATAAATAATATCTTGATTTCTGTTCAATGCTGTCTTCCACATTTTTGTCAGGAATTTTATTGGCATTATTTATGAATCTTAATGATAGCCTATGAGAAAGGTAAAAATGTTATCATCTCTAAAATGCATAATTTATAATAGAAAATGTGGTTCAGGTTTAAGGAGCATAGGACTAAGAGCCAAATTTTATAATTACCAACTATTTGATATTATAATGGTATTTGGGACTACTTTTCATTATATTATAATCTACTGCAATAGGACTTTTTGTTCTAAGAAAAAGTAGGGAGACATTCTCCTATTCAACACAAAATAGTGTTCAAATTGATGCAACATTAGAACAATTGTTTAGGTTCCTTTTATTAAAATCAATCAATCAATTTATTAATTAGTTAAAAAGACCTTGGATATAGCCCTAAAGGTTGTGATAGAAAAAGTTAATTCTTTAACACAGGATGAATGAGGGTCACGCACTGCAATGACTTTTTACACATAATTAGAAATGATACAAATGAGCCAATTTCAACAACTTGAAAAACTTTCTACTGATAGTATCCCCATGGCAACCCAATACAAAACACAATGGTGGTGGTTGTTGTTCTTAGGTGCCATCAAGTTGTTTCTGACTCATAGCGACCTCATGTATAGCAGAACAAAACACTTCCTGGTCCTGTGCCAGCCCAAGATCTTTGCTATACCTGAGCCCATCAATTCAGCTTCTGTGTCAATCCATCTCATTGAGGGCCTTCCCCTTTTTCGTTGACCCTCTACTTTGCCAAGCATTAAATCCTTCTCCAGAGAATGTTGCCTTCTTACAACATGACCAAAGTAGGTGAGATGAAGTCTAGCCATTCTTGTTTCCAAGGACCATTCTGGCTACACTTCTTCCAGGACAGATTTGTTAGTTCTTTTAGCAGTCCCTGGTAATTTCAGCATTCTTAGCCAACACAATTAAAAAGCATCGACTCTTCTTCAGTCTTCCTTTTTCATTGTCCAGGTCTTACATGCATATGAGGTGACTGAAAATACCATGGCTTGTGTCAAGCACACCTCAGTCTTCAAGTAAACATCTTTGGTCTTCAGTACTTGAAAGAGGTCCTTTGCAACAGATTTGCCCAATGCTATATGATGTCTGATATCTTGATTGACGTTTCCATTGGTGTTGATTGTAGAACCAAATAATATGAAATCTTTGACAACTTCAATCTTTTATCCATTTCTCATGATGCTGTTTATTGCTCCTGTTGTGAGGATTTTTGTTTTCTTTATATTGAGGTGTAATCCATATGCCAAACTGTAGTCTTCAATCTTCATCAGTAAGTGTTTCAAGTCATCTTCATTTTCAGTGAGCAAAGTTGTGTCATCTGCATAATGCAGGTTGTTAATGAGTCTACTCCAATCTTAATGCCACATTCTTCTTCATATAGTCCAGCTTCTCAGATTATGTGGTCAGCATACAGATTGAATAAGTATGGTGAAAGGATACAACTCTGACACACTCCCTTCTTGATTTTAAACTATACAATATCCCTTTGTTCTGTTTGAATGACAGTCTCCTGGTCTATGTACAGGTTCCTCATGAGCACAATCTTATGTTCTGGAATTGCCATTCTTCTCAATATTATCCACAATTTGTTATGATCCATGTAATTGAATGACTTTGCATAGTCAGTAAAACACAAGTAAACATCTTTCTGGTGTTCTTTTCTTTGAGCTAAGATCCAATTCAGCAATAATATGCCCCATTCCACATCCTCTTCTGAATCCAGCTTGCATTTCTGGAAGTTCTCTGTCAATATGCTGCTGTAACCATTTTTTAATTATCTTCAGTAAGATTTTCCTTGCATGCAATATTAATATTGTTCAGTAATTTGCACATTCTGTGGGATCACCTTTCTTTGCAATGGGTACAAATATGGATCTCTTTCAGTCACTTGTCTAGGTAGTTGTCTTCCAAATCCCCTGCCATAGCCAACTGAGTGCTTCTAGTGTGGCATCTGTTTGTTGAAACATCTCAATGGGTATTCCATCAATTCTTTGAACCTTGTTTTTCACCAATTCCTTCAGGGCAGCTTCAACTTCTTCCTTCAGTACCATTGGATCTTGATCATATGCCACCTTCTGAAATGGATGAACATCAACCAATTCTTTTTGGTACAGTGACTCTGTGTATTTCTTCCATCTTCTTTTGATGTTTCCTGCATCATTTGATGTATTGCCCATAGAATCTTTCAATATTGTAAGTTGAGGCTTAAATTTCCTCTTCAGTTCTTTTAGCTTGAGAAATGCTGAGTGTACTCTTCCCTTGTGGCTTCCCAACTCCATGTCTTTACACACTTCATTGTAATAATTGAGTTTGTCTTCTCAAGCTTCTCTTTGAAATCTTCTGTTTGGATCTTTTATCTTGT
>NW_006921707.1:2722463-2767091 GCF_000298275.1 Orycteropus afer afer
TATATACCTTGCTGTTTTGTGTGTGTGTGTGTGTGTGTGTTTCTCTAGAGAACCCAATCTAACACAAACGGACTTGTTTTAATTGTCTTCAGCTTCAACTTGAACTTACAAATAAGCAGTTGATGGTCAGTTCCACAAGAAGCTCCTGGCCTTGTTATGGCTAAAGATAATGCATTTCTCCATCGCTTCTTGCCACAGATGTAGTCAATCTGATTTCTTTGCACTCCATCTGACAAAGTGCATATATGTAGGTGCCATTTGTGTTGTTGAAAAAAGGTATCTGCAATGCATAAGTTGTTGATCTTGCAAAATTATATCATGCAATCTCCAGCATTATTTCTATCACCAAAGCCATATTTTCCAACTATCGGTGATTCTTCTTTGTTTCCAACTTTTGCATTCTAGTCACCAATGAAAATCAGCACATCTTGATTGCATATTTGGTCAATTTTGGACTGCAGAAGTTGGTAAAAATCTTCAATTTCCTCATCTTTGGCTTTGGTTATTGATGTGTAAATTTGAATAATAGTAGTATTAACTGGCTTTCCTTGTAGGTGTATGGATATTAGTCTATCACTGACAGCATTGTACTTCACAATAGATCTTGAAATACTCTTTGTGACGATGCCACACCATTCCTCTTCAACTTGTCTTTCCTGGCAAAGTAGATCATATGATTATCTGATTCAAAATGGCCAAAACTGGTCCATTTCAGCTCACGAATGCCTAGGATATCAATCTTTATGCATTCCCTTTCACTTTTGACAACTTCCAATTTTCCTAGATTCATACTTCATACATTCCATGTTCTGATTATCAATGGATGTTTGCAGCTATTTCTTTTCATATTGAGTCATCCCAGTTCAGCAAATGGAGGCCCCAAAAGCTCTATTTTATCCATATCATTAAGGTAGGCTCTACTCTGATGAGGCAGCCATTTCCCAGTCATAATTTGAATGTCTTTCAACCCAAGGGGCTCTTCTTCCAGCACTGTGTCTGACAATGTTTCAGGGCTATTCATAGAATTTTCCAGTAATATATCAGACAGTGTTTCACTACTATTCATAAGGTCTTCACTGGCCAATTATTTGAGAAGTGGATTGCCTCTTCCTTCTTCCAAGCCTGTCTCGGTCTGGAAGCTCCACCGAAACCCGTCCACCATGGGCACCGCTGCTGGCACAGCCTCCAGCCTCACAGCAACATGCAAGCCACCACAGCACAACAAACTGACAATTTCATCTCCCTTAGCTGTTCCAACTGCTCCAATCACTTTCTGGGCTACCCGTACCTGTTCCTGCTGGCCCTGTCTGGTGATGCTCCTGCTACCTGGGGGCTGTTCCCCACCCACCTTACCTGTTATGGTCCCAGGCCCTGTCAGCCACTGCTCTCTGCCTCCTGGGGGCTGTCCTCCACCCACCTTACCTGTTCCAGCCACCGGCCCTTAAATATTTCACCTCTCTCCCCTTTTCTCCTTCCTTTGGGCCTGCTCTCATGCTCCCCCTTCCCCCACTCTACCTTCCTGCCTAACAGAGGAATAGGAGTTCTGATTTTCAAATCCAAAGGTGATTTATCTGAGAAGCAAAGCTGGGGACAAACATAGTTTTTCACCTTGCCTCACACAACAATGGAGAAGTACAATTATCTGGTGAATTAAAATATCTTAAATAGCTAATTGAGAGTATTAGACATTTCCTCCATTATTTAGGTAATTGAGGTGGGGGGGAAATATTCAGAGCAAGTGTGACTGTAACTTCCATTAAGTTATTCAACTACACAAATCATAAAAATCTTACTCAGACATTTTTCCCATTCAGCACAAATTTTTGGCTTACATTATTTAAGCTTCTTTCTTTTTATCCTACAGTTCTCCATTCATTTATGTCTTCTTCTACTTCTTGCCTTCTCTTTGTTTTATTTTGCAAACACCAATCCTTACATTTCTCAGAAGGAAGACTGGGCAATCTACTTGCATAGAGATACCACCAACTTAGAAACCCAAGGAGGGATTGCTATAAGTTGGAGATGACTCGACAGCACATAACAAAAACAACGACAATTCTTACATTTACCTTCTAGCTATCCAAAAAGCCAGACTTCAGGTCCTCTCAAGCCCTAGATGTCACTGAACACCATGTTTCAGAGTGACTTCTTCTCCCCATTGGTATTTCTACCATAAGAAACACACTACCACACACAGCTAATAGAAACCTAACATTACATGACTATATATCTCTGGAAACCCTCTTGGGCCAATGTCCTCACATTGTTATGTCCCTCTTTGTTTGACTACCTTGGTTTCCCAATTGTCCAAGTCTGATACCAGGATTTGTGCTCTTCTTGCTATAGAAATGAATGGGGGCCACAGATTAGAAGAGTTGTGTGAGCAATGTGAAATCCTACATTTGTCCCCAGCTTTGCTTCTCTGATAAATCACTTTTGGATTTGAAAATCAGAACTCTGATCCCTCTGTTAGGCAGGAAGTTAGAGTGGGGGAGGGGGGAACCTGAGAGTAGGCCCAAAGGGAAGAGAAAAGGGGAGAGAGGTGGAATATTTAAGAAAGTTAATGAGCTAGAACCTGCAGAAAGCCACAATCACCTGCATTGCCTCCAAAACCAAACCAAACTCACTGCCATTGAGTTGGATCTGACTCATAATTACTCCTCCTTGGGTTTCTGAGGCAGTATCACTACAGAAATAGATTGCCCCATCTTCTTTCCTAGGAATGGCTAGTGAGTTTGAACCCGCAGCCTTCTGGTTAGCAATCAAATGCCTTAGGCACTACTCTACCAGCACTTCTCCTGCCTGGCTTAGCCAATCAAAATTAAGCAGAATGACCACAAACCCAGGAAACCTGAGGTTAAGGAAATTCCCTAACCTGGAGCATGCACAAAAACCTCATACTCTGACCAAGACCTAGTTCCATATCACTATAATATCATTATAATGTAATTACCACCACCACCAAAATGTGCTTTCAGTCTTGCATACTGGACATTCACAGATGAGCTCTCAAGAAACTGTCAATCAACCTGTCATTCAAGATACCCAGCCTTGTTTTCAGAATGCCCCTTAGCTAAAGAACACCCCTTTTAGGAACTATAAAACCAGTAAAGTTAGGCAGTTTTGGGTCCTTCCCATTCTGCAGGGAGAGACCCATTTCTACACCTGTGGAAATGTCCTTGATTTGGGTCTTCTCACTCACAAGATGCAGCCCACTTTTTCTTTAAGAGTGATCTTTTGCTTTAATAAACTTTTTGTATATTTAAGCTTGCTACTTGGGTTTTGCTTTCCTGTGCTGGACCTAAGAATAATTCTCTTAAGCAAAAGCTGCTGCTGTGAGTTATGTCTGACTCTTCAAGGCAGTGTGCAGCTTAACTGAAGTCTCTCCCAGATAACACCTTATAAGCACAAGCTGCTGCTGTAGCTGTCTTTGATTCTTCAAGATAGTACACAGCCAAACGAGAGAGGTCTCTCCAGCTAACATCTCTACACTCAAACATCTTCCTCCTTAGACTTCACTTCTTCTGCCTCTATCATGTCACAGCTGATTTTTCACCAAATTCCCCATGCTGTTTCCCTCCAAAAGGAAACTCATAAATCAGTTGGGAAAAAAACTGGACACAAGTCATCTATGCTCATATAACAGTGGTTCTCAACATTTTCCTTTTGTAGCCCACTTTTGAATAAGAGATCTTGGCAGCTCAGTACATGAAAGACATGAAAAGACTCAAATCAACTGCAACATCTCAGCAATAATTTGATTATTTCTTCAGATGACATCTTTACTCAACTTCTAAAGGTTCCCTTCTGTACTACCGTGGAAATAGGTGAACATTCCAGTTAAGCAGACCAGCAAGAAAATGGCAAGTACTGTGCTGGCATAGTGCCTAAGGCATTTGACTGCTAATCAGAGGCTGGCAGTTCAAACCCACTAGTCACTCCTTAGAAGGAAAGGTTGGGCAATCTACTTCCATAGTGATACCACCTCAGAAACGCAAGGAGAGGTCACTGTGAGTCAGATTTGACTCAACGGCAGTGTTGGGTTTGGTATGCCCAGTATACCTGAGACAGAGTCAGAAAATGTCTTTTATCTACTGTCTAAGCCCTTCTCCAAAAAATCTAATTCTTTGTTCTTTATTCAAAGCCTTTCCAAACTCCTTAGTAATATGTACCCCTTCAAGCAGAATATCTAAAGACCATGTGTTACTCTGCCTCTAATTACATTTTCCTTTACTTGCATGTTTCTTTTTTCCATTATAAATTTATGTGGCATGCAGACAAGTCTTTCCATATCCATGATTATCAACAATGATGTCACCACAGTTTAATCATAGATCCTTTGTTTCACTTGGAAGAAACGAAAATGTGTTTTTGATTCATGCAATTTTTGTGATTACATGAATGCAAATACTCTATAGCCTTTCTCTTGTCTCCTATATTTTTATATATCTTACTGGCCAATACATGGCCTCTTAAATTGACTAATGTAATGCATCCTAATTCTATTCTATTTTTATTATATGCTGAATATTTCCAAGCATAAATAACAACAAACCTCCTAACTAAATACATTTTATACACTATAATAATTTATATGTGTATTACTCTGACAATCGACTTCCTTTCGAATTACTACTTTCATATAATGTTATTATAGCATGTTCAGTTATCTCACTACTCAAATGACATTTGAATAGGGCCATTTATTGACCTGAGGAGCTCTAGTAACCTAGTGGTTAAAAGCATTTGGCTGCTAACCAAAAGGTCATGGTTTGAACCCACCATCTGCTCCATGGGAGAAAGATGAGGCAGTCTGCTTCTGTAAAGATTTACAGATTTGGAAACCCTATAGGACAATCCTACTCTGTCCTATAGGGTCACTATGAGTCGGAATTGACTCCATGGCAATGGGTTTCTGGTTTTAATGGCCTGAGTCAGAATCAACTTGATAGCAATGAGTTAGGATTTCTTGGTTTTGAGTTATTGCCTCAAACACAATTTCCTAATGTGCTGTTGCATCTGTTGGCTATTGATTTATGTAGAATATATACCACTTAAATTTCTATTTTGTGATTTCTTTATGAAGTATAATTATCAAAATTATAATTGTTTCATATAAATAATTTTTGAATGGCTTTTCATTTTCTACACTGGAATAATTTATATATCAATGGGATCTTCTGATTTTAAAGACTTGGTTGAAATCCCTTTGGAAACTATCCAGTCTGACTAGTATTTTTTTTCCCCCTGAATAGTGGTGATACTATAAGTTTCCCTACTATACAAAAGCAGAGTATACTTATGAAACATTTTGTAACTGGAAATGGTGTAACAATGCAGTCACCATTAACTTATATGGGAAAAATTTGTGACCATTCCCAGCTGCAAAAGAAATAATCTACCGAGCAAGATGGTGGAATAGGCAGACAAGTTGCAAATAGACCCTCTGCAACAAAGCAATAAGAAACCCATTGAAACTGATACAGAAGATGATCCTGGAACGCTGAGCTTTGAAAGCAAGGATAAAGAACTGGAGAAAATATCAACTAATGGAAGAACCTGAATGAAACAGTGACTAAAGAGATAAATGGAGCTGCAGAATGCCACTGTCCTGAGGGCACAGCCATTTTGATTATTTCCTGACACCAACCTGAGAAAAGGCTCTGTTCACCAAGGCTGCATGGGCAAAGACTGCAGGGGTGCCTGATGACCAGAAGGTAGAATACTGAAAAAGGGACAGATGGACCTGTGCACTGTCAGCAGTTGTCCTGAAGGCACAGCCATTCTGTTTGTTTCCAGGCAACTGGTGCAGCTGTTTCCATTGTGTGGGGGTGGTATTCTTGCTTGAACTGTGATCTGGGAGTGTGCTACGCCTGCCAAGGACTGCATGGGCAATCACACTGGAAACTAGACAACTGGAGATGTGTGATATTCCCCTTGTTACTCTTATATCCCATGTCCTCTTAGTGAACTGGGGTGTGGCCACCCTCCCACACCTCAACTGACCTTCCTGACCTGTGGGGACTCCATCCTAGTCTATGCTCCTCCACAGTTCTATTTTGTTTCTTTGCATTTCAATTATTCTTTGTATCTTCCTCCTTTCTTCTCTTTTTTCCCCCCTCTTTCCAATCCCTGGTTCTTGGTTTTTCATTTTTGTTTTTTACCCCTTACACACTTTTTTTTCTCAAGCTCATCCTTTTTCCTGGTTTCCTTCTCTTTTCTTTCTTTCTTTCTTTTTTTTAATTGTGATTTGGGTGAAGATTTACAGAGCAAATTCACTTTCCATATGGCAGTTCACATATATTTTGTCTCATGACATTGACCACAGTTTACCACAATGCAACAGCTCCCCTCCCACTTCCTCCCCATAGTTACCTCTTTCCAGTGTCCATCTCTCCACGGACTCCTTCACCTTGAGCTGTCTGCCTGTGCATAAGCAGCCCTTCTTTCTGCCATGATTGTTCTCTCCAAGGAGAGTATCTTCTTGAGGTAAATGTTCAACTCATATGCCTGTCTTTTGTTTGGCTGGAAACCACAGGTGTGGGCTCAATTCCAGACCCACAGAGCAGCTAGGGGCCATAGTCTCAATGGTTCCACCAGGCTTGATCATAATAGCAAATCTGGTTCCCTTCTTTTTTTTTTTTTTTCCTCCAAATGATTTTGAGTTTTGTTCCACATTGTTCTCCCTCTCTATCAAGGATCTTCTACATAGATCCCCATCCAAGTGGATGACAGTGGTGCCTGGGAACCATCTAGTTCTTCTGGTCTCATTGTCATATAGGCTGCAGATCGGATGGTGTACCAGTCGCAAGGACTAATTTTTTCCATGAATCTTTGGTTTTCTTCATTCTTCTTTGCTCTGGATGAGGAGAGACCCATAGTTGCATCTAGATGGCAGCTTGCTAGCTTTTAAGATCCCAGTTGCTACTCGCCAAAGTAGGAGGTGGAACAATGTTTTGTATAGTATGTCAATTGAGCTTGATGTCCCCTGTGACTATGGTCCCAAGCCAGCAGGTTCAACTACTCAGTGTCTCTGAGTAGCTGGCTGTGACCAACCAGTGACCACAACCTTGCCTCTTGTCAGCTCTACTATACACCTGGGAATTCTGATCATTCACATAAGCTTATAGGACCACTATCTGCCAATCCTATATATGTTCTTGGATACACTCTTTTGGCTCTTCTCATAGGACCACTATCTGCCAATCCTATATATGTTCTTGGATACACTCTTTTGGCTCTTCTCATCCCTTATTTTTCCTTTTCCTAATATTTTACTCTTGCTCTTTTATCTCATTCTGCATTCCTCAGATATTGTGGATTATTTATTTTTTTAATTTTGCTCATTATCTCTGTTTTATCCCTTTTTAATATATTTTGTAAATTTTTCTTCTCATTTATTTCATGTTTCTTTTCTCTTGTGTGACTTTTCCTATTTGTGTATGTGGCTTGAGTTTTTTCTTCTCTTTTTTTTTTGGTGGTTTTTAAAATTGTTTTGTCTAACTGAGTGGGAGACAGCAACCATTTCCATACAACCCAACTATACTTGCACTTCCCCAGCACCACCCACTGTGTGAGGGCCACCACTTGCTTTTGCACCAACTGACAAATGATAGACAGTGGCCAATACCAGCTCAATTCACCCTCAACTGCTTTTGGCAAACAGCTAACAGAGATCTGTACATATACTCTCACTCACAATCACACCCACTAGGAGACAGCTGGTGAGTGCCAAAGGGCTAAGAACAAAGGAATAGAGAACCATAAGCACCTTGCTCATAGAAATACAGCAGAAGAAAATGAAGGGAGAAAAAAATCCTGCACAAATCACAGCAATGTACAATCACAAATTAAACATAAAAACACCACCATAATGTCTCAAAGACAATAGACACAGCCCACACAAAAAAAGTCAAGATGAAGTAGTAGAAATAAGGGACCAGGACAGAAAGCATTCCTGAGGAAGAAACAGCATTGGAACTCCCTGATAAGGAATTCAAAAGAATTATATTTGGGTACCTTCAGTGGATTGAGAGATTCATGAAGGAAAACACTGACAAGATCAAGGAAAATACTGACAAAATTAAGAAAAGCACAGATAAAAGTCTAGAACAATTTAGGAAAACAATGCAAGAATAAATTCACAAAATAAACAAAAAATTAGAAATAACACAAAAACAACAAACAGAAATCTGGAAGATAAATACTAAGATTTCTGAAATAGATAACACATTGTATGGACAAAGGAGTAGAACTGAATCAATGAGAAAAGAATTAATGTTATTGAAGAAAAATTACTCAATACTAATTTGTTAAGGGATTGATCAGACAAAAGATCAAAACTTAATGAAGAAAGTGGAATACTATAATGAGGAATGACCTATGTGTAATTGGAATTCCAGAACAGGAAGAGACAGGTAAAACCACAAAGACAACTGTCAAAGAATTGTTTGATGAGAATTTCCCTAATCAAAGATGAGAACATATCCATTCAAGAAGTTCAATGAATTCCAAACAGGATAGACTCCAAAAGAAAATTACCAAGACTTACCAACATCAAACTCACCAAAACCAAAGACAAAGAAAGAATCCTAAAAGCAACATGGGAAAAATGAAAAGTTACCTACAAAGGGCAAGCAATAAGATTAAGTTCTGATTTCTCAACAGAAACCATACAGGTGAGAAAGCAATTAGATGAAATATATAAAACCCTAAAAGAAAAATATGTCCAAGCAAGAATTATATACCCAGCAAAACTGCCTATCAAATATGAGGGTGAAATTAGGAAATTTCCAGATAAGCAGAAATTAAGGGAATTTGTTAAAACCAGACCAACTTTACAAAAGATGCTAAACGGAGTCCTTCTGACAGAGAACCACAAAAGAAAATAACCAGTGATTAACCCACATGATGACATAACCCAGAAACAAACCAGTTATAGAATTATCAAAGTGAAATAAACTTAAAATACTGTGAACAGGGAACCAGAGACATCAATTGATAAAAGAAGAAAACTACAAATACAAAAGAGGTAATAAGTAGAGTAGTTACAGAATTTCTAAATGGTGAGGAAGTCAAGACAATTGTGAGATAGAACAGACTACTTTAAATATGGGAAGAAATTTATAAATGACAGGATAACCACCAAGAAAATAAGTTTTCACTAAAAAAAAAAGAGGACAAGAACAAATGCTTAGTGAATACTAAGACAATACAAAGAAGGAGAGGATAACACAACTCATAAACAAAATGAGCTCAACACAGAAAATTATAAGGAACAAAGAAATCAGCAACACGACCAAAAAAAAAAAAAAAAAGACACACACACCAAAATGACATAAAAAATTCATACTTGGGACTTCCAGTAAGATGGCAGAATAGACAGACAAGCTACACAGACCCCCTTCAACAAAGAAAAGAGAAACTAATTGTAGAAATACAGAAGATAATCCTGGAGCCCTGAACTTTGAAAGGAAGTACATAGAAGTGGATTAGGCACCAACTGGTAGAAGAACCTGAATGAAAACAGTGAGTGCAGATATGGACAGAGCTGTGGACCATCAGCTACTCTGACAGCACCAACAGCCTGAACATTTCCAAGTGGTGTTCGGACCTGAGAATTGACCTAAAGATCAATTCTAGTTGCCAAGGGCTGCAGGGATGACTGCGATGGTGGCAGATGACTAGGAAGAGAAGCAGCAAAGAGGGAGACAATGTAAGCTGTGGACTTTCAGCTGTCCAGAGGGTGCAGCCATTTTGATTCTTTACAAGTGGTGGCCGTTTTGGCTATTTAAAGTGACTGAGGCCACAGTCATTTTGAATGTTTGCAAGAGGTGGCCATTTTGGGTTTTAAAGTGACAGCATTCACGTTTGAATTCCAGGAACCTAAGAATAGGCTCCACTTGCCAAGGACTGCAGGGAAATATGGAAGGCTGACAAGGGGAAAGGAGACAGGTAGAGAGTGTATAAGTGCTGCCAACTAGCAAATAGAGGAGTACAGTACCTGGCTTACTTAGATAACATCCAAAGAAAACAAAAATCTTGGGCAAATCGCTCCAACAAACCCTGAAAGAAAAAAATTTCCAACCAAAAAATCATATCTAGCAAAACTGTTGCTCAAATATGATGATGAAATTAGGACATTCTCAGACAAGCAGAAATTAAGGGGATTTCTTAAAAGCAGACCAACTTTACAAGAGATGCTAAAGGAAGTCATTTGGACAGAGAACCAACAACAACAAACAACAACTGACAATTAACACAAAGGCTGACATAACCCAGAAGCAAAACCAGTTATGGAAGTATCCAAAGTAAATAAACCTACAAAATTGTAAACAGGGAACCATAAACATCAATTGACAAATGAGAACAACTACAAACCAAAAAAGGGGAAAAAAAATCATGTAGTTACATAACTTATCAATAGTAGGTGCCATGTTGTAATTTACATAGTATGGCTTTTCTAGCCATAGTCTTTGTAAACTCCATGGTGGAATTTGCAACTAAGTAGCTCCTGATTGTTAAAGTTATCCATGCAGGGAATTTTTGTTCAGAGCAGCATGAAGCAGTTTTTCTGGGAAGTTTGTTCTCTCAGGCGTGTGGATTTCTGCTATTGGAATTGGTTGGTTTTGCCATTCTGTTGGCCTTAAAGTGAGCCCTCCTAGAGGCAAAGAAGAGAAATACCTCTCACTGCTAGCTGACAAAGAGGTGTAGATGAGAGTACGACCCGTGGCTGAGAGTCTGACCCATGGCTGAAAGTCCAACCTGTTACCAAGAGACACCCAGCTGAGAGACAACAGCAGTGGAAGCAAGAGGCATGAGGCAGACTGACAGATTTATCTGACCCACAGAGGCAGAGGCCAGTCTGAAAGGCTAAGGACCACAGAGGTGTGTCTAAGGGCACAGCAGAGGGGAGAATGTCCTGACTGAGGGACTGAATCCTGAATGCATTCCTGAATTTGAGTTGTAGTCTGTTGGTTCCCTAATAAACTCCATAATCTGTGAGTGGTGTCTGTGAGTTCTGCATGGCTACTGTAATTAATTCTCTAGCCTAGCAGACAGGCAGTAGGTGCCATGGGAGGGACGGTTGGTGACAGGGTTGGTAAGCAGGCTGCAGGGTGGTGGCATATCTGGCCTCATAAGAAAAGACCTTGGGCTGTTGATGGTGATTCTGTCTTCCTCTTGTGGGGTTAGAGGAGGTCAGAAGATACAGCCTCCTTGTCCCTTTAACAGCAGGGAAGTGGAGACTACAGCAACATAGAATGGTCAGTTCCAACCTTGAGAAGAAAATTAGAAATCACAGGGTAACCTCAAAGAAAAATGATAAACGTTCACATCAAAATAAAAAAGAGCACAAGCACAAATATTTAGCAAATACAAAGACAATAGCAATGAAGGAAGTGATAAAAGGTTCATAAACAAAATGAGTTCAGCACAGAAAATTATATGAAGCAAAGAAATCATCAGCACCCCAAAAAAGCACATAACAAAATGACAGCAACAAATTCATACTTGTCAATAATTACACTGAATGTCAATGGATCAAATGCACTACTCAAGAGATGGACAGCTGCAGCCTGGATAAGAAAACATAACTCATCAATATGCTTTCTACAGGAGACACACCTTGAAGACAATGACAAAAATAAACTAAAAATCAAAGGGTGGAAAAAGATATATCAAGCCATTGACAACCAAAAAAGAGAAGGAATGGCAATATTAATTTCTGATAAAATTGACTTTAAGACAAAAAGCACCATAAGAGAAAAGGAAGGACACTATATAATGATCAAAGGATCAATTGAACAAGAGGACATAGCAATAATAAGTATCCATTCACTCAATGTAAGAGCCACAAAATACATAAAACAGACTGTACTAGAACTGAAAAGACAAATAGATGACTCCACTGTCATAGTGTTGTTGTTGTTGTTAGGTGCGGTCGAGTCGTCTCCGACTCATGCACAGCAGAATGAAGCATCTCCCGGTCCTGAGCCAGCTCTATGATTCTTGCTATACTTGAGCCCATGGCCCCTGCCACAGTGTCAATCCATCTCGTTGAGGGCCTTCCCCTCTTTCGTCAACCCTCCACCTTACCAAGCCTGACATCCTTCGCCAGGGAATGGTCTCTTCTGATAACATAACCAAAGTATGTGAGATGAAGTCAGGGGCATTCTAGCCTCCAAGGAGCATTCTGACTGCACTTCCTTCAAGACATAACTGTTTTTTTAGCAGTCCATGGTAGCTGTCTTCCAAATCTCTTGGCATAACTGAGTGAGTGCCTCCATAGGGCATCTGTTTGTTGAAACATCTCAGAGGGTATTCCATCAATTCATGGAGCCTTGTTCTTCACCAATTCTTTCAGTGCAGCTTTTGACTTCTTCCATCAATATCATTGGTTCTTGAACATGTGCCATCTCCTGAAATGGATGAAGATCAACCAGTTCTTTTTGGTATGGTGACTGTGTATTCCATCCATCTTCTTTTGATGCTTCCTGCATCATTCAATATTTTGCCCATAGAATCTTTCAATATTGCAATTCAAGTCTTAAATTTTTTCCTCACTTCTTTCATCTTGAGAGATACTGAGTGTGTTCTTCTCTTTTGGTTTCTAACTCCAGGTCTTTGCACATTTCATTATAGTAATTGGCTTTGTCTTCTCGAGCTGCTCTTTGAAATCTTCTGTTCAGCTCTTTGATCTTGTCATTTCTTCCATTTGCTTTAGTTACTCTTTGCTCAAGGGCAAGTTTCAGAGTCTCTTGTGATATCCATTTTTGGTATTTTCTTTCTTTCTCACATTTTTAATGACCTTTATCTTTCTTCATGGATGATGCTCTTGATGTCATCCCATAATTCTTCTGGTTTTCAGTCACTGATGTTCAATGCATCAAATCTGTTCTTTAGATGGTCTCTAAATTCAGGAAGGATATATTCAAGGTCATATTCTGGCTCTCATGGACTTGTTTAATTGTCTTCAATTTCAAGTTGAACTTATATATGAGCATTTGATGGTCTGTTCCACAATAAGCTCCTGGCCTTGGTTAGGCTGAAGATATTGAGCTTTTCCATCTCCTCTTGCCACAGATGTAGTCAATCTGATTCCTGTGTACTCCATCTAGTGAAGTCCATGGGTATAGCCACCATTTGTGTTGTTGAAAAAAAGCTTTTTGCAATGAATAAGTCATTGGTCTTGCAAAATTCTATCATGCGATCTCCAGCATTGTTTCTGTCAGCAAAGCCAAATTTTCCAACTACTGGTGATTCTTCTTTGTTTCCAACTTTTGCATTCCAATCACCAATGATAAGCAACACATCTTGATTGCATGTATGGTTAATTTCAGACTGCAGAAGTTGACAAAAATCTTCAATTTCCTCATCTTTGACTTTGGTGGTTGGTTAGTAAATTTGAATAATAGTAGTAGTAATGAGTTTTCCTTGTAGGTGTGTGGATATTATCCTATCACTGACAGCATTGTACTTTAGGACAGATCTGGAAACATCCTTTGTGATGATGAATGCCATGCCATTCCTCTTCAATTTGTCATTCCTGGCATAGTAGATCATATGCTTATCTGATTCAAAATGCCCCAAACTAGCCTGTTTCAGCTCATTAATGCCTAGGACATCAATCTTTATGCATTCCATTTCATTTTTGACAATTTCCAATTTTCCTAAATTCATATTTCGTACATTCCATGTTCCAATTATTAATGGATGTTTGCAGCTGTTTCTCCTCAATTTGAGTCATGCCATGTCAGCACATGGAGGTCCTGAAAGACTTACTTTATCTATATCATCAAGGTTGGTTCTTCTCTGATGAGGCAGCTCTTTCCCAGTCCTATTGTGAGTGCCTCTGACCCAAGGGGCTCATCTTCCTGCACTGTGTCAGACAATGTTTCCAAGCTATTCATAAAGTTGCCCAATAATGTATCAGACAGTGTTTCTCTGCTATGCATAAGGTTTTTCCTGGCCAATTTTTGAGAAGTGATGGCCTCCTCCTTCTTCCTAGTCTGTCATACTCTGTAAGCTGCATTGAAATCTGTGCACCATGTGCAACTCTGCTGGTTTCTGAAACACCAGTGGCAGAGCCTCAAGCCTCAGAGCAATGTACAAGACCCACAGGATGGCAAACTGACAGACAAGTTTGACTTCCACAGCTGTTGAAAACCTCTGTGCTCTCCCCTTACCTAATTCCTACCTGGAACCTGCCACTTTGTGCTCCCTGGCCACTCTCTCCCTTTCTTGGCTCTAGGGGGCTTGTGGCCTAGCCTTGCTTCCCTCCCCTTTACCTGGATATCCTGCTGGTC
Source organism: Orycteropus afer afer (assembly GCF_000298275.1). Taxonomy (NCBI): domain Eukaryota; kingdom Metazoa; phylum Chordata; class Mammalia; order Tubulidentata; family Orycteropodidae; genus Orycteropus; species Orycteropus afer. The sequence continues at coordinate 2,736,770 of NW_006921707.1, forward strand.
CACTGGTCCCTGGCCTCTCCTGCTCCTTTCCTGTTCTGGCTCTAGGGAGCTTGGGGCTTAGCCTTGCCCCTTTTTACCTGGCTATCCTGTTGCTCCAGAGGTCCCCAGCCTCTCCTGTTCCCTCCTTTTCATGGCTCATAGTAGGAGAGCTTAATACACCACTTTCAATGAAAGAAAGAGCAACTGGAAATAAACTCAACAAAGACACAGGAGAACTAAACAATACAATCTACCAACTTGAACTTAATAGACATCTAAAAGCACTTCACCCAAAAACAGCACAATATACATTCTTTTCCAGTGCACATGGATCATTCTCTAGGAAACACCATCTATTAGGCCATAAAGCAAGCCTTCATAAATTTAAAAACATTGAAATACTGCAAAGCATCTTCTCAGATCATAATGCTATCAAATTAGAAATCAACAATAGGAAGAACAGGAAAAGAGTAAACGCATGGATATTGAACAACATCCTCCTTGAAAATGACTGAGTAATAGAAGAAATAAAAAATAAAATTTAAAAATTCTTTGAATCAAACAAAAATGAAAACACAATAAACCAAAATCTTTGAGACACAGCAAAAGCAGTGATCAGAGGCCAATTTATAGCAATAAATGCACACATCAAAAAAGAAGAGCCAAAATCAACACCTTAACCTAACATTTTCAACAATTAGAAAATGAGCAGCAAAAAATACAGTCACCAGAAGAAAAGAAATAATAACGATTCAAGCAGAAATCAATGAAACAGAAAATAGACAATAGAAAAAATCAACAAGACAAGAAGTTGGTTCTTTGAAAAGATTAATAAAATTGACAGAAACCTCTGGTAAATTTAACAAAGGAAAATAGGGAGAGAATACAAATATGAGTAAGAAATGAATTGGGTGACACCACAACAGAACCAACAGAATTAAAAAAAGGATAATATCTTGATACTATGAAGAAATAGGCATCCCTGGGGCTCAGGGCCTGCTTTTTGTTTGGGGGTGGTTCTATTGTAAGGTTGGGCCCTGAGATAGGCAAGCAAGGGGCTTGAAGGCTGCTTTTCACTTGAGGAGGCTTTATTTTAAGACTGGGGCCTGAAGTGGGTGGGTGCAGGGCTCGGGGGCTACTTTTTTTTGGGAGCAGCTCTATTTTAAGGCCAGGGCCTGAGGTAGGTGAGTGAAGAGGGGTTAGGAAAACTAAGGGAGACGAACTTGTCTGTCAGTTTGTTGTTGGCCTATGTGTTGCTATAAGGCTGGAGGCTATGCAACCACTTTTCAAAATGCCAGCAGGGTTACCCATGGTGGACAGGTTTCTGTGGAGCTTCCAGTCTAAGACAGACTCAGAAGAAGGAAGAGGCCATCCATTTCTCAAACAATTGGATTGTGAAAACCTCACAAATAGCAGTGAAACACTGTCTGATATATTATTAGAAAACTTTATGAAGCCTTGAAACATTGTCCAAGATAGTGCCAGAAGATGAGCCCATCAGGTCAGAAGGCACTCAGAATTTGACTGGGCAAGTGCTGACTCCTCAGATTAGAGAGGACCTTAACCACATGGATGTTGTTGTTGTTATGTGCTGTTGAGTTTGACAAGACCCATAGTGACCCTTCCTTGGGTTTCTGAGGCAGTAACACTATGGAAGTAGATTCTCCACCCTTCCTTTCGAGGAGTGGCTGGTGGGTTTGAACTGCCAGCCTTCTGGTTAGCAGTCAAGTGCCTTAGTCACTGTGCCACCAGAGCACCTAACCACATGGATAGACTAAAGCTTTCTGGACCTCCATTGGCTGATGTGGCATGACTCAAAATGTAGAAACAGATGGAAACATCCATTAATAAATGGAACATGGAATGTCTGAAATATGAATCTAGGAAAACTGGATGTTGCCAAAAATGAAATAGAACATATAAAGAACAATATCTCAGGCATTAGTGAGGTGAAATGGACTGGTTTTGGCCATTTTGAATCAGTCAACAATATGAACTACTATGACAGGCATGACAAATCAAAGAGGAATGGTGTGGCATTCATTGTCACAAAGATTGTTGCAAGGTCAGTTCTCAAGTACAACACTGTCAAGGATAGAATAATATCTGTACATCTACAAGGAAGACCAATTAATACTACTATTATTCAAATCTATGCACCAACCACCAAAGCCAAAGATGAGGAAATTGAAGATTTCTACCAACTTCTGCAGTCTGAAATAGACCAAACATGCAAATAAGTAGTGTTGATTGTCACTAGTGATAGGAATGCAGAAGTTGGAAACAAAGAAGAGTTACTGGTAGTTGGAAAATATGGCCTTGGTGATAGGAATAATGCTGGAGATTTCATGATAGAATTTCACAAGACCAACAACTTATTCATTGCAAATATCTTTTTTCAACAACATGAACAATGACTATACACATGGACTTCACCAGATGGAATACACAGGAATCAGATTGATTACATCTGTGACAAGAGGTGATGGATAAGTTTGATATCTTTGGACACAACAAAGCCAGGAGCTGATTGTGGAACGGACCATCAACTGCTCATATGCATGTTCAAGTTGAAGTTGAAGACAATTAAAAGAAGTCCACAAGACCCAAAATATGACTTTGATTATATCCTTCCTGAATTTAGAGACCATTTAAAGAATAGATTTGATGCATTGAACACCAATGACCAAAAACCAGATGACATCAAGAACATTATACATGAAGAAAGCAAAAAAGTCATTAAAAAGACAAGAAAGGAAGAAAAGACCAAAATTGATCTCAGAAGGGACTCTGAAACTTGCCTTTGAGTGGAGAGTAGCTAAAGCAAATGGAAGAAATGACAAGATAAAAAAGCTGAACAGAAAGTTTCAGAGCAGCTTGAGAAGACAAAGCCAATTACTATAATGAAATGTCCAAAGACCTAGAGTTACAAAACCAAAGGGAAGAACATGCTTGATATTTCTCAAGCTGAAAGAACTGAAGAAAAATATTTGGCTTCAAGTTGCAATATTGAAAGATTCTATGGCCAAAATATTGAATGATGCAAGGAACATTTAAAGATGGAAGCAATACACAGACTCACTGTACCAAAATGAATTGGTCGATGTTCATCCATTTCAGGAGATGGCATACAATCAAGAATCAATGGCATTGAAGGAAAACATCCAATATGCACTGAAGAAATTGGAGAAGAACAAGCCTCAAGGAATTGATGGAATACCCATTGAGATGTTTCAACAAACAGATGCCCTTCTGTAGGCACTCACTTGGTTATGCCAAGAGATTTGGAAGGCAGCTACCTGGCCAACTGACTGGAAGTAGATCCATATTTGTACCCATTCCAAAGAAAGGTGATCCCACAGAATGTGGAAATTATCCATTAATATCACTAATATCACATACAAGTAAAATTTTACTGAAGATAATTCAAAATTGGTTGCAGTGGTATATTGACAGAGAACTTCTAGAAATGTTAGCTGGATTCAGAAGAGGTTGTGAAATTAAGAATATCAGTGTTTATGTCAGATGGATCTTAGATAAAAGCAAAGAATACCAGAAAGATGTTTACTTCCGATTCATTGACTATGCAAAAGCATTTGACTGTATGGATCATAACAAATTATGGATAACATTGAGAAGAATGGGAATTCAAGAACACTTGATTGTACTCATGAAGAACCTGTACATAGATCAGGAGACTGTCATCAGAAAAGAACAATGGGATACTGCATGGTTCAAAATCAAGAAGGGAGTGTATCAAGGTTGTATCTTTCCATCATACATATTCAACTTGTATGCTTAACAAATAATGTGAGAAGCTATTATATGAAGAAGAACATGATATCAAGACTGGAGGAAGACTCATTAACAACCTGAGATATGCAGATGACACAATTGTGTTTGGGGAAAGTGAAGATGACTCGAAGCACTTAATGATGAAGATGAAAAATTTCAGTCCGCAGGATGGATTACACCTCAATATAAAGAAAACAAAAACTCTTACAACTGGTCCAATAAAAAGTTTTATGAAAAATGGAGAAAAGTTTGAACTTGTCAAGGGCTTCATATTACTTGGTTCTACAATCGACACCAATTGAAGCATTAGTCAAGACATCAGATGACATATTGCATTGGGCAAATCTGCTGCAAAAGACCTCTTTCAAGTGATGAAGAGCAAAGATGCTCCTTGAAGTCTAAGGTGTGCCTAACCCAAGCTATGATACTGTCAATCACCTCTTATGCATGTGAAAGCTGGACAATGTATAAGGAAGACAGAAGAAGGGTGGATGCTTTTGAGTTGCAGTGTTAGAAAAGAATGCTAAGAGTACCATGGTCTGCTAAAAGGATAACAAATCTGTCCTGGAAGAAGTGCAGCCAGAAAGTTCTCTGGAAATGGGAATGGCCAGACTTCATCTCACTTACTTTGGTCATGTTGTCAGAAGGAACCTTTTTTTTTTTTTTCTGGAGAAGGATATCATGCTTGGTAAAGTGGAGGGTCAATGAAGAAGGAGAAGACCTTCACTGAGATGAATAGACACAATGGCTGCAATGATGGGCTTAGGTATAGCAAGGATTATGAGGCTGACACTGCACTGGGCAATGTTTTGTTCTGTTGTGCATATGGGTGCTATGAGTCAGAAATGACTCAACAGCACCTAACAACAAGAACAACGAAGAACTATACTCAAAAATTTGAAAATCTAGAAGTAATGGACAGATTTCTAGAATCATACTACTTACTTAAAATAACAGAGGATGAGGTGGAAAATTTAAACAGATCCATAACAAAAGAAGAAATTGAACAGGTCATAAAATAAATTATCAACAACAACCAACAACAACAACAAAAAAAGCTGAGGCCGAGTTGGTTTCACTGGAGAATTCTAGCAAAAATTCAGAAAACTGACATTAATCCTACTCAAACTATTCTAGAACATAGAAAAGGATGGACTCCTCCCAAATTCATTTATGAAGCATGTATAACCTTGATAACAAAACCAGGCAAAGACATCACTAAAAAGGAAAACTACAGAAAAACATCCCTCATGAATATTGATGCAAAAATCTTCAATAAAATCCTTACCAATAGATTGCAACAATATATCAAAATAAATAATACATTATGACCAAGTGGGGTTAATACAAGTTATGCAAGGATAGTTCAACATTAGAAAAAAAATTAATGTCATCCATCACATAAATTAAACAAAGGAAAGAACAGGGTCATGTCAACTGAAGCAGAAAAGGCATTTGAAAATATCCAACACCCATTCCTGATAAAAACTCTCAGCAAAATAGGAATAGAAGGGATATTCCTCAACATAATAAAGGACATCTATGCAAAACCAAAAGCCAACATTATTCTCAATGGAGAGAGACTGAAATCATTCCTCTTGTGAATACCAAGGATGTCCTCTATCACCACTTCTATTCCACATTGTATTGGAATTCTTGCCAGGGCAATAAAGCAAGAAAAGGAAATCAAAGGCATCCAAATTGGTACGGAAGAAGTCAAACTATCCCTATTTGCTGATGATATGATCCTATACTTAGAAAACCCAAGAGCCTCAGTCAAAAATCTACTGGAACTAATTGAAAGATTTAGTATCATGGCAGGATACAAGATCAACATCCAAAAATCAGTTGGATTCCTCTATACCAGCAAAAAGATTACTGAAAAAGAAATAAGGAAATCAATAGCATTTACAATAGCTATCAAAAAAATGTTGTTGTTATGTGCCGTCGAGTCGGCCCTGACTCATAGCGACCCCTCCTTGGGTTTCTGAGGCAGTATCACTACGGAAGTAGATTGTCCCACCTTCCTTCCGAGGAGTGGCCAGTGGGTTTGAACCGCCAGCCTTAAGGCACTTGACTGCTAACCAGAAGGCTGGTGGTTCAAACCCACCAGCCACTCCTCGGAAGGAAGGTTGGGCAATCCTACTTCCGTAGTGATACTGCCTCGGAAACCCAAGGAGGGGTCGCTATGAGTCGGGCCGACTCGACGGCACATAACAACAACAACAACATGCACAGGAAGAAAAAGAAAAGAAAAGGTTAAAAAAAATGGTATCTGGATCAGAATTGCATTAAATGTGTAGATTGCTTTAGGTAGTATTGACATTTTCACAATATTCAGTCTACCAATCCATGAACAAGGAAGGTTCTTCTATTTATGTAGAGCCCTTGTTGACTCCTGTTGTAGTGTTTTATAGTTTTCTTTGTATAAAATCTTTTTTCTCTGGTAAGGTTTACTCCTAGATATTTTATGTTTTTAGTAGCTATTTTAAATGGCATTTTTTCCCTTATTACTTTGTCAGAGGTCTCTTTGTTGGCATAGAGGAATCCAACTAATTTTTTGTGGGTTGACCTTGTAGCCTCCCACTTTGCTGAATCTCTCTATTAGTTCCAGTAGTTTTTTTTGGTTTATTTATTTACTTATTTATTTATTTTGAGTCTCTTGGGTTTTCTATGTATAGGATCAAATCATCTGCAAATAGAGATATCTTTACTTCTTCTTTGCCAATTTGGATGCTTTTTATTTCTCTTTCTTTCCTTTTTGCCCTGGCCAGGAATTCCAATACAATGTTAAATAGGTGTATTGATAGAGGGCATACTTGTCTGGTTGTCGTTTGTAAGGAGAATGCTTTGTCTTTCTCCATTAATAATAAATAATGTTGGCTGGTGGCTTTCCATATATGCCTTTTATTATGTTGAGGAATTATCCCTATTTTTCTGAGAGTTCTGAACAGGAATGGATGTTGGATTTTATTAAATGTCTTTTCTGCATTGATTGATATGATCATATGGTTCTGTTCTTTTGTATTGTTTATGTGGTAGATTACATTGATTGTTTTTCTGATGTTGAACCATACTTACATACAAGGTATGAATCCCACTTGACCAGGATGTTTTATTTTTTTGATATGTTTTTGGATTCTCTTGGCTAGGATTTTGTTGAAGATTTTTGCATCTATGTTCATGAGGAATATTGGTCTGTAGTTTTCCTTTTTAGTGGTGTCTTTCCTGGTTTTAGGAGCTCTGGTAGCATAGTGCCTAAAGGCACTTGACTGCTAACTAGAAGGCTGGCAGTTCAAATCCACCAGTCACTCTTCGAAGGAAGGTTGGCCAATCTAGTTCCATAGTGATACTGCCTTGGCAACCCAAGGAGGGGTCGCTATGAGTCAGGTCCGACTCAACAGCACACAACAACAATGTTCCTGTTTTGGTATAAGTGTTATGCTTGCTTCATGAGTTTGGGAGTATTCCATCATTTTCTAGTTCTGGAATAGCTTGAGTAGTACAGGTGTCAAGTATTCCCTGAATATTTAGTAAAATTCTCCAGTGAAGCCATGAGGGCCTGGACTTTTTCTTGTAGGAAGTTTTTTTTTTTTTTTTATGACCTGTTCAATTTCTTCTTTTGTTATGGGTCTGTTCAAGTATTCTATCTCTGAGTTGGATAGTTTAAGTAGGTCTTGTGATTACAGAAATTTATCCATCTGTTCTAAGTTCTCAAATCTGTTGGAGCACAGTTTTTCATAATATTCTGTCAGTGTCTTTTTTATTTCAGGTGGTTCTGTTGTGAGACCCTTTTCATTTATTATTCTTGTAATTTGCATTTTCTCCTTTTCTTTTGTTAAATTTGCCAGTGGTTTGTAAATTTTGTTAATCTTTTCAAAGAACCACCTTGTTTTGTTGATTTGCTCTATTTTTGTATTGTTTTGTTTTGTTTCATTTATTTCTGCTCTGATCTTTATTACTTCTTTACTTCTAGATACTGTATGATTCTTTTGTTGTTTTATCTAATTGTTGGAGTTGTTGAGTTAGTGTTGATTTTGTTTCTTTACTCTTTTTTAATGTATGCATTTATTGCTATAAACTGACTTCTGTGTACTGCTTTCACTGTGTCACATAGATTTGGTAAAATGTATCTTCATTGTCATTTGTTTCTAGGAATTTTTTTTATTTCACTTTTTATTTCTTTTATTACCCAGTAGTTTTTGAGCAGTGTATTGTTCAACTTCCACATTTGATGCTTTTTTCTTGATCTTCCTATTATTAATTTCTAATTTTATAGTATTGTGGTCCAAGAAGATGCTTTGTAGTTTTTCAATTTTTTTTTTTTTATTTTTTAAATTTATTGAGGCTTGTATTATGTCTTGACATATGATCTATTCTGGAGAATCCACGTGCACTGAAGAAGAATGTGAAATGTGCTTTTGTTGGGTGGAATGCTCTGTATATGTCTATGAGTTTGAGTTGGTTGATTGTGTTGTTGAGTTCTTCTGTATCTTTGTTGAGTTTTTTTCTCCTTGAGTTAAAGTCTCCTACTACTATTGTAGAGTTGTTTATTTTCCCTTTCAATTCAATTAATATTTGCTTCACATATTTTGGGGCACTTTCATTGGTTGCATAGATACTTATTTTCATAATGTCTTCTTGCTCAATTGACCCTTTCAGCATCATATAGTGACTTTCCTTTTCTCTTATGTTGTTTTTAACCTTAAGGTCTATTTTATAAGAAATTAATATTGCCACACCTGCTGTTTTTTGGTTATCATTGGCTTGGTATATTTTTTCCTACCCCTTAACTTTAATTTGTTTTTATCTTTCTATCTAAGGTTGGTCTCTTGTAGGTAGTATATTGATGAGTCTTCTTTTCTTATCCAGTCTGCCACTATCTTTCTCTTAATTGGTACATTTAGTTCATTCACACTCAGTGTAATTAGTGATAAGTAAGAATTGATTGCTGTCATTCTATTGTGTTTTTTTTTGTTGTGTTGTTGGAGTTTCTTTGGTCCATATACTTTTCTATGCTGAGTTCATTTTCCTGTCAAGTGTTTCCTGTCTTTTCTTCTTTATTGTTGGTTTTGTGCTTACTAAACCCATATGCTTTCCTTCCTTCTGGGTTTGCTAGGGGGATTCTTAATTTTCTCTGTGGTTACCTTGGAGTCAATTCTTGTCTCTATATTTTTAGAACAGTCTGTTCTATGAGGACATTGTCTTGTTTCCCCCTCCATTTGGAAGCTTCATACCTAGAACTTTTATTCCCTTTATTTCATTAGTTGCTGTTGTTGTATGCAGATTGACTTCCTTGTTTTTTAGTGTACAATATCTTATGGTCTTATTTTGAGCATCTACTTCTGATTTGGTTTTAGTGCTGATGTCATGTATCTTGATTTTGTTGTTCTCTGTTGTGAGTTCTCTATTGGAAGGACTTCCTTAAGCATCTCTTGTAGGGTTGGTCTGGTTTTCATAAAATCCCTTAATTTCTGTTTGTCTGAGAATGTCTTGATTTCACCCTCATATTTGATGGACAGTTTGGCTGGATATAGAATTGTTGATTGGAAGTTCTTTTCCTTCAGTGTTTTATATATGCTGTTCCACTGTCCACTTCCTGCACATTTTCTGTTGAGTAATCAGTACACAGCCTAACTGTTTGATTATTATAAGTGATGTTTCTTTTGTTCCAGGCAGCTCACAAAATTCTTTGTCTTTGGTTTTGGAGAATTTAATTATGATATGCCTTGGTGTTTTTCTCTTGAGATCTATCCTGTACAGGATCTTTGAACTCCTTGAAAAAATATCTTTTCTTCCTTAATGTTAGGGGGAAATTTTCTGTTAGTAAATCTTCCACAATTTTCTCAGTGTTTTTGTTTTGTTTTGTTTTTTTCCCCCACCTCTTCTTGTTCAGAAATTCCAATGAGGCGTATGTTGTTTCTTTTCATGTCATCTCATATAACTCTTTGGTTCTCTTCATTTCTCTTAAATATTTGTTCTGATTTTTCTTCATACAGGCTGGTGTCCAGGGATTTATCTTCTAGTTGGGAAATGCATTCATCAGCCAGTTCTAGCCTATTCTTTTGTGCTTCCACTGTGTTATTTAATTCCATAATTTTGGTACTCCTCTTCTGGATTTCTAACTGCTATTTTTGTATGAGTTCTGATTGTGTATTAATCCTGTTATTTTGTTCTTGAATGGTTTTCCTGAATTCTTCCAGGATGTGTTCTTCTGTGTTCTTCTTGGTTCTGTTTGGGGATTCCTTAAGTTCTTACAAAGTTCTATAACCATACCTTCTAAATTCCTTCTCAGATAATTCTATTGCCTCCTCTTCCTCCACATTTAATGAAACTTTTGCTTGGGATTTTATTTCTGTTGTCTTATCCTGTTTTTTGTTTGTTTATTTGACTTGAGGTTACCTGTTGTTTCCTAGACATTTTGAAGTTGTCTTTAATGGTTAGTTATGTACTGATTTGTTTTGTCTTGATTTTATGATTTATATTTTTGCAAAGGTGGAGCTGGAGTAGATCACTTTTTGGTTTTAAATTCAGGTGTGCTGGGTTGCTCCTCAGTTTTCTTTGTGATGCTGGAATCACTGTGTGGCATGTGGATGCAGGTCTCTGTTCATCATGAAGGGGTTTTAGGATTTGAGCTAGTAGGGATTGTGGTTACTTAATGTGGTTTTTCTATTGGAAAAGACAGGAGAGAGGCAGGTAAATAAGGAAGAAAAGAGGGAAAAAATCTCCAAGGCACCAGTAGCCATTTCCAGGGCTTTGAGTAGGCTGCTAATGATGAAATTATACTGTTACTAACAGGCCTGAAGCTTGAGTTTGGCAAAGAGCCCAATAGTTAGGGGGCCACTACTTTCCACCAAGTTCAGACAGCCACAAAAAACCCATACTCCAGGCCCCTCTCTGCCAAAAAGCTGTCCTGGAATAGCTGTCCTGTCCTGCACCACAAGTTCATCCCAGGGCCCACCCACCTGTGGTGTGCTTCCCTCTCTGCTCCTGATTCAGCAGCACATGGAGCTGGAGGAGTCTCTGTTTCACTTCTCAGAATGCTGCCCTCCCAGTGGTCCCAAAGTTACTAATAAAAGCAGGTGCTGAAGGTAGATCCATGAGTGGCCACAGGTCCTCCAGTGCATTCTCTCCACTCCCCCAGGGAGCCCTCTGATGCCCCGTCTCACTGACCACTTGGCACTCTGCAGGGCAGGTTCATTTATTTTTATTCTTTTCAACTCTTTATACTGCCTCTCCCTCTTTTCTTCTCCTACTCCCCTGAGTTTGGCCTTCTCTGATTTAATGAGCCATTCAGAGCACCAGAATCCCCACTTCAAACTGCTGGACCTAGTTTTTCAGGTATTAAGATACTAGAGGGAACTAATATGTAGGCTACATGTAAGATGCCATCTTGCCCCACAACAATTGGTGGTTTTCCTGTGACCTAAAGTATGATTGATTGATTTGTGTCATTGCTGCATTAGAGGAAAATGTATCCTATATAACCAAGTCATAAAGTTTGATAAATAACCTTAATATTTTTTTTTTCTTATTATGTTGTTTGGGTCTTCTATATCCTTTTGCAAGAATATAGTGCTCTCTCTTCTATCCCAAGAAATTTGGAAGACAGTTACATGGCCAACTGACTGGAAGAGATCCATATTTGTGCCTATTCCAAAGAAAAGTGATACAACAGAATGTGGATATTATCAAACAATATCATAAATATCACATGCAACAAAATTTTGCTGAACATAATCCAAAAAGAGTTGCAGAAGTGCATAAGCAGAGAACTGCCAGAAATCCAAGCAGGATTCAGAAAACAACATGGAATGAGGGGTATCATTGCTGACATGAGGTGATCTTACCTGAAAGCAGAGAATACTAGAAAGAAATTTACCCGTGTTTTATTGACAAAGTAAAGGCATTTAACTGTGTAGATCAAAACAAATTATAGATAACAGTATGAAAAATGGGAATTCCAGAACACTTAATTGTGCTCATGAGGAGCCTGTACATAGACCAACAGGCAGTCATTCAAACAGAACAACGGGATGTTTTGTGGTTTAAAATCAGGAGAGGTGTGCATCAATTCTTGATTATTTCTTTAAATTTTGAATGTAAAAACTATTCTTGGGTTTTGGGTCATACAAAAATAAGTAGCAAGCTAGATTTGGCCTGCAGGTTTATAGCATGGATTTTATCTTATCTGATCTTATAAACAATATATAGTTGCATTTGTATTTGTGAGCAATTTTAAAACTTTTTTAACTTAAGTCATTTAAGCCTATTCATTTTTAGTAAAATTACTGATACATTTGGCCTCAACTCTGTCATATCAATTTGCTGTAACTTCACTATTCATTATATTTATTTTATTTCTTTCTCTTGATAATTTGTTTTCTTTATTTTTTCTTTCTTTGAACATTTTATTAAGTTTAGGTGAAAGTTCACACAGAAAATTAGTTTCCCATTCAACAATTCATGCTCATATTTTTCAATGACATTGGTTGGTATCCCTGCAATGTGTTAGAATTCTCCCCATTTCTACACTGCCTTCCCCATTTCCATCCCTCTAGTTTCCCTGCCTCTCCTTTCCTTCTCATTTTGCTTTTGGAAAATGTTGCGCATTTGATCTTATATAGGTGATTGTGCCAAGAAACATGTATCTCTTGGGGGTTATTTTTTATTTTGTAGGCCAATATATTATTTGGCTGAAAGGTGACTTCTGGGAGTAGCTTCAGTTTCAGTTTAAGATGGTGTCTTAGGGTGATAGTTTCAAAGGTTCATCTAGTCTCTATCAGCCCAGTAAATCTCATGGTTTTTTTTTTTTTTTTTTTTTTTATGAATTTGAGTTTTGTCCTACATTTTTCTCCCATTATAACCAGGACATTCTGTGTTCCTGGTCAGAGTGGTCAATAGTGATAGGTGGACACTGTTGAGTTCTGGTGTCAGGCTAGAAGAGCCTTTATGGACCATGATGCCTGTGGACAAATTGCTTCCTTGAGTCTTTGGTTTCCTTCATTTTCCTTTGCTCCACATGCAAAGAGACTAATAGTTGTCTCTAAGATGGCTGCTTTTGAGTTTTTAAGACCCCAGATGCTGCTCAGCAAACAAGGATGTAGAAAATTACCTTTATATACTATGTCAATTGACTTGTTGTCTCCTGAAACTATGGTCCTTGGTCTTCCATCCCAGTAACTCAGCCCAACGAGATGATGGATATATTGAAGAAGTTTCCATAACTGTTCCCCCTATGTGGTCTATCGTATATATGAAAATATACACACAAAAAAAACCTCATTGTTGTGGAGTTGGATCTGACTCATAGCAACCCCTCCTTGGGTTTCCAAGGCAGTATCACCTCGGAAGTGGATTGCTCAATCTTCCTTCCAAGGAGTGGCTGGTGGGTTTGAACTGCCAGCCTTCTGGTTAGCAATCAAGTGTCTTAGGCACTACACCCCCAAAGCTTCTAAAAATGTATATGTATATGCGTGTGTGGGGGGTGTGTGTGTGTATATATATATATATATATACAACTTAGAAATATATATATATGACTGACCACAACTATATTGATATATGCATGTGCATGTACTCCCGTACACTTTCCCATACCTACACAGCATACATATCTAACTATGTAACCCCTCACAAATATTTGGTTGTTATAACTTGGAAAATTGTGTATGTTATAACATTTACTACTGTTGTTGTTGTTAGGTACCATCCTGTTGGTTACAACTCATAGTGACATTATGTACAACAAAACAAAATACTGCTCAGTTCTGTGCCATCTTCATAATTGTTGCTATGTTCGTGGCAGCCATTGTATCTATCCATCTCATTAATGGAGGGCCTTCCTCTTTTTTGCTGATGCTCTATTTTACCAAGCATGATGTCATTCTCTAGGTACTGGTCCCTCCTGATGACATGCCCAAAGTACATGAGATAAGTCTTGCCATCCTCACTTCTAAGAAGCATTCTGGATGTACTTCTTCTGAGACAGATTTACTCATTCTTCTGGCAGCCTGTGGTATATTTAATATTTGTCACCAATACTATAATTTAAGTGCATCAATTAATCTTAACTTATTCATTGTCCAGCTTTTACATGCACATGAGGAACTGAAAATATCATGGCTTGGGTCAGGCATACCTCAAAGTGACATCTTTGTTTTTTAACACTTTAGGGAGGTCTTAATGGAAGTTGCTCTTTATTCTTGCATACCTCTCAGTATCTTCATTTATTTTGGTCACATCGTGCTGACTTTCCCTTATTGTGTATTGCCTTTTCCTTCACCAGAATTAACATATGTCTACTATGTAGCAAGTTATTCTTTCTTCCTTACCCTCCCATCCCTTGTAACCATCAAGGAACACTGCTTAAAAATGCTATCATGCATTATTTGTCATATTGTCACTGATTTACTTTATGCAGTATACCATCTTCCAGATTCATCCATGTTATATTTTGCAGACTCATTATTCTTCTTTATCATTGTTTAGTATTTTGTTGTATGTATATACCACATTTTCTTTTATCCACTCATCTGCTGTAGACACAGGTTGTTTCCATGTTTTTACTATTGTTAAAAATGCTGAAATGAACATGGGTGTGCATGTCTATTTGTGTCACTTTCTCCTTGTGTACTTATTTCTCTAGGATATATAACTAGGAGTAGGACTGCTGAATCATATTGTATTTCTATTTCTAACTTTTTTGGGAAGTGCCATACCATTTGTCATAGTGATTATATCATTTTATAATTCCACCAATGTTGTTGTTGTTGTTATGTGCCATGGAGTCGGACCTGACTCATAACGACTGCTCCTTGGGTTTCCAAGACGGTATCACTATGGAAGTAGATTGCCCAACCTTCCTTCTGAGGAGTGGTTGGTGGGTTTGAACTTCCAACCTTCTGGTTAGTAGTCAAGTGTCTTAGGCATGATGCTGCCAGAGCTCCCAATTCTACCAATGTTGTTGTTATGTGCCATAGAGTCGGCCCTGACTCGTAGTGACCCCTCCTTGGGTTTCTGAGGCAGTATCACTACAGAAGCAGACTGCCCTGTCTTCTTTCCGAGGAGTGGCTGGTGGGTTTGAATTGCCAACCTTCTGATTAGCAGTCAAGTGCCTTAGGTACTATGCTACCAGAGCTTCAATAGCGTATAAGAATTCCAATCTCCCAAAAATTTCATCCACATTGGTTGTTTTATTTATTTATTTCTTGTTTTGTTTTGTTTTGATCAGTGTCATTTTTGTAGGGCTGAGAAAGTATCTCATTGCATTTTTTATTTGCATATCTTCAATGGTTAATGGTGCAAGTATCTCTTCATGTGTTAACCACCTGAATGTCTTCTTTGGTGAAGTGTCTGTTCATGTCCTTTGCCCACTTTTGATCATATTATTTGTCATTTTGTTGTTGATGTATTGAAGTATTCTGTATATTTTAGAGATTACACCTTTGTCAAATATGTCATTCTCAAAAAACTTTCCAGTCTTGAGGTTCTCTTTTTACTCTTTTGCAAAAGATTTTTCATGACTGTAAGTACTTAATTTTCAGGAAAATCCAGTTATCTAGTTTATCTTCTGTTGATTGTGCATTATGTTTTTGTGCCATTAATAGTGTATTCATGTCATAAATTAGGACACCTAGCTTTACCCTTATGTTACATACCAGGAACTTTTTAGTTTTAGGTTTAATATGTAAGCCTTTGATTCATTTCTGGTTAGTTTTTGTGTATTGTGTAAAGTATGCATCCTGTTTCATTTTTTACAAATGGATATCAGTTTTGCTAGCATCATTTGTTAAAGAAACTGTCTCTTCCCCCATTGAATGGACTTTTGTCTTTGTTAAAGATCAACTCTCCACAGCTGGATGGATTTACTTCTGGGCTCTCCATTCTGTTCCATTGGTTTATGTATCTGTCATTGTATCAGTATAAGGTTGTTCTGAATACTGTGGATGTATAGTAAGTTCTGAGATTGGGAAGTGTGACACCTCCTACTTTGTTCTTCTTCAATAATTCTTTAGCTATCCAGGACCTCTTTCTTTTCCACAGAAAGTTGGAGATTAGTTTTTCCATTTCATTAAAGAATGCTGTTGGGTTTGAATTTGGATTGTATTAAATCTATAGATCACTTTGGGTAGTATTGACATTTTCACAATGTTAAGTCTTCCAACCCATGGATATGTTATCTTTTTCCACTTATGGAAATCTCTCTTGATTTCTTCCGTAGTGTTTTGTAGTATTCCTTGCATAAGACTTTCACGTCTCTGGTTAGATTCATTCCTAAGTATTTTATCTTTTTGTGAGCTATTGTAAATACTATCATTTTCTTAATTTCCTTTTTGGAGTTTCCTTGTTAGTCTAGAGGAATCCAACTGATTTTTGTATGTTGTTTGATGAAATTTTTTGCTTGTTCCAGCAACTTTCTTGTGGAATCTTTGGGTTTTTCTATGTATAAGATCATGTCAGCTGGAAATAAGGAGAGTTTTACTTCTTCCTTATCAACTTGGACACCCTTTTATTTCTTTTTCTTGCCTTATTGCTCTGTCTAGGAATTCTAGCACAATAATAAATAAGGCTTGTCTCATTACTGTTCTCAAATGGAATGCTGCTTTCAGTCTCCCTCCATTGAAAATAATCTTGGCTGTTGATTTTATATATATGCTTTTAATTATGTTGAGCAATTTCCCTTCTATCTTATTTTGCTGAAACTTATTTTATCTGGAAGGTGTTTGGGATTTTATCAAATGCCTTTTCTTCATTGATTGAGATGATCATGTGATTATTTTCCCTTATTTTATTTATATGAAGATTACATTGATTGATTGTCTAATGGTGAATCACCCTTCTATCACTGGTATGAATCCCACCTGATTGTGATATGTGTGTGTGTGTGGCTAGATAGATAGATAGATAGATAGGTTGCATTTTTTTGGCTAAAATTTTTTGAGAATTTTTGCAACTATATTCATGAAGGATATTGGTCTGTAATTTTATATTTTTGTGGTATCTTTGCCTAACTTTGGTATCAGGCTTATGCTGGCTTCTTAGAATGAATTAAGGAATCTTTCTTCCTTTTGTATTTTATGGAAAAATTTGAGTAGAATTGGTGTCAATTCTTCTCTGAATGTTTGGTATAAATCTCCACTGAAGACATCTGGGCCAGATTTGTTGTTGTTGTTGTTATTTTTTTAATGACCTGCTCAATTTCTTCTTTTATTAAGGGACTGTTCAAATTTCTACCTCAATTAGTGATAGTCTAGGTAGGTAGTGTGTTGTGTATTTCTAGATATTTGTCTATTTCTTCTAGGTTTTCAACTTTGTTAGGGTAAAATTTTTCATAATATTCTGTAATAACCCTCCTTATCTCAGTTTGTTCTGTTATAATATCATCCATTTAATTTCTTATTTTGGTCATTTGCATCTCCTCCATTTTTATCTTTGTCAATTTGGCCAGTGGTTTGTCATTTCTATTGATTCTCTCAAAGAACCAACTTTTATTTTCATTGATTCTTTCTATTGTTTTTCGATTTTCTATTTCTTTTATTTCTGCTCTGACCTCTATTATGGGTATATGTTGTTTAAAATCTGTTTGGGCAACATTTAACATTTATTCAAAGTCTGTTTGGGCATGCATCCATCTCTGTGCAATGGTACCCAAGTGTCTGAATGCCAGGATGCCAGATCCTTTATCTTGAGGTCAGATTCACACTTCTGCCCTGCTGCAATGGCACAGAAGACACTTACAATGTCTTGAAAAGTAGAAAACATTGGCAGTTCTTTTATGCAACTGAAGTTGCATAAAAGTGATGCTGAAACTACTGCTTTGATGGAAATAGGAAGAAAATAGAGGGACATCTTGTACAGGTTGTTTGATAACCACATTTCTTCTTGCCAAGCAAAATCTAATATTCCATGGCTACAAGGAAGATGAATTGTCATTGAATAAAGGGGACTATATTGAGATGGTTGAGATACTTTCCAAATATGATCCAGTGCTGAAAGAGCAGCTAATAAGATTAAAGCAGAGCACATTGAAACTTACAGTATCAGTCTCTTATCTTGCACCAAAAACTCAGATGAGTTTATAAGTGCCCCAGCAAATCATGTGAAGGGGAAACTTGTTATAGACATAAAGTCTGTGAAGTACTTTCAGATGTTGTTTGACAGCATACTTGACAAACTGACCAGATGTTCAAAGTGGTCAGATATGTAAAAATAAATAATAGGCAAAATGACATGAAAGAAATTTTTCTAGGATTGTTCCCTGAAACCGGGGAAAAAAGCTGCTGGCTTCAGTTCTGACCTTCTTAAAAAACTAGAAAATGATCTTTGGACATAAAGCTGTTCTATGTTCAAGGTTATGATAATGCTGCCAATTATGACTGGAATCCATGGAGATTTAAAAGCAATTCATATGGGAAAAAACAAAAAAAGATAGTTTTAATGGATGTGTGGACCACTTGCCTAACTTCTGTGGTCAGCACTCTTTCGTTGAAATTATCGTGTGTGATAATTTCTGGAACTCTTGAGATAATATTTTCTTTCTCTGCTGCTTCCAAACATCAATGGGATGTGTTAATTAAACATATAGTAGTGTCAGTTAAAAGGCTATCAACAACACTCTAGAGTGCTCATCACGCTGCAGTTAAACCAATTACAGAAAAGTTCAATAAGTTTGTGGCTATGATTGAAGCTCTTTGTAATCCACATAAAAATTTGGACATAGGAGTAACAGCACAAGATCTTTTGCTTGCTGTGATTTCACTCCTCTGTGCTACCTGTATTTCTGGTGTGAGTGCTTTCATTGATTGCTTTCACTCTGAACTCCAGGTTGGATCAAGAGCCATCAACAAAGTAGCAGCGATGTTTGAGGCTGTTCAAATGAAGAGTCGCATATCTGCTGTTGAAGAAGAGTTAATGTTATCTATTCCAAAATTCACTACTTCCTATGCTCAGGTATCAAGAGTGAGCTTTTAATGAAAATACCCAGGCTGAGAAGGCACATGAAAGCAGCACAGATTGATCTGGAAGAAGCCAAAGATTGCACAACATAAAGTGTGTTGACATTCATACCTAAATGGGACTTTTTAGAAACTCTCTCAAGCCTTTTACTAAGCCAAAAATTCTTTCTGATGATCTGTGTGTCTGTGGCATCATGAGAAAGGAGCTTTTAAAAGCTGAAACTAAAAAAAGAAGTGTTTGCAATTTACCAAGGGATAGTCAATGCTTTCCAGTCTTGCAACATTATCTATTGAAAGTGAGTTGGCAAAAGAAATTGACTTAATTGAAGTATTCACAAGTTCACAATTTTGAAAGCCAGAAAAAGAAAGCTCTGATTTAATCAAGATGTTCGCCAAGTGAAATGTTTTTGTATTGTGATTATTTTTGTGGTATTATTTTATCTATGAACATATTTCTATATACATTTTTCTATAACTTATACATTATTTGGCAGCTCTGGTAGCGTAGTGCCTAAGGCACTTGACTGCTAACCAGAAGACTGGTGGTTCAAACCCACCAGCCACTCCTTGGAAGGAAGTTTGGGCAATTTAATTCAGTAGTGATACTGCTTCGGAAACCCAAGGAGGGCTCACTATGACTCGGGTCCAACTCAACAGCACATAGCAACAACAAGGATACATTATTTGGGCCATTATTGATTATGCAAATATAATCCACTAATGGCTAAGACACTTGCCTGCTAACCAGATGGCTGGCAGTTCAAACCCACCAGCCACTCCTCGGAAGGAAGGTTGGGCAATCCTCCTTCCATAGTGATACTGCCTCGGAAACCCAAGGAGGGGTCGCTATGAGTCAGGTTTGACTCAACGGCACATAACAACAACAACAACAATTTATCTCATGTAATGTAAAGTTTAATGTTAAAATGAACATAACTTTGATGTTGTTCTTAAGTGTCTCTACTTTGAGTTCCATTGTCTTCTTAATGAAATTTCACTTTAATCACAAGAAACTATGAAAACATAAATATATGTAGGTTGTCTCACTGCTATCAAATTTATTTGACTCATAGAGACCCCTCCGTGGGTTTCTGAGGCAGTATCTCTACAGAATAGATTGCCCAATCTTCCTTCCAAGTGGGTTTGAACCACCGCATTTTTGGTTAGCAGTCAAATATCTTAGGCACTATGCCACCAGAGGTCCATGATATTGTAATTTAAAGGTGCAATTTTAATTTTGCTAGTTGTTTCTGTCACTACTATTGTAGTGACAATAGTATTGTCTTTACATTCATTAATGACAGAGAATTATAATTAATCCATAATATCGGCACAAAAACATAATTAAGGATTCTGTGTGGTCTGGTACCATCCACATGACACTGAAGGTAGACGTCCAAGCTACACTGAAGGAACTGTTGAAAAACAGATCTCCAGGAATTCAGATATCCACTGAGATGTTTCAACAAATGAATGCAGCACTGGAGACATTCATTCATTTATGCCAAGAAATTTGGAACTGAGCTTCCTGACCAAATGACTAGAAGACATCCACATTTGTGCCCATTCCAAAGAAAGGTGATCCAACAGAAAGTGGAAATTATCAAACAATATCATTAATATCACATGCAAGTAAGATTTTTCTGAAGATAATTAAAAAAAAAAGTTGCAGCAGTATATTGACAGGGAACTCCCAGAAATGCAAACTGGATTCAGAGGAGAGTGTGGAGTGAGGGATATCATTACTGATATCAGATGTGTCTGGGTTGAAAGCAAAGAATACCAGAAAGATGTTTACCTGTGTTTTATTGACTATGCAAAGGCATTGGACTGTGTGAAACATAACAAATTATGGATAACTGAGAAGAATGGGAATTCCAGAACACTTAATTGTACTCATGAGGAACATGCACATAGACCAAAACAGGCAGACATTTGAACAGAACAAGGGGATGCTTTGTGGTTTAAAATCAGAAAAGGTATGTGTCAAGGATGTATCCTTTCACCACACTTATTCAATCTGTATGCTGAGCAAATAATCTGAGAACGTGGACTGTATGAAGAAGAACATGGCATTAGGAGGCATTGGAGGAAGACTCATTAACAACCAATAATATGCACATAACACAAGGTTGCTTGTTGAAAGTGAAGATGACATGAAGCACTTACTGATGAAGATCGAAGACTACACACTTCAGTGTGGATTACACCTCAACATAAAGAAAACAAAAATCCTCACTACTCGACCAATAAGCATCATAATAAACTGAAGCAGTCAAGGATTTCATTTTGCTTTGATCCACAGTCAACACCCATGAAAGTGGCAGTCAAGAAATCAAATGATGCACTAGGCAAATATGCTGCAAAAGACATATTTAAAGTTTTAAAGAGCAAAGATCTCACTTTGAAGACTAAGGTGCACCTGACCAAAGCCATGGTATTTTCAACAGCCTCATATACATGTGAAAGCTGGGCAAGGAATAAGAAGACCAAAGAATACTGATGCATTTGAATTGTGGTGTTGGCAAATACTGAATGTACCACAATGAACAAATCTGTCTTGAAGGAAATACAGTTGGAATGCTCTTTAGTAGTGAGAATGGACAGAGTTCATCTTTCGTATTTTGGTAATGTTGTCAGAAGGACCAGTCCCTGGAGAAGAATATCATATTTGATTAAATAGAGGATTGGTGAAAGAGGGGAAGACCTTCTACAAGATGAGTTGATACAGTAGCTGTGATGGTGAGCTCAAGCATGGCAATTATTGTGAGAATGGTGCAAGACTGGGCAGTGTTTTGTTTTGTTGAACATAGGGTTGCTGAGTCAGAACTGACTCAATAGCAACTAACAACAACATGGTCTGGTATGGAAGAAGGCCCATGGGTTGGGGGGGGAGAGTGAGACCATGAGTGATGTCATTGGCACTACACAAACAATGCTATCATACTCAGGGAGCCTATCTACAGGAGGGGAAAAAAAAAAAAAAAAAGAAGCAAGAATGTGTACCACATGGGAAATTATAAGATTGAATTTTCCAGATGAGGAGCTCTGATGACACAACAGTGAAGCACTTGGCTGCTAACTGAAAGGCTGGTTGTTCAAACCCACCTAGTGGTTCTATGGGAGAAAAACCTGTAGATTTACTCCCATAACAGCCTAGAAAACCCTATGGACAAGTTCTACTCTGTCATATGGGATTGCTATGAGTCAAAAGTCAACTTAACAGCACCTGAAAACAATAAGAACAATTTTCAGGCTAGGACAGACTGATAAGAATGGCACCATGATCTACTTTTGAAAACATAGCCAATGAAAACCCTATGAATCACAATGTTGTGCTGTTGTTTTGTGTCATCGAGTCAGATCTGACTCATAGCGACCCCTCCTTAGTTTCCAAGGCAGTATCACTATGGAAGTAGATTGACCAATCTTCTTTCTGAGAAGTGGCTGGTAGGTTTGAACCACCAGCCTTCTGGTTAACAGTCAAGTGCCTTAGGCATGATGCTACAAGAACTATTATAATTATAATCTGTTAAGTAGAAAATAACTTTTAGAATTTTCAAAAACCAGTATACTTTTTCTAGCATATCAAGTACTTCTATGAAAAGCATCTACAGATATACAAGCATTCATACACTATCAATTATAATAGTCCAATCCTATTATGCATGAGGTTGCTATGAGACAGGGGCCAACTCAATGGCAGCTAACAAAAACAACAATGTTCTAGTTTTATAAGTCATCTTTGATTTCTGGATAGGAGTTATTATGTATACACATCAGTCAAGAACATGATTTCATGCAAAGGAAATTGTACAGAGTTTTCTCCTTCCAGTTCCATCATTAGTGTGAGCTTTTTCTTTGACCACTGGTATAAAAGTATAAATATCTACTATTTTTATGTTAGTTCACATACTTAATATTTCCATCATTGCAAATGAAAGAGGCTGGCTATATTCCTCAAAGCAACTTAATAAATTCCAATTTCACAATTGGACTGAAAAATTGAAAACCAAAGAGTAGTTAGAAAAAAAAAACTTATTTTTGTTTCCTTCATTAAAAAATAAAATAAATTGTATAGATACCCAACAAAATTTGATAGAAGTTCTTTATACTATCTGTTGCTCAAAATGTATCTTTAATGGAACCTTGACATGCTTTCTTTAATATTAATTGCCCTATAATAAATGGGTTTTCATGTCAGTGAAGAAAAGGATTTAAGAAAAGCAAATTAATATCTTTTATACATCATCTAATAAGTGTAATTTAGAGGAAATGGAGCATTAATGACTCAAGGTGAAAATCTTGAAACAAAAGATATTTGCCTGAAATTAACACTTAAGTAAGGGTAGGAAGATAATAAAGCAGATATGTTAAGTGTTTTAAATAGTTTTGCAGTTCCACTCTTTTTGCTGTTTCAGTAACTCTTACTTCTCTTGGCCATCATTTTTTTTTCTACTCTCCAACTAAACAAATATTGATTAAAAAGCATTCAGCCTCTTAATATGTGGCCATTTTTGTAATACCAAATAAAACCTTCTTTTACAAAATTTAATTACCATGTATACAAAAATAGAATAGAAATTTGGGTTGCATCCTCTTTCCTCTGACTTCAAATTAATCAGGTTTACCAGCCTTCTCTTAGTTCGGAGTCAGGAAATTCTAATGATCATTGTGCAGTTTCCAGAATCATGTACGTGAATGCTATTCACTTGTAAAGGGAAGAGTCAAGAAATGTTGACTAGTCCACTGGCCTACTGACACAGTTGTGGAAAGTAGTAATCTAACTAGTCCAAGACAGCTCAAAGAACATTTCACAATCTTTTATCTCATAAGTGAAGAAACTCCAATTTATGTACTGAACGCAACTCTAGGTTTGTTTTATCTAGTTCTCGAGGTGATAAATACTATACTGGGTACTTTCAATGTATCCCAGGACTATATCTTAGTCAGAATGAGCATTTAAGACCAGGCTAGTAAATAGGTGTGGGAGCTGTGGTAGCATAGTGCCTAAGGCACTTGACTGCTAACCAGAAGGCTGGCGGTTCAAACCCACCAGCCACTCCTCGGAAGGAAGGTTGGGCAATCCTACTTCCGTAGTGATACTGCCTCGGAAACCCAAAGAGGGGTCGCTATGAGTCGGGGGCGACTGGACGGCAAATAACAACAACAACTAGTAAATAGGTGTAATTTTGTATGTCAATTCTGGTTAACTCGTGGTGATTGCCTGAAGCAACTTTGCTAGGAATGTTCTAAGGTTACATGCAGACTCAGAAAAATAGAGTGCCAAGATGGGTTGGCAATATTTGTCATGTGTTCAAAGGGGGAAACAGCAGTGTTCTATATTTAGTGATCTTAATATAAGGATTTAAGAAAAGCAAAACAGTTAAAATACTTTGTAAAATCTAAGGTGAGGTAAGAAGTGCTTACTTCTACTAATCATTACTCCTTTCCCCTAAATAAAGAATTTCCATTTCTGCAGATTTTTCTGTTTTATATGTTTATCCCTCTCCTCTTTTTTTCCCCTAATCCTCCTTTTCTCTACCCTAAAATAGAATCATAAATATTTACTTAATAAAGTATTTTTTTCTTTATTCTATAAGTTTCATATTGTTAGTTATTGTCAAGTCAGCTCCAACTCATGGTGACCTTATATATAACAGAACGAAATATTGTCTGGTCCTGTGCTATCTTCATAATCCTTGGTATGTTTGGTTCCACTGTTGTGACTATTGTGTCATCCATTTCATTCTTCGTATACAGGTAGTCCCTGACTTACAACAGGGTTCCATCTGAAAATTCCATCATAAGTTAGTTCTGATGAAAGTCGAATAGCTCTATTTTTTTTTTTCAGTTTTCATTATTATTGCCTTTTATTATCAGTATCTTTATAAATCTGATCTTTATTTGTCTTTAGGTGATGAAAACATTACATATAAACTTACAAGTTACATACATAACTCCTAAAATGTACAAATCATAAAAATTTACTCCAATGTTGAAGAATTTTGAGTTAGACAACATTGGTATTTTGTCAGTTGTGGTAATAACTCCACTTGCAGAAGGTTCTGGATCATCTGGATTATCCCTGGAATGGAGATGGTATTTCTAAGTAAAAAATTAGTGAGAGTTGTATGTATGGTACTTTTCTTTTTTTTCTTTATATATTTCACAGTAACATCTCATTGCTTCCCAAATCTGCCTACTGATTTTAGCAAAGGGATTAACTTTTGTGTCCATGTTTTCAAGTGACTGAAGCCCCTGATTTAGTTCAGAAGAAACTTCCACTAATCCTTTCACTGTGAATTTTTTTTTTTTTTTGGCAACTGTGGTGGTTATGTTCTTGTGTCATCTTGGCTGGGCCTGGTTGAGTGGCTGGGCAGCTGGTGGTAGTTATTCCCCATGATGAGACTGGCAATCAACTCTGTGGTGGGATCTACCACAAGCAGCTGAGTAGCTGCTTTGTGTATGTGGTCTGCTTCCGTATATAAGAAGCAGCTTTGGGAATGGTCTCTAGCTTATGGCATGCTTAGACCCTGCATGTAGCCGTGTCTTTGTTGAGCAGCCTGCCATGCTCTGCCAACCTTGGGACTTAAAATGGACTTAAATGAATGGACTGCTGTGTGGTTTGGGAACATTGGGATTGTGCCTTTTTGTTTGTCAACCTCAGCAGCCAGCAGCTGTCTGAGTGAAGAAACACCTCTAGCTCCAGTGGGCTGGGAGCAGGAGGCAGAGCTGGATGCCAAGGTTGAGGTGCTTTCACTCAGCCCCTAGAGCCTGGCACTCTGAACTTGGACCTAAAACCTCCAAATTGTAAGAATAAACTCCTGTTTGTTAAAGCCATCCCATTTGTGGTATATTTCTTGTCAGAGCAGCACTAGGTAACCAGAAGAGCAACTTCTGTCTTGTCTCTTCCTCAATATTTCTTTCTTCTTCAGCATTTCTTCTTCATGTTCCACATTGGTGGTATCAAGTTCTAAATTCAGTGTTCTTGCCATATTGACAAATTTTCTACCAGTCTTTTCCATCGTATTATCCTGATCAAATGTTTGGAGTGTGTTCATATACCTCAGCATTTTTTTTTCATACCCCCTGCATGCAATTCCCTGTAACTTCCTCCCAGGAAGATGCAATGTTCCAGGTTGTTTTACATCAGTGTTTTGAACAGTAAATCATAAAATTGAACGTCTGCAAGTGAACATCTAAGAATGATAACATCAGCAAATTATGCACTGGAATATTGTATGTAGTACATATTACTAATAACAAGATATATAAAAAAAGAAAAAACAAGTGAACAGTCAAAAATGCAGTTCACTATAACTCTAATACTTTGTACTTGCCTGTCCCAAACACAACAAAAGTTTCCAAACAACAAATCCGAAGTTGTGTTTTTACTTGTATGTGACAAATGTTATTATTTTAATAGATAAATTCACACATAGGTGGGAAAAAAAGCCCCACAGATTATCCCATTTCTTTTGTAGGGTCACAGTTAGAGATTACCTGATCCAGGTGGGCATGTGTATGCAGGAAGACATTACCGTGGGATGTAACTGAATAGCAGCCACTGCCCTGCTGTTCTACCTCAGCTCATTCCATTTCTGATAACAGCTCCCTGATTTTTTTGGGGGGACCATGGTCTACCATCTTCAGTTATGTTTGGGTGGGAAGGTGGAAATGGCCCCACCCACAAGATTCAAGAGTGTGCACATGCCACAGTTCTGGACAATCTGGTGGCCACAAAGATTGCTTCAATGAAAAGCATTTGACCTGACATAAGTTTATGAAATGTTTGAGATTCAAGTCTGGAACATCGACAAAATTATTGGGATGTACTAAACTAAAAGGATGTAAGCCTGACAAATGCAGGACAGCACTTCAAAAACAAAGCTTTCTCATTAGTGTAGTAGTACTGAGGAAATTACAGACAAATAAGAGAAAAACCTAGCCTTAAAGAGACCACAAGAGTTCATGTGTAAAACTCAGGCTAATGGTACATCTAGACTTTTCAGCATTGCATATAAGTCAATAAATTCTCATTTTCCTCTAATCATTTTGAATTGGGCTTCTGTCAAAATCAACTGAAAGATCATTGACTAATCCAGAGATTCAACTATCTACAGATGCTTTATTCACCCAGTTCCAGAGAAGATGGGAAAGGGTCTGTCCTGTTGAAACTACTCCCTACAAGGGCAGCTGATACAGAAAACTGAACTCTTTTCCCAGGCTGAACATAGTTGGGATAAGAACTTTTTGAAAACCATGGAGTATTGAGCATAAGCCTATCAAGATGATAGGGGACTGTGTATAGGGCACTATGTTCCTAAGATCTTTGGTAAAGATATTGAGTTAGTCAAGTATTAGATTAGATCTTATCTGAAGAACTGTGAAGGGTTTGGCTTCACCTTTAAATCCAATGCTTAAAAATGCAAGAGTAACAAGAATAAAACTGAAAGAAGTAAACAGAAGTACGTCAAAAGAACAAACCAAACTAACTACCATTGAGTCACTTTCAAGACCTAAGGACCCTCATTGGGTTTCCGAGGCAGTAAATCTTACGGAAGTATATCACCCCATTTTTCTTCCATGGAGTGGCTGGTGGGTTTGAACAGCCAGCCTCCTGGTTAGCAGTCAAATGCCTTAGGCACTGCACCATCAGAGTACCTTAAACAGAGATATGAAGAAGTAAAATTAGGAATTTACAGAAGTCAAAGATAATAACTATTTTATAGGATTTTGTGAGACATATTTATTATTCATCATTAATTTGCACCCATAATGCCCCCATTTAATGTCTTAATTCAGATCTACAATTGCTGTTTCCAACCTTACAATTGTTGTTAGGTGCCATCAAGTCAACTCCAACTCATAGCCACACTATGAGTACAACAGATTGAAACACTGCCTGGTCCTAAGCCATCTTCACAATCCTTGCTAGGATTGAGCCCATTGTTGCTGACACTGTGTCAGTCTACCTCATTGAGGGTCTTCCCTTTTTTATCCAACCCCCTACTTTGCCAAGCATGATGTTCTTCTGCAAGGACTGGTCCCTTCTGACAACGTGACCAAAGTACACGAGACAAAGTCTAGCCATTCTGCTTCTAAGAAGCATGCCAGCTGTAAGAAACATTTGTTCATTCTACTGGTAGTCCATGGCATTTTCAGTATTCTTGGTCAACACCACAATTCAAAGACATCAGCTATTTTTTGGACTTCCTTATACATTATCCAGTTTCCACATGCAAATGAGGCTTGTGTCAGGCACACCTTAGCTTTCAAAGTGGCATCTTTGCTTCTCATCACATTAAAGGGGTCTTTTGCAGCAGATTTTCCCAGTGCAATATGGTGTCTGATGTCTTGCCTGCTGCTTCCATAGCTGTTGATTGTGGATCTAAGTAAAATGAAATCCCTGACAATTTCAATCTTTTCTCCGTATATCATGATGCTGCTTACTAGTCCAGTTGTGAGGAATTTTGTTTTCTTTATGTTGAGATGTAATCCACACTGAAGACTGTAGTCTCTGATCTTCATCAGTAAGTACTTCAAGTCGTCTTCACTTCCAGCAAGCAAAGTTGTGTCATCTGTATATTACAGGTTGCTAGTGAGTATTCTTTCAATCCTGATGCCACATTCTTCTTCATATAGTCCACATTCTCAGATTCTGAGCTCATGATACAGATTGAATAAGTATGGTGAAATGATACAACCTGATGTACTCCCTTCTTGATTTTAAACCATGCACTATTCCCTTGTTCTGTTTGAATGACAGCCTTTTTGTCTATGCACGGATCCCTCATGAGCACAATTAAGTGTTCTGTAATTTCATTCTTCGTAATGTTACCCACAATTTGTTATGATCCATATAGATGAATGCTTTTGCATAGTCAGTAAAACACAAGTAAACATCTTTCTGGTAATCTTTCAGCCAAGATACATTTGACATCAGCAATAATATCTCATTACATATCTTCTTCTGAATTCAGCTTAAATTTCTGGAAGTTCCTTGTCAATATACTGCTGCAACCATTTTTGAATTATCTTCAGCAAAATCACACTTGGCTTTGATATAATGATATTGTTCAATAATTGCCATGTTCTGTTAGATTACCTTTCATTGATATAAGCACAAATATGGATTTTTCCAGTTGGTTGACCAGGTAGCTGTCTTACAAATTTCTTGGTATAAACAAGTAACTGCTTCTAGTACTGCATTTGTTTGTTGAAACATCTAAAGGGATATTCTGTCATTTCCTGGAGTCTTGTTTTTTGCCAATTCCTTCACTGCAGCTTGGACTTCTTCTCTCAGTACCACTGGTTCTTGATCATGTGCTACCTTCTGAAATGGATGAATTTCAACCAATTCTTTTTGATATAGTGACTGTGTATTCCCTCCATCTTATTTTGATGCCTCCTGCATTACTCAATATTTTGCTCATAGAATCTTTCAATACTGCAATTCAAGCCTTGAATTTTTTCTTCAGTCTTTGTTCTAACTCCAGGTCTTCACACATTGCATTATAATAAAGCTTCCCTTTGAAATCTTCTGTTCAGCTCTTAGTTCACCATTTCTTCTGTTCATTTTAGCTACTCTCTATTCAAGAACAAGTTTCAGAGTCTTTTCTGACATCCATTTTGTCTTTCCTTCCTTGTTTTTAATAATCTTTCACTTTCTTCATGTAGGATTTTCTTGATGTCATTCTACAACTCATCTTGTCTTTGGTCATTGGTATTCCATGCATAAAATCCACTCTTCATATGGTCTCTAAATTCAGGTGGGAAATAATCCAGGTCATATACTGGCTATTGTGGACTTGTTTTAATTTTCTTTAGCTTCATCTTGAACTTTCAAATGAAAGTTCTGAAGATCTGTTCACAGTCAGCTCCTAGCCTTGTGTTGACTAACGAGTTTGAGCTTCTCTATTGCCTAGTTCCACACATGGCATTGATTTGATTCCTGTGTGTTCCATATGGTGAGGTCCATGTGTATAGCTGCTGTTTATGTTGTTGAAAAAAATGTATTTGCAATGAATAAGTCAATGGTCTTGCAAAACTCTATCATGCGCTCTCTGGTATCATTTCTATTACCAAGGCCATATTTTTCAAGTACCAATGATTGTTCTTTCTTTCCAACTTTTGCATTCTAATCAGCAATAATAATCAATATATCTTGATTGCAGGTTTGGTCAATTTCAGACTTCAGAAGCTGGTAAAAATCTTCAATTTATTCATCTTTGGCTTTAGTGGTTAGTGTGTAAATTTGAATAATAGTAGTATTGACTGGTCTTCCTCATAGCTGTATGGATACTATCCTGTCACTGACAGCATTGTACTTCAGAACAGATCTTGAAATGTCCTTTTGACAATGAATATGATTCCATTCCTCTTCAATCTGTGATGGACCTTGTAGTGGACACCAATAATCTAGAAATTAGTATCCTGTTTTCTGATGGGTAGGGAATGGGCCTAAAGGTTAAGCTTGGATTGAAACAGAAATTGCAAGCGTGGATTGAGTAAAGGAGAAAGTTCTCACCAATCTCTCTGCCCCCTCAAACAGGTTTCACTGTTTTAAAATGAAAAAATATTAATTG
>NW_006921707.1:2767191-2772768 GCF_000298275.1 Orycteropus afer afer
AGTGTTGGGAGTTCTGGTGGCATAGTGCCTAAGCATTTGACTGCTAACCAGAAGGCTGGTGGTTCAAATCCACCAGCCACTCCTTGGAAGGAAGGTTGGGGTATCTACTTGCCTCAGAAACCCAAGGAGGGGTCTCTGTGAGTCAGAACCGACTCGATGGCAGTGAGTTAGGTTTTGGTTCAGTTTATTCAGTGTTAGATAGAATTTATTCTGTACTTTACAGTAATCAGGGAGCTCTGGTGGTGTAGTACATAAGGCATTTGACTGCTAACCAGAAGGCTGGCAGTTTAAACCCACCAGCCGCTCCTTGGAAGGAAAGTTGGGCAATCCACTTCCATAGTGATATCACTTCAGAAACCCAAGGAGGGGTCACTATGAGTCAGATCAGATTCTACAGCAATGAGGTTTTTTTTTTTTTTTTAATTGTGGTTTGGGTGAAAGTTTACAGAGCAAAGTTAGTTTTCCATCCAACAATTTATACACATTTTTTTTTTTTGGTTACTGTAATCAAAGGGAAAAAAACAAGCCTCTAAGGTTGGTGAAGTGAAAATATAGCAAGAGCCATAATATATAATGACATACCTGAGAATCTAAAACTACACTTATAACTCTCTCTGGATTTCTTGTTATATGACAAAAATGCACTCATATTTGAAGCAACTTTCAGCCAGATTTTTTGTTGCAATCAAAATATATCATGCAGCATCCACAAGGAAAAGATGAAGAATTGAATAAGGAAGCAAAGACCTCTTAAATTTAGAAAATCTTAGAGGAAAAAAAAAAAAAGTGAATGTTGTGACTTTGATGACTCTAGAAAGACAATCTCTGCTCTATTCTTGATCAAGTTGATAAGAAGAATCAAAGGCAAAAGGAATACTAAAGTTAATGAAGATCTCATTTAGTGAAATGCCATTTTTGACAAAGAGTACTTGACCTTCATGAACTAGCAAAGCTCTTAAGAGTTTATAAGCTACTCAGATAAATTCCTCTTTCAAAAGAAAGAGTTCTCACCTTCGAATATCTTATTCATGAAATAGCATTGAAAGAGTACTTCAGAGCAATCTCCAAAAATGGAAAACTCCCAAGGCACACCTTTGGATGGGCTAGATATTACAACAGCAATGTTTTTAAATGGCAGCAAAAAATTATATGAAATACTCATGTTAAATATCTGAATGTGAAATCTGCTGAGTTAAAAATAAAAAATTAATATGCTTTTACAGGGACTAAAGATTTCTCACCCACTTGAGAATTATTCAAATTCCTCCTTTATTTGAAAAATTCTGAAAAAATTCTTCAATCAAGATGCAAGAAAATTATATGTAATAATTTTTTGATAGTGTGTTAGAAAAACGCCTTTAACAAAACAATACTAATCAATAGATAATTCTGTGTAAGACATTTAACTTATAGGCCTAAATATTTCCACCTATAAAAGGCAGGAAGAGGTTTGAACTAGATGATGTCTATGACCCACTATAACCTTAAAACTCATAAATAATGCATTCTCTTATTGCATAATAATACACTCTCATTAGGAAAAGAAATTATATAGATCAGTAAAAACAAGATAAGACAGATATTG
Organism: Orycteropus afer afer; assembly: GCF_000298275.1. NCBI lineage: Eukaryota > Metazoa > Chordata > Mammalia > Tubulidentata > Orycteropodidae > Orycteropus > Orycteropus afer. Next base: position 2,768,777 of record NW_006921707.1, read on the forward strand.
CCAACAAGGCTGTCATTTTGACCATTTGCAAAACAACAACAACAAGTTTCAGGACCCCAAGATAGATAATTAAAGAGATTTGTTTGCATATTTTGTACCCAAGTCCATGCTAGGAGTAGATCAGATATATGGTTCAGATATTATGCATACTGCTTTTCAACCACCATTTTCTGGTGAAATTTTCTCTCTTAAATATACAAATTGCCTAGACCCTTTTCAGGATAAATATTTTTGGGGTGGTGGTGGAGGGGACGAGATTTCACACAGCCAAGCTTTTTAGGCACAATCCAACAACTGCTTTGAAAGAGAATAGGATTCCCATTCAATCACAGTGTCTTTTTCTTTGCTCCAATAAGGCATAGGAAAGCAGGATTTTTGTTCCTCAATAGAAACATCAAAAGAATTATAAACTGCAATTCCAGAAGAGAGAGTTATAGTACAATTTTTTCAGATGTTATATGTTCTCTTATATTGTTGTGGTAATAATTAATGTCAATTCATTGGTCCATTTTTATCTCCTCAGAAGAAGAAAGACTGTCACATGTCCAGTGTCAAAAATCTCCCCCATCTAAAAGCAGGACAGTATGAGGGTATTTTAGGACAGTTGGTATTATAACTGGTTTTTATCACTTGTTGTTGTTGTTGTTATGTGCCATCAAGTTGGACTCAACTCATAACGACCCCTCCTTGGGTTTCTGAGGTGGTATCACTATGCAAATAGATTGCCCAACCTTTCTTCTAAGGAGCGGCTGGTGGTTTTGAACTGTCAGCCTTGTGGTGAGCAGTCAAGTGCCTTAGGCACTATGCTACCAGAGCTCCTTTTATCACTTAGCATGTCATATTTCCATGTTATTAACTGTATTAATAGATCATTATCTTCTTAAGGAGAAATCACTTTCTTGTCATTTTATAATCACAAATGTAATATATCCTAAACTATTTATTCATTGTTACATCTTGAATAACTTACTTAAATTAAAAAACTCAGGTCTTCCGGCAAGATGATAGAATAGGCACACAAACTACACAGACATTTTGCAACAAAGAAATGAGAAAGCAATTGAAACTGATACAGAAGACAATCCTGGACTCCAGAGCTTTGAATGGAAGGATAAAGAAGTAGACTAAATACCAACTGAGTGAAAACAGTGAATAAAGAGACAAATGGGAAGTGCAGACTGCCAGCTATCACAAGGGCACAGTCATTTTGATTATTTGCAAGCAGCATCTCAGTACCAACCTAATAATCAGCTCTGCTCACCAATGTCTACATGGGTAAGGACTGCACTGGTGCCCAACAACCAAAAAGGAAAACAGCAAAGAAGGAGACAAACAGAGCTGTGAACTGCTGGCTGTCCTGAGGGTGCAACCATTGGGAATATTTGCAAGTGACATGACCATTTTGAATATATGCAAGTGGTGTACTAATCTAGATAGTGTTCTAAGAATAGGCTCCTCTTGCTGAGGACAGCACAGGCAACTGCACTGGAGGCTGACAACTAGAAAGGTGCAATATTCCCCTTGTTACTGTTATACCTCACAATCTCTTGGTCAATAGAGGTGTAGCCATCCCTTACCACCACAAACCTTCTTGACCAGAAGAAATTCCATCCCAGTCTGTGTTCTAACAAGCCTGGGTGCCCTGCCCCATCACCTTACAGTTTTGTTTTTGTATACTCATTTTAAAACTATTTTTATCTTCCTTCTTTCTTCCTTTTTATTTTTTTTTTCTGATTCACTTCTGATTCTTGTATTTTTTGTTTTGTTTTATTTTGTTCTTCTCTCCTTTTTCCTGGTTTCCTTCTTTTTTCATTCTTTTCTTCTTTTGGTCCTTCCCATTCCCTGATTTTTCCCATTGTTTCTCTACTGTTCTTTTCCTCTTGCTCTTTTCTCTCATTCCCCTATCCTCAATATTGTGAGTTATTTTTTTCTCTTTTTCTCATTATCTTTTTTTGTCTTTATAAAATATATTTTCAAACTTTTTCTTTTCATTTATTGACTTTCCTTTTTTTATTTTTTGCAATTGTTCCTGTTTGCTTATGTAGTTTGTATTTTTTGTCTTTTACTATTTATACATTTTGGGTTAAGCTTGATTGTCTATATATGCTGCATATTAGGGTGCTTAAGTTTGCCCCTTGATGAATCTTATAGTTTTAGTTTCATTTTAAGCCTTTGATCCATCAGGAGTTAGTTTTTGTGTATGGTGTGAGACATGGATCTTGTTTCATTTGTCTGCAAATGGATATCCAGTTTTGCCAGCATCATTTGTTAAAAAGACTGTATCTTCCCCAGTTAGTGGATTCCCCATTTAATGTCAAAGATCAGCTCATGATAGGTCAATGGATCTATTTATGGATCCTCAATTCCATTCCACTGGAATGGAACAAAGTCTGTTGTTATACCAATATCAGGGTATTTTGACTACTGTGGCTACTGTGTAGTAGGTTTTGAGATCGAGAGTTTGAGATCTTCTACTTTGTTCTTCTTGTTCAACAGTGCTTTGCTTATCCAAGGTCTTTTTCCTTTCCATATAAAGTTAGTGATTGGTTTTTCCATGTCTTTGAAGAATGTTGTTGGAACCTGGATCAGGATTGCATTGAATGTATAGATTGGCTTTGGGAGTATTGACATTTTCACTACTTTCAATCTTCCAATCTATGAACATGGTATTTTCTTCTCTTTATGTAGATCCTTATAGCTTTTTAATATAGTGTTTCATAGTTTTCTTTGTACAGGTTTTTTGTGTCCTTAGTGAGATTTATTTTATTTTTTGGGTAGGTAATGCAAATGGTATTTATTTCCTTATTAGAGACCTCTTTGCTTGTGTAGAGGAATCCAACTGATTTTTTGTATGCTGATCTTGTATCCTGCCACTATGCTAAATCTTTCAGTAAGTTCTGGTAGTTTTCTTCCTATGTCCTTTGGGTTTTCTAGGTATAGGATCATATCATCTCCAAATAGGGAGAGTTTTACTTCTTCCTTACCAGTTTGGATGCTTTTATTTCCCTTTCTTGCCTTATTGCTCTGGCTAGGACTTCCAGTGGTAGCATAGTGTCTAAGGCACTTGACTGCTAACCAGAAGGCTGGCAGTTCAAACCCACCAGCCACTTCTCGGAAGGAAGGTTGGGCAATCCTACTTCCATAGTGACACTGCCTCGAAAACCCAAGGAGGGGTTGCTATGAGTCAGGGCTGACTCAATGGCAAATAACGACAACAACAACAGGACTTCCAGTACAATGTCAAATAGAAGTGGCGATAGAGGGCATCCCTGTCTGGTTCCTGTTCACAAGAGAAAGGGTTTCAGTCTCTCTCCTTTGAGAATAAGTTAGTTGTTGGTTTTTTATGTTGTTGTTGCTGTTAGATGCTATTGAGTCATCTCTGACTCATAATGACCCTATGCACAGCAGAATGAAACACTGCCCAGTCTTGTGCCAGCCTCATGATCCCTGCCATACCTGAGCCAATTGTTGCAAGCACTGTGTCAATCCATCTCATTGAGGTCCTTCCCCTTCTTTGTTGACCCTCCACTTTACCAAGCATGATATGCTTCTCCAGACAACATGACCAAAGTAGGAGAGATGAAGTCTGGCCATTCTCCCTTCCAAGGAGCTTTCTGGCTGCACTTTTTCCAGGACATATTTGTTCATTCTTTTCACAGTCCATGGTACTTTCAGCATTCTTTGCCAGCACCACTACTCAGAAGAATCATTTCTTCTTCTGTCTTCCTTATTCACTGTCGAGCTCTCATATGTGTATGAGGTGATTGCAAATATCATGGCTTGTGTCAGGCTCACCCTAGGCCTCAAGAAGACATCTTTGCTCCTCAGCACTTTAAATAGATCTTTTGCAGCAAGTTTGCCCAACGCTATATGTCATTTGATGTCCTGACTGCTACTTCCATTGGTCTCAATTGTAGAACCAAGCAATGTGAAGTCTTTGACAACTTCAATCTTTCCTCCATTTATCATGATGCTGCTTATAGGTCCAGTTG
>NW_006921707.1:2772868-2780096 GCF_000298275.1 Orycteropus afer afer
GGTTTTTTTTTTTTTTTTATATTGAGGTGTAACCCATACTGTACTGTATTCTTCAGTCTGCATCAGTGAGTGCTTCAAGTCCTCCTCACTTTCAGCAAGAAAAATTATGTCATCAGCATAAGTTGTTAATGATTCTCCCTCCAATCTTGATGTCATGTTCTTCTTCATATAGTTCAGCTTCTCCAATTATTTGCTCAGCATATAGATTGAATAAGTACTGTGAAAGGACACAACCCTGATGCACTCCCTACTTGATTTTAAACCATGCAGTGTTCCCTTGTTCTCTTCAAATGCCAGCCTCCTGGTCAAGGTACAGGTTCCTCATGAGCACAGTTAAGTGGTCTGGAATTCCCATTCTTCTCAATGTTATCCACAATTTGTTATCATCCACACAGTCCCATGCCTTTGCATAGTCAATAAAACACAAGTAAACATCTTTCTTGTATTCTTTGCCTTGAGCCAAGATCCATCAGACAAAGTTATGATATCCCTGGTTCCATGTCCTCTTCTGACTCCAGCTTGCACCTCTGGAAGTTCTCTGTCAATATACTGCTGCAACCATTTTTGAATTTTCTTCACTAAGATTTTACTTGCATGCGATATTAATGATATTGTTCCATAAGTTCCACATTCTGTGGGGTCACCTTTCTTTGGAATGGGTACAACTGTGGATCTCTTCCAGTCATTTGGCCAGGTAGCTGTCTTCCAAATCTCTTGGCATAACCAAGTGAGTGCCTCGAGTGGGGCATCCGTTTGTTGAAACAACTCAATGGGTATTCCATCAATTCCCGGATCCTTGTTCTTCACCAATTCTTTCAGTATAGCTTTGACTTCCTCCTTCAATATCATTGATTCTTGATCATATGCCACTTCCTGAAATGGATGAAGACCTACCAGTTCTTTTTGGTACAGTGACACTGTGTTCTCAAACTCACCCTCAACTGCTCTTTATTAATAGCTAACAGAGAACTGTGCATACAGTCTCTTTCTCTATCACACCCACCAGGAGACAGTTGGTCTCCTGGTGGGTGTGACCTAAGTGCTACAAACTTAGCAAACAGATGAGTACAGTACTCTGCTCACACAGATACATAAAAACAAAATAAAAGGAAAAAAAAATCTTGGGCAAATCACACCAACATAAAACCACAAGTTAAACATAAATACAACAATATCTTGGAGATAATTAATTGATCATCTCAATCCAAACAAAGAAGCCAGACAACGTAGTATAAACAACCAGGATACAGACCCAGAAAACATCCATGAGGAAGAAGCAGCATTGGCACTCCTTGATAAGGAATTCAAAAGAATTATATTTAGGTACCTTCAACAGACTGAGAAACAGATAAAGGAAAACACTGACACAATTAAGGAAAACACAGAAAAAACTCTAGAACAATTTAAAAAAAAAATACAAAGACAAATTGACAAAATAAACAAACAAACAAAAAAATAGAAACCATACAAAAACAACAAATAGAAATCCAGAAGATTAATACCAAGATTCATGTGGGATACCATTAAGGGGAATAACCTACATGTGATCAGAATTCTAGAACAGGAGGAGACAAATAAAACCATGGAGAAAATTCTCAAAGAATTTTTGGAAGAAAATTTCCCTAATATAATTGGGACCTTCTGAAAATTACATTCCTATGTGCATTAAAATACTTCTCCAAAAGAGTAAAAAGAGAACCTATGAAATGGGAAAAAATATACTGCAAGGACTTATCAGACAAAGCATTTACCTCTAAAATTTATAGAAAACTCCAGCACCTCAACATTAAAAAAATAGTAATCCAATTAAGAAATGGGCAGAAGACATGAACAGACACTTCACCGAAGAATATAGGCAGCCAACAAACATGAAAAAATGCTCGTTAAACCCACTGCCATCGAGTCAGATCTGACTCATAGCGACCCCTCCTTGGGTTTCTGAGGTGATATCACTACAGAAGTACATCACCCAACCTTCCTTCTGTTGAGTGGCTGGTGGGTTTGAACCACCAGCCTTCTGGTTAGTAGTCTCATGCCTTAGGCACTTCACCACTAGAGAGATGCAAATCAAAACAACAATGAGATAACATCTCATCCCAACATTAATAACAAAGCTCAACATGACAGAAAATAACAAATGCTAGTGAGGATGTAGAAAGACCGGGATTCTCATACACTGCTGGTAGGACTGTAAAATGATACAACCACTGTAGAAATTGGTATAACCAAAAACTAAACTCACTGCCGTCAAGTTGGGTCCGACTCATAGCAACCCTTCTTTGGGTTTCCAAGGCAGTATCACTACAGAAGTACACTGCATGATCTTCCTTCCAAGGAGTGGCTGGTGAATTTGAACCACCAGCTTTCTGGTTAGCAGTCAAATGCCTTAGGCACTATATCACCAGAGCTCCTGGAAATCAGTATGGCTATTCCTTAAAAAGTTGGAAACAAAAATACCATTTGATCAAGCAATCCCATTATTAGTTATATATCCTAAAGAAGTGAGAGCCAGGATACAAATAAATATATGCACACCTATGTTTTTCATAGGTGAGGACATAGGGTCCCATAGTGACCCTATCTACTACAGAACAAAATACTGCCCACTTCAGCACCATCCTTACTAGCATTGCTATATTTGAACAACTGTTGCAGGCACTGTGCCAATCTATCTCATTGGGGGCCTTCCTCTTTTTTGTTGATCCTCTACTTTACTAAATATAATGTCCTTCTTCAAGGACTAGTCCCCTCTGATAACATGTCCAAAGTAGGTGAAATAAAGTCTTACAATCCTTGCTTCTTAGGAGGATTCAGGCTGTACTTGTTCCAAGACAGATTTGTTCATTCTTCTGGTAGTCCATGGCATATTTAATACTCTTCACCACTATCACAATTCAAAGGCATCAACTCTTCTTCATCTTCCTTATTCACCATCCAGCTTTTGCTTGCACATGAGGTGATTGAAAATACTATAGCTTGGATCAGACACACTTTAGTCCTCATAGTGATTATCTTTGTTTTTCTACACCATGAACTACTGTATGGAAAATGAATTTTCTCTGTAAACTTCCACACAATACAAATTAAAATAATAAGAAGAAGAAGAAGAAGAAGAAGAAGATAAAGAGGACTTTCACAGCAGATTTGCCTAATGCAGTATGTCATTTGATTTTTTGACTGCTGATTCCAAGGACATTGACTGTGGATCTAAGTAAAATGAAATATTTGACACTTCCAATCTTTTCTCTGTTTATGATGATGTTGCTTATTGGTCCAGTTGTGAGTATTTTTTATTGGGTAAAGAATATAAATATTGGACTTGGGGGTTGATGAAATAGTAGGAATTTTCTAGACAGGGTACCAGAGAGGAGGGAGCTGTGCAGAGAAGAAAACGCATACATGTACACAGGAATCTTCATGACTCTTTGGCTAGATCTTTAGCAGTGTGTTCATAGGGTAAACTCTGCAAAGCATGGCAGGAGTCAACTGCTGGGAGTCTGAAACCTGAATGGAGATGCCATAAATCACAGAATGCTAGGATTCTAACTTCTAGACACCTCACAGAATGTTCCAAACATTCAGTATTCTTTCAGACATTTCTCTATGTGACTTTAGATAAGCCACAACCCAGAAGTAGAGTTTTTCAAGCCATAATGTGAAGGCTATTATAGACCCATGAAAACAAAGCCAAAAACAATGGTTCAACATAATCAAACAAAATTATCAGTGAATTAACTTTCTCTCAACAAAAATCAACACTCTATAAGAAAAACATCATAATTCTTCAGACTCTCAACAACATGACACCTCTAAGGCCCAGCATACAATAGAAAATTAGGAGACATACAAAGAAGAAAGTAAAATTGACTCATATTCAGGAGGAAAAAAAATAACAACAGTCATTAGCATTAGTCTCACAGGTGACAAAGATGTTGAAATTAACAAGAAAGAAATTTAAAATATTTATCATAATCTCAGGTCCCTAGGTGATGCAAACAGTTTGCTCAATTGCTAACTTGAGGTTCGTGGCTCAAACCCACCCATGGAAGACAGGACTAGCTATCTGTTTCTGTTAAGATTAAAGCCAACAGACATTATGGAACAGTTCTACTCTGTAATACATGGGGTGGCCATGAGTCGAATTGATTAAACAGCAACTAACAATGACAATATCGTAATCTTACTATATTGTGGGAATCTTTGAGTGCTTGCCATTTTTCTATACTAGAAAAGAAGGTCCACTTCTCAGTTCCCAAAGTATAAAAACAAGTGTTGTAATTTGAAGTCATTACTATAAATCATCTTGGGTTTAACAGAGGAAGGCAAGTCTCCTTGAAAAGGGAGAAACAGCAATTAGATCATGTCCAATAAGCTTGATTATAGATGAACTTCATCTTTAAGTTAGTCTACTTTAAACTAACATGGTGTTAGTTTAGGGGTTAGGAGTTAGAGGTAGAGGGTGGATGGGTTTTGGTGGGTGTTATCATTTGAAACAGAGCCTTAGGGAACACACCACAATCACCAATCATTTGATTGTAAAGGCGACTTTATGAATCAATCAAGATTCAGTCAGTAAAACAAAATCCATTGTAAATGTTTCAAGCAAGAGGATGTTACATACAGAAAACTGCATGATCATAAAATCAGTGGAAGGATTGTTGGAATAAAGGTCAGAAAAAGCCAGCACTAATTCTCAGAGTCACTACTGGTTTTGAGAAACTTAGAAAGTTACAGGAAATGCAGGATATAGCTGGCAACTAATGTAGCTACTCTCGGTGCCATGGTGGATGATTTTCAAGTAAAGCCTAGATGCCTCTGAAAAATCTCAAATTGTGACCCATGCATATGCCCACGACTGATGAAATAGCAATGGAACAGAAGCTTCTCTTCTCATCTTTCAAATTTCATGAAGGTTGTACAGACAACAGGGATGAACCCTTTTGCATCTATTGTACTGTGTTGTCACTGATGGCAAACATTCATCTATGGATGGATAGATGGATGGACAGGCTGAACAATCAGGTTTGTCTAGGCAGTGGGGAGTGTGCCCATGACCATGTGTAGGGTTAGCAGACGTTTCTACAAGCGTGTGTGTATGTGCTGCAATAATGCCCAGTAGAGCTTACAAGGGACAAGTTTGTGGTGACTTCTTGACCACAGCCAGCTACCAGAGGGAGTGAGTAGTTGGACCTGTGGGCTTGGGACCAAGGTTGCAGGGAACAGCAAGCTCAAGTGGCAAAACAAACTACACAAAAACATTGTTCCACATCCTACTTTGGTGAGTAGTAAATGGGATCTTAAAAACTTACAAGTGGCCATCTAGATGCAACAATGAGTCTCTCCTTGTCCAGAGCAAGAAGAATGAGGAAAACAAAAGATGAGTAGAAACTATTAGTCCAAGGGACTGGTACACCATGCAATCCTCAGCCTATATGACCATGAGATTGGAAGAACTAGATGGTGTCTGGCTATCCCTGTCAACCATTCAGAGGGGGATTGCTGCAGGAGATCCTGGATAGAGTGGTAGAGCTATATGACACAAAACTCAAAATCATTATAAATAAATAAATAATAAAAGGACAAGGAAGTAGTGACTGGGATCTTAAAAGCTTGCCAGCAGCCATCTAGATGCAACAATGGGTCTCTCTTCATCCAGAGCAAAGAAGAACAAAGACCAAAGATTCATGGAAACAGTTAGTCCAAGCAACTGGCACACCATGGGATTCTCAGCCTACACAACTATAAGACCTGAAGAACTAGATGGTGCCCAGCTACCACTGTCAACCACACTGAGAAGAGAATCTATGTAGGAGATCCTAGATAGAGTGGGAGAAAAATGTGGAACAAAGCTCAAAATCATTTGGGGAAAAAAAAAAAAAGTTTGCTGATCTGATGCAGCCTGGTAGAACCACTGAGACTATGGCCCTAGCTGTCCCTCAGGTCTGTAATTGAACCCACACCTGTGGCCTCCAGTCAAACAAAAGACAACCATATGAGGTGAATATTTACACTAGGTAGACACACTCCTTGGAGAGAACAATCATGGGAGAATAGAAGGGCTTTGTACACACAGGGACATAGCTCCAGGGGCAGGAGTGCATGGAGGGAAGGACACAGGGAAGAGCTAACTATGGGGAAGAAGTGGGAGGAGAGGTGTTGCACTGCGGTAAATTGTAGTCAATGTCATAAGACAAAGCGTATGTGAACTGCTGTATGGAGGGTGATTTTGCTCTGTAGACTTTCACCAGATCACACACACACACAAAAAAAAAAAAAAAAACAGGTATGCTTGTCTGATAGAGCCTGGTGAGACCCAAAACTGTGGCCTCTAGCTACCCTTCATGTCTGGAATTAAACTCACTCCTGTGGCTTCCAACCAAATAATAGACAGGCATATGGACTGAACATTTACATCAGGTAGAAACACAACTTGGAGAAATCAGTCATGGTAGAGTAGAAGGGTAGTGTATACACAGGGAGACAGCTTGTGGTGGGGAGGAGTGCATGGGAGGGAAGAACACAAGGAAGAGGTAACTGTGAGAAGGAAGTGGGAGAGCTGTCTCATTGTGGGGAATTGCAGTCAATGTCACGAGACAAAATGTGTATGAACCGCTGTATGGAAAATGAATTTTCTGTGTAAATTATCACCCAAATTACAATACAAATTTAAAAAAAAATCATGCAGGTTGTCTCTTATTGACAGAATCTAACCCCAAACCCTGCTGGCCAGGATTTTGGGAAATTCTGTTCAGGCTTCTGTTGTTGTTGTGTGACATCAAGTCAATTCTGACCCTTAGCAACCCCATAGACCTGGATAGAGTGTCAGCCACAGGGATTCAGGTGAAAAGAGGGAACCCAGGCCCGCCCGAAGCAGCAGGGTGGAAGAGCAGGAGAAAGGGGATTAAATGGCCCAGGAGCAGTGACAGAGGAGCAGTCAGCTGCAGGGATCTAGGTGAGGAGAAGGAACTCAGGCACACCCAAAACAGCAGGGCTGGAGAGCAGGAGAAAGGGGATTAAAAGGCCCAGGAACAGGCACAGAGGAGCAGTCAGCCACAGGTACCCAGGTAAGGGTGGTACGAGAGGTTTCCAACAGTGAAACAAACTTGTCTGTTGGTTTATCCTACCATGGTGATGTGTTGATGTGAGTTTTGAGGCTGAGCCACTGGTGTTTCAAATCCAGCAGGATGCACATGGTGCACAGGTATCAGCCCAGCTTACAGACTGAGAC
>NW_006921707.1:2783022-2787707 GCF_000298275.1 Orycteropus afer afer
GTGAGGAACATTTTCCCATTTATCTAGGAAATCATCATACTGGAGGTATAATATATGAGGTACTAAGTAGACTAATATACAAAAGTCTTTAGTTTGATTAAGAACCTGCCCATGGAGGCAAGGGGATAATCCCAAGGAACATGCCCACCACCCGTTAGGGGGGGTATATAGTACACAGTGATTTATAGTTGTCTCAGTGTGGCTGCAGAGGTGTTTGTGAGTTTGTGGAATCTGTCCTATACAGGTCCCTGTCCCTGTGACGGAAAGTAAGGTGAGTTGTCCAGGTTTCTTATGATTCCATCTACAGGTTTTGTGAGTTTCTGACTGGTTGAATTTTCCTATAAATGCAATACCTTCATAATAGGGGGGTTTGATATTGTAGCACAGCCAGCAGGATTCTGTCAAATTAGATTGGGTAGGATTTAATAGTTGGAAAGTCTGGACCATAATTTTCCAAAGGGGGTCTTCCTATAAATTTTGAGCTGATGTGGTGCCCCTTGAAGGGGTGACATTGGGAGACGAATTTCGGACTGATGTGTTGCCCCGGTTATTGGAGGGTAAAGAGGGTACTGATTGTGGGGCTAACACTGAGTTGGGCCCGATTGCAACAGGGGTGTCCAGGACTCAATTTTTAGTCTAATATTGAAAATGACTCCATTGTCGTACCCTGTTTGGTACAATCGAAGCCCCCAGGATCGGCCTGTCACCCAGGTTTTATACTGTTTTCCCTGCTCTGTGAATTGGATTCTGATAGGATTACAGGTGAAATTCATATACGAGCCCTTTCCTATATACATGCTTCTGCTGGCTGGGAACCTCCACATGAACTTGGATGATCGGCAAGAACTGATAGTTAATCCATCACCGAAATGATTCCTGTCAACTGTGATGAGATCCCAAGTTGAAGAAGGTTCCCAGTAAGTGGTTCCCGTCGTTTCACATCCCCATGTTTTACAATAAAAGTCTGGTGCCCCCCAACACTGGTTTGCTAAAGTTCTGTCTTTTCTTCCCCCTGGGCAAATGTAAAATGGTAACTTACGGAGTTGGTGGCAGAGTTCAGGGTGCCCACAACCTATTGCCCCGATTCCTCTAGAAGCAAATAACCGCTGGCATGTAGGCTTGCCTGAACATTCTGGAGTACCGTTTTTGTTGAGTTCCCAATCTAAGAAGTCCCAGGATCCGGCCGCTAATTGGCATAAATCAAAGTGTAGGTCAGGCCGCCAGGTATTAGGGTGATGGTTGCCCGTGATAGAACTGACAACGTCCCCTGTGGCTGACGTAATTATCCAGGTTAACTGTTGGGATGTGTGTGGATTAGATGATGGATTTACATAGTTACCAGTTATTAACAGTAATACTAGTATGGTCCACATAGTTGAAGTTTTAGTTTGAGCGGATTGTTGGGGTCCTTGGAGACGCACAATGGTGGGTCCTGGTCAGGGACAGGATTGGCTTTGCGGACATGAGTATGATGAATCCAGGAGGTTATTCCGTCAAATTTGAGGGTGGTGGTTGTGGTCAGGATCACGATGTAGGGTCCTTTCCAGTGAGGTTGTAGAGTCTCTTGTCGATGTCTCCGCACATACACCCAATCACCTGGCTGGTACCGGTGAGGTTCAGGAGGGGGATTAGGTTGGTAGAGAACCCTTAAGTTTGGCCAGATGTCCTGTTGGGTTTGTTGCAGGGCTTGAAGAGAATAAATGAGTTCACAATTATCAATTTCACGTAACAAATTGGACTGGAATCTGGGAGTAATAGGTGGAGGTCTACCAAAGACAATCTCAAAAGGTGTTAATCCTAATTTATAAGGAGAGTTGCAGACCCGAAATAGGGCAAAGGGGAGGAGAGTCACCCAGTCTCCGTCAGTCTCTATGGTTAATTTGGTTAAGGTCTCTTTTAGAGTTCTATTCATTCTTTCTACCTGGCCTGAACTTTAGGGTCTGTAAGTACAATGTAATTTCCAATTAGCCCCAAAAATAGTTGCTAAACCCTGTATTACCTTAGACACATATGCTGGTCCATTATCTGACCCTATTGTAGTAAGAACACCATACCTGGGTAGGATGTCTTCTAGTAGTTTCTTGGCTACAACGTGGGCTGTTTCTCTCTTGGTGCGGAAGCCTTCCACCCACCCTGAAAAGGTATCTATAAAGACTAACAAATATTTATATCCATATTTCCCTGGTTTTACTTCCGTGTAGTCCACTTTCCAGCAAGTCCCTGGTGTGTTGCCTCTTGATCTGGAGCCTAGATTCAGAGCGTTTTTAGTAACATTGGTTAACTGACAGATTTTACAGTCAGAAACAATTGCTTCAATTTTAGATTGAGCATTTTTAATTATTATGTCTGCCCGCTTTAATAACTCCTGCATCTTTTTGGTTCCTAAATGGGTGGTTTGGTGTATTTTGAATAAAATTTCTTCTCCCAGTTTTTCGGGGAGGATGGCTTTGTGATCTTCTGATTTCCACCAATTGCATACGTACTGAGTTCCGGGTAATTGTTTAATCCATTTCAAGTCTTTCTCCGTGTAGTTGGGGTTTGCAGGTAAGGTGGGACTCCCAGGATCAGGTAGGTTGGAAGTTAATACTAGGTTGGTAGACAATGCAATTTCTCGGGTGGTTTGGTCTGCTAGATTGTTGCCTCGGTAATTGGGGTGGTGATTTTCTCGTGCCCCAGACAATGAATGATGACAAGTTTCTTAGGGAGCCACAGGGCAGCTAGTAGATCTGGGATCTCGTTTTTGTTCTTAATTGTCTTCCCTTCCGCGGTTAGTAGCCCCATTTCCCAATAAATTGCCCCATGAATATGTGCCATGGCAAAAGCATAACGACTGTCCATATAAATATTTAACTTTTTGTCTTTTCCCAAAGTTAGGGCTTTGGTCAATGCTATTAGTTCAGTTTGTTGAGCCAATGTTCCAGCCGGTAATGGTTCAGCCCAAATTATTGCAGTTTCCATCACCACTGCTGCTCCCGCATACCTTTGTCCATCATGCACAAAGCTGCTCCCATCCGTATACCAGCTAACCTCGGCATCTGGTAAGGGGGTGTCTCATAGGTCAACTCAGATCCCGTGCGCTCGAGCTAGAATGTTGACACAATCGTGGAGCGGAGCACCCAAATCTGGATCCAGTAACAGGGTGGCAGGGTTCAGTGCCATAGGTGACCGGAAGATAATCTTGGTTGGGTTCAGTAACAGTCCTTGGTAGTGGGTGAGCTGCGCATTGCTGAGCCATCGATCAGGAGGTTGCTTAAGAGTCCCTTCTATGGCATGCTGGGTGGTAATATGTAGTTCTTGCCCCAGTGTAAGTTTGCTCGCATCTTTGACTAACAAGGCTGTTGCTGCTATTATGCGTAAGCACGGTGGCCACCCCACTGCTACTGGGTCTAATTTTTTTGAGAGATAGGCTACCGGTCTTTTCCAGGGGCCTAGGTGTTGGATTACAACTCCTTTCACTACCCCTTTATTTTCATCAATGTATAGATGGAAGGGTTTTGTTACATCAGGCAGTCCAAGGGCAGGAGCAGACAGAAGGGCAGTTTTAAGTGAATTAAAGGATTTTTCCATGGCCTCTGTCCACTGAAATTTCTGCCCCTTTTTAGTTGCTTCATAGAGAGGCTTTGCTAGTTCTGCAAAACCTGGTATCCAAAGTCTACAGTAGCCAGCTGATCCTAGGAACTCCCACACTCCATGGGATTTTTAGCACAGTCTCTTTGCAGGCCCTAGTCAGCCATCTTTGTCCTTCTTGTAATATGTACCCCAAATAGCTCACTTTGGGCTGGCAAAGTTGAGCCTTTTTGGCTGAGGTTCAGTACCCCATATCTCCTAGTGTTTGGAGCAGGTCTCTGGTTCCTTGGAGGCAGGTCTTGTAGTCCGCTGCAGCAACTAGGAGATCATCTACATATTGTAACAGCGGGAGACCGGGGTGGTCAGATTGGAACTTACCCAGGTCTTCGTGTAGCGCTTCATCAAAAATTGTGGGCGAAATTTTGAGCCCCTGAGGTAACCTCATGCAGGTCAGTTGTCCACTAATGCCTTCTGTCGGGTCAGTCCATTCAAAGGCAAACAGGTCCTGGCTCTTTGGGGCCAGTGGGAGACTGAAAAAAGCGTCTTTAAGGTCTAAGACTGAGTACCACTGGTGATCTGGGGGTAAAGAACTAAGGAGGGTGTATGGGTTAGGGACAGTAGGGTGAATATCCATGACTTGTTTATTGACTTCTCGGAGGTCTTTTACTGGTCTATAGTTGTTAGAATGAGGTTTTTGAACAGGGAGTAGGGGGGTGTTCCAGGTGGACTGACAGGGTCGGAGTATTCTTAATTTTAACAGGAGCCAGACATGGGGGGTTATGCTCTCCCAGGCTTCTCGTGACATAGGGTACTGGCGGACTCTGACCAGGTCTGCTCCAGGTTTAATTTCTACATAAACTGGTGACCTATGTTTAGCTAACCCTACACCTCCAGTCTCAGCCCAAGCTTTAGGAAAGGCTAATAACCACTGTTCTATATTCTCGGATGGAGAAGGAGGGGATTATTGGTGGAGCCTATATTCATCTTCCAGGTTTACAGTTAACACATGAATAGGCTGGCCCTTACTGTCCATAACAGCTGCCCCTCCGTTTTGAAAGTGGATTTGTGCTCCTATTTTGGTTAGTATATCTCTCCCGAGAAGTGGATAAGGGCATTCT
>NW_006921707.1:2788812-2790210 GCF_000298275.1 Orycteropus afer afer
CACGCCGAGATCTACTGTTCTTCAGGTAGTCCATGAATATTGATTTGTTCCTGTGGCTCCTTGAACCCAGGAGGTCTTATTAGACAGTTTCCCTTGAGGTTTAAGTAAGACTGAATGTTGTGCCCCAGTGTCCACCAGGAAGTCAATTGGGGTCCCCTCCACTTTAAGAGTTACCCTGGGTTTGGGTAGGGGGACCGAACCCCGTCGCCCCTAATCACTGAGTTCTCCCAATTCTAGTGCGTTAGTCGGTGGTTATTGAGTTCTTTTATTTGGGCATTCTTTTGCCCAATGTCCATTTTCCTTGCAATAGGCACACTGATTCTTGCCCAGTTTAGGGCGTCCTCCCTTGGGGGGGTCCCCCTTACCTTGATATTTTGCGAATTTCTGTAGTTGCTCTTCTCTTTCTTGGACGTTCCAAGTTGTTGAGGCAAGTAACATTTTTTCAAGGTTCTGAGTGTTCTGATCACTGGCTGCCACTAGTGCTTTGGTCTGTCGGTCTTTTGGACTTTCTCTGTGATTATAAACTCTCTCTGCAACATACATTAAGTCCTGAATGATATTTTCATTTAATCTGTCAATTTTTTGTAACTTTCTCCTAATGTCTGGGACTGCTTGATTCACAAAAGCCATGATCAGTGCAGCCCTAGTCTCAGGTGCTTCCAGATTCATGGGGGTATATTGACGAAATGCTTCCATTAATCTTTCTAAGAAAGCAGCAGGACTTTCATCCTTCCCTTGCTGTATGTCACTTACCTTAGCCAAATTGGTGGGCTTCCTTGCGGCTGCCCTGAGACCTCCCATTACAGTCTGACAGTACACCCGGAGTCTCTCCTTACCTTCAGTCATGTTGTAGTCCCAATTAGGACAGGTCAAAGGGAAGGTGGCATTAATCACATCTATATTGGTAGTGGGTTGTCCATTATCTCCCAAAACAGATTTCCGGGCTTCCATCTGGATCCTCTCACATTCCTCAGTAGTGAATAAAATTTGGAGGAGCTCTTGACAATCGTCCCAGGTAGGCTGATGAGTAAACAAAATAGTTTCTAGGAGGTCAATTAAATCTCTGGGATTATATGAGAACTTGGCATTCTGAGTTTTCCAATTGTACAGGTCACTAGTGGCAAAAGGCCAATAGTGAGGCTGCTGGTTGCTGGTTGCATCTGCGGGCCCTGCAGCCCACAACGGCAAGACCGTGGAATCTGCTGGTCCACTAGAGGGGGCTGCGCACTGCATTCTTCCACGGGTGCCGGCTGCCAGACCTGTGGCTGCCATTGCCCTGCCGCTGTCCGGCACTTGGGGCAGTGCGCCCTCTCCAGCTGCAGTACCTGCTGAAAGGGTTTGATAAGGAGGGGGAAAAAGGAGCTCTTCCCCCGTCCCGCCCTGAAAGACTGGGTAGGT
>NW_006921707.1:2790330-2791186 GCF_000298275.1 Orycteropus afer afer
ACCTTCGGCTGGCCACCCTACATTGAACGTTGGCCATTCCGAGTTACACAATGTGACAAATTTTCCTTTTTTTATTTCTAAACTTAAGTCATGTGTTCTTTGTCTAACTTTCTTAAAATTATCAGTCAGGAGAGAAAGAGGAGTTGTCACAGTTTGTCCCATATTGTCCATCCACTGATTGAACAAAATTAAGGACACTAACAAAAACCAAACAGACACACAAAAAGACAGACAGAAAACACCTCCCATGGATTGCAAGCAAAACTGAAAGTAGGATGACAGCCTCACGCCGTGCTGTGGGAGCAACCCGCTTCTCCCCTTTACAAGTTCCAGATTGGAGGGCAACTTTGTTTCCTCCCAGGTTGAAGGGGTTTTTTTAATCCCCTTCCAGAAGAGGCCCTGGAACGTCTTCCAGGTCCTCTGGCTGATGGCCAACCCATGCATCCACTTAGGCCAAAGTCAGCCCCACAGAAAATGGGCCCCAAGTAATACACAAAGGACTCAGACCAACATCAAACATCCGAACACTTACCAGCCGGCTGCAACCCCCTGGTTCGGGAGTCTTGGGGTATCTGGGGATCCCGGACAAGCCCCCAAATGTTGTGCCCAGATCTTGAATCCCCAAAAACCACCAAGGAGCCAATTCCACTGCAAAAGCATAGGGGTTGTTTACTCAAGCTTGAGCTCGAACCCTCAACTATCACCGATGCAGCGGTTCAGGATTGAGAGCCCAAAACTCAGGGGTAATGGGGTTTTTATAAGGGGTACAGCAGGAAGGAGGAAGTTTCAATCAGAAAATTACAGGATTGGTTGACATTTTCCAAGTTGTTAGTTGTTCCTACTTGATTGGCTCTGT
>NW_006921707.1:2791921-2796607 GCF_000298275.1 Orycteropus afer afer
TCAGGACTGGAGAAAGAATCATTAACAACCTGAGATACGCAGACGATACAACTTTGCTTGCTGAAAATGAGGGTGACTTGAGGCACTTACTGATGTGGGTTGAAGAATACAGTATGCAGTATGGATTACGTCTCAATATAAAGTAAACAAAAATCCTCACAACTGAACCAATGAGCAGCATCATGATATATGGAGAATAGATTGAGGTTTTCAAAGAATTCATGTTTCTTGGTTCTACAACCGATGGCAATGGAAGCAGCAGTCAGGACATTAGACGATGTGCGACACTGAGAATGTTAACTGTGAAGTAATTGTTTCAAGTGCTGAGGACTAAGGATGTCTCCTTGAGGACTAAGGTGCGCCTGACACAAGCTATGATATTTCCAATTGCCTCGCATGCATGTGAGAGCTGAATATTGTATAAAGACCGAAGAAGAGTTGATGCTTTTGAGTTGTGGTGCTGGCGAAGAATGCTGAAAGTACCATGGACTGCTAAAAGAACTAACAGATCTGTCCTGGAGGAAGTGCACCCGAAATGCTCCTTGGATGCGAGAATGGCCAGACTTTGTCTCACCTACTTTGGTCATGTTGTCAGAAGGGACCATTCCCTGGAGAAGGATGTCATGCTTGGTAGGATGGAGGGTGGACGAAAGAGGGGAAGGCCTTCAATGAGATGGATTGACACGGTGGCTGTGATGATGGGCTCAAATATAGCAGAGCTGGCATGGGATCGGGCAGTGTTTCGTTCTGCTGTGAATGGGGTCGCTATGAGTAGGAAATGACTTGACGGCACCTAACAACAACAACAGTGACCCTATACTCATAATGACCGTATGAGACAGAGTAGAGATGCCTCATAGGGTTTTCTAAACCCTTCTACTTATAGAAGTAGATTGCCAGCTCTTTCTCCCATGGAGCCACTGGGTGGGTTCAAACCATCAACATTTCAGTTAGCCTCCAAGTCCTTAATTGTTGCACCACAAGGGCTCTTTCCAGGCTTCTAGTGTCTATAATGCCACCAGGCACTCATCGACAGCAAGATGGGACAATCTACTTCTGTAGTGATATCACCTCAGAAACCTAAGGAGGTGTCACTGTGAATCGGATCTAACTCAATGGCAGTGAGCTTGATTTTTTGGTTTTAGTGCCTATAATAAACTGGACATTAAACAAAGATAATGGTTCAGGCCATCAGAAATATCTCCCATCAGTCCTACCTAATGATGATCATAAGCCTTCTATTTGTGAAGTACTTGCACATACATATTCTCTGTTGATCTTCACAAAAGCACTATATATTGCTGTGGGTGATATTTTTATCCTCCCTTACAAACAAAAAACAAGACTCAGAACGATAATGATTTGCTTTTTCTTTATTCTGTCACCAATAGGTGAGCTAGCAGAAAGATGTGAAGTTGTAGTTCAAGAGATACATTTTAAAGAAGAAAATTATTTGACTATAATAACAGTCAAGGTAGAAATTTAATATCCATTCCAAATGGTGTCTAATAACAAAGGTCCCTAAGAATGATACCTTGGAGAAAGATGTGGCAGTCTTCTTCTGTTAAAGACTTATAAACTTGGAAAGTGTATGGGGCAGTATACTTCTGTCCTTTAGGGTCAGTATGAGCTGGATTTGACTTAATGGCAGTGTGTAAAAATGACTCCTCGTTGAACTTAAAGGATTACTTCTTCTTCTTCTTCTTTTTTTTTTTTTTTAATTGTGATTTTGGAGAAAACTTACAGAGCAAATTCACTTTCCATACAGCAGTTCACATACACTTTATCTCATGACATTGACTACAGTTTACCACAGTGCAACAGCTCTCCTCCCATTTCCTCCTGATAGTTACTCTTCCCTGTGTCCATGCACTCCTGCCCCCTGAGCTGGCTCCCTGTGCATAAACACCCCTTCTTTCTCCCATGATTGTTCTCTCCAAGGAGTATCTACCTCAGGTAAATGTTCAACTCATATGCCTGTTTTGGTTTAGCTGGAAACTACAGATGTGTGTTCAATTCCAGACCTGAAGGGCAGCTAGGGGCCATAGTCTCAGTTGTTCCACAAGGCTCTATCAGATCAGAAAACCTGGTCCCACACCCCCTTTTTTTTTCCTCCAAATGATTTTGAGTTTTGTTCCACATTGTTCTCCCTCTCTATCCAGAATCTCCTACAGAGATCCCCCTCCAAATTGTTGACAGTGGTAGCTGGGCACCATCTAATGCTTCTGGTCTCATAGTCATATAGGCTGCAGATCAGATGGTATACCAGTCACTAGGACTAATTGTTTGCATGAACCTTTGGTTTTCTTCATTCTTCCTTGCTCTGGATGAGAAGAGACCCATCATTGCATCTAGATAGCTGCTTGCAAGCTTTTAAGATCCCAGTCACTACTCACCAAAGAAGGAGGTGGAACAATGTTTTGTACATCATGATATGCCAACTGAGCCCAATGTTCCCCATGACCACGGTCCCAAGCCCACAGGTTCAACCACTCAGTACCTCTGGGTAGCTGCCTGTGACGAGGAAGTGACCACAACCCTGTCCCTTGTCAGCTCCACCACACACCTGGGAATTCAGATCATACAAATACACTAATAGGACCATTGACTGCCAACCCCATACATGGTCCTGGGCACTCTCCCCACCTCATAGATATACCTAATAGTTCAGCCTGTCCACCCATCCATCCACCCATAACCCGTGTCTGCCCTCACTGTCAACACAGCCCTGTATGTGCACAGGGCTTTTTTCTCTGCACACTCCATGCACCTCTCCATGTCTTGCTCTTCCTTAATGCCACCATGTTGATCACTCACATTTGGTACACTGCCCTTCTGTTCACCCAAATCAATACTTATCGCTACCTGTCTAACGGAGTTCCCTACTCTCCCCTCCCACCCCTGGTAATCAAGAAGAAAATTTCTTTCCATATATAAACTTTTCCTTGACTTTTACAATAACAGACTAATACAATATTTGTCCTTCTGTGATTGACTTATTTCACTCAGCATAATGTCCTCCAAATTGATCCATGTTATGCAGTGTTTTGCAGATTCTATGTTATTCTTCAGGGTTGCATAGTATTCCACTGTGTGTGTACCATGGTTTTGTTATTCATTTCTCGGTTGATGGACATCTAGGTTGTTTCCATCTTTTGGCTATTGTAAATAGTGCTGCGATGAACATGGGTGTGCATATGTCTGTTCTTGTGATGGCTTTCACTTCTTTAGGATATATACCTAGTAATGAATGGCTGGGTCAAACAGTATTTCTAACTTTTAATGAATTGCCATACAGCTTTCCACAGTGGTTGTACCATTTTACAGTGCCACCAGGAGCATATGAGAATCCAGATCTCTGCACATCCTCACCAGCATTTCTGTCTTGTTGAACTTTGCTACTAATGCCGGAGCAAGATGGTATCTCATTGTTGTTTTGATTTGCATCTTTCTAATGGCTAATGATCATGAGCATTTCTTCATATGTTTGTTGGCCACCTGAATATGCTCCTTGGTGAAGTGTCTATTCATGTCTTCTGCCCATTTTTTAATTGTATTATTTGTCTTATTGTTATTGAGGTGTTGGAGTTTTCTATGAATTTTAGAGATAAATCCTTGCCAGATATGTCATTGCCAAATATTTTTTCCCAATCTGTAGGTTCTCTTTTGACTCTTTGGAGAAGTCTTTGGAAGCACATAAGAATTTAATTTTTAGAAGGTCCCATTCATCTAGTTTCCCTTCTGCTGTCTGTGCATTTTGAGTTATGCTTGATAGTCTATTTATGCCATATATTAAGGCTCCTAAATTTGCCCCTAGTTTTTCCTTGAGGAAATCTATAGTTTTAGGTTTCACATTTAAGTCTTTGATCTATCTGGAGTTAGTTTTTTTGTGTACGGTGTGAGGAGTAAATCTTGTTTCATTTTTCTGCAAACACATATCCAATTTTGCCAGCAACATTTATTGAACAAACATTCTCTTCCACATTTTATGGATTTCGGCTCTTTGTGAAAGATCTGCTGACCAGAGGTCAATGGATCTATTTCTGGGTTCTCAATTCTATACCATTGGTCTATGTGTCTGTCATTATACTAACACCAGGCAGTTTTGAATGCTGTTGTTGTGGCTATATAGTAGGTTTTGAGATCTGGCAGTGTGAGACCTCCTACTTTGTTCTACTTCTTCAATAGTGCTTTGCTTATCCAAGGTCTCTTTCCTTTCTGTATAAAGTTAATGATTGGTTTTTCTGTATCCTTAAAAAATGTTGATAGGATCTGTATTGGGATTGCAATGAATGTATAGATTGCTTTGGGGAGAACTGACATTTTCACAATATTCAATCTTCCTGTCCATGAGCATGTTCTTCTATTTATGTAGATCTTTTATGGTTTCTTGAAGTAGTTTTTTATAGTTTTCTTTGTACAGGTCTTTTGTGTTCCTGATAAAATTATTCACAAGTGTTTTATTTTATTTATTTTTTTTTTTTCGGTAGCTATTGTAAATGGTGCACCTTTAGTAATAGTGCATTTACGCTAAAAGGCTATCAAAATAAGACTGGGAAAGAGCTGCAACATCTGAGTAAACCCAGCCTTACTC
Source organism: Orycteropus afer afer (assembly GCF_000298275.1). Classification (NCBI taxonomy): domain Eukaryota; kingdom Metazoa; phylum Chordata; class Mammalia; order Tubulidentata; family Orycteropodidae; genus Orycteropus; species Orycteropus afer. Next base: position 2,796,516 of record NW_006921707.1, read on the forward strand.
ATATGGAAAACAGAAAGCTTTCAAGACCTTCATTTGCTGATGTGGCACCACTCAAATTGAAGAGAAACAGCCGCAGACATCCATTAATCATC
>NW_006921707.1:2816094-2818784 GCF_000298275.1 Orycteropus afer afer
ATTCCCTGGAGAAGGATGTCATGCTTGGTAGGGTGGAGGGTCGACAAAAGAGGGGGAGGCCTTCAAGGAGATGGATTGATAAGGTGGCTGTGATGATGGGCTCAAGTATAGCAGGGATTGTGGGGCTGGCGCGGGATCGGGCAGTGTTTCGTTCTGCTGTGCATTGGGACGCTATGAGTCTGAAACGACTCGACGGCACTTAACAACAACAAAGATCAAGTTGGATGGCTTAAGGAAATATCTTGAACATTTAATCAATAAACCTAAGCACATAAGGAAGGTTCGGCAATCTACTTCCGTAGTGATACTGCCTTGGAAACCCAAGGAGGGGTTGCTATGAGTTGGGGCTGACTCCACAGCACATAACAACAACAACAAGCACATAAAGCAGCAATGGAAAATTTCAAAATTATTATGATACACACCAAAAAAAAAAAAAAAAAAAAAAAGAGTTCTTTGTAAGTGTTAGGACATTAAATATAATCTTTTCACGATTTTACTTACAAATTAATTGGTATCAAAATATCAAAACATTTTATAAAATTGTGAAAAACTTTGGTATCTTTTTTAAGATACCAAGTTCATGTTATGGTGAGTGAATGGAAAAGGCAAAAATCTGTTCAGTCTTCATGATTAAGTGTAGATTTTGTGTCTTTTTCAAAAACAATGATAGATTGGTGATCAGGTGTGTTTCAACACCATTATTTTAAGTTAATTTTTAGATGACTTTTTCTTTTACTAATCTATTCCCTTGCCTTCAAAACACTGGGTACTTTTTTTCCTTTTCAACTATCTTAACAATAGCTATCATTTCAACTCTACAGATCTAACTTAATACCAATAAAATTTGACAGTCATCTAATCCACTGGCTTAAAGTCCTATCTGTAAAATATCTAAAAGTATCACCTGCTAGTGGGACTCACAACTACTTTGTTTCTGATTGCACAGATAATGTAAATTGCTAATATAATTCTAATACTGAAAAAAAAAAAAAAAAGAAATCAAGACATTTTAGCAATAAATCAAAACTAACCAAACTCACTGCTATCTAGTTAGTTCCAACTCATAGTGACCCCTCCTTGGGTTTCCGAGTTGGGAGCTCTACAGAAGTAGATTGCCAATCTTCCTTCTGAGGAGTGGTTGGTGATTTTGAACTCCCAGCCTTCTGGTTAACAGTCAAATGCCTTAGGCACTATGCCACCAGAGCTCCCCAATAGCTTTTCCAAATTTGGGGGCAGAAAACAATTGATGCATAGATATTTCTATGTGACTAAGGCATTTGACTACTAACCAGAAGGCTGGCAGTTCAAACCCACCAGCCACTCCTCAGAAGGAAGGTTGGGCAATCTACTTCCATAGTGATAACCACCTCGGAAACCCAAGGAGGGGTTGCTATGAGTCAGATCCAACTTCACAGCAGTGAGTTTGGTTTTCACTTGATCATATCAATGCTACTATAATAAAACAAGATTTAGATTTTAATGAAATTGGAGCTCTGGTGGCATAGTGTCTAAGGCATTTATTTGACTGATAACCAAAAAGCTGTCAATTCGAACCCACCAACCTCTCCTCAGAAGGAAGATTGGGTAATCTACACCCATAGAGACACCACCTTAGAAACGAAAGGAGGAGTCACTATGGGTCAAATAGACTCGATGGCAGTTTTTGTTTGTTTGTTTGTTTGTTTGTTTAAAGATAATACTACTGATAGATTACTTCTGGGAACAAGTTTTCAACTAAACAGACAATGGAAGCTACCATACAAGTAAAAGCTGTCATAAAAATTTTACATTGAAAAGGGAAAGAAAAAATTGTACCTGAGTATCTCATTAATTGAAAACATAAAAACAAAGAACCACCTTTGTGATCTAGACTCTAAGTACATGTTTAATCACAGTTCTATTTCTCCTCCCTTTTGTCCTCTACTTTCTTTCCCTCTTCTTCATCCATCCTCCTTCTCTTCTCCTCCTCTCTTTTACTTCCATTCCCCAACTTCTCTTCCTCTTCTTGTTCTCCCTCTCTTTCATCTTTGCTACTCCTCATCCTCTAAAATCCAATGACTCTTACAATCAGAATGTTCAGCAGGCCAGTAATGTTAGAAAATGATTTTTAAGTGCAATGCTTTTTAAAAATCAGTGATGGAGTGCCTTTTAGGCATCGAACACTATGGTAACTATTTGAAAAATATGAGGTTTTGTCTTGCCAAATTGCATATTCAAACATAGGCCAGTCCTGATACAGAGCACCCTGCTTCCCTTAGTTTCTCATCAGTGGAAACTTTCATTCATGTCTCCAGACAGGTCTAATGACCAATTCCTTTGGATTAATTCCTGTTCAAGCTAATTAAAGAGACAACCTCCATTTGCCTTCAGGTCTTCTATCAACTGGAAATCTATTGTTCCTCTGACATCATTTTACATCCTCATTATTTACTATCTCTTCCCAAAGCAGAGCAAAAATTAATGCCTCATGGGCTCTTCTTCATCCCATGTCTGAAATTTTTTATTTAACAGAGGAAAAAGCTGCTCTGCTACTTTTCAAAATAAAGAGAAATTTATCCTCCTGTCAAGTGTTTTGCTTCTCTAGTGCCACTCTAACAGGAAATAACATAAGTGGATGGCTTTAAAAAACAGGAATTCATTTTCTTAAAGTTTAGGAGGCTAGAAGAAAAAAATAAAAAAAAAAAAAA
>NW_006921707.1:2821069-2822290 GCF_000298275.1 Orycteropus afer afer
AAAAAAAAAAAAACTTAAGATACAAAAAAATATAGCTTTGTCATAAATCAAAATAGATATATTAGCAATAGATATCTGAAGCCTTGTCGTAATAAAAATATATTTAGTACCTTCTCCAAAAAAAGTTTACAACTATCATTTAAGCCTTATAACAAGGCTATAAAATAATGAATAGATTATTTTCAAATTATATAATACATACTTTTTCCTTATAAAAATGTTAACATTACAGAAGTACATGAGGTAAAATGTGAAGATCCCCCTTCTTCAAGCCTAGTATCCTTTCAACCATATTCCTGTGCATGTTGTTGTTGTTGTTAGGTGCCTTAAAGTCATTTTCCGACTCATAGTGACCCCCTGCATGGCAGAACGAAACACCACCCAATCCCACACCAGCTCCATGATCCTTGCTATACTTGAGCCCATTGTAGCAGCCAACATGTCAATCCATCTCGTTGAAGGCCTTCCTCTCTTTTGTCAACCCTCCTCCTTACCAAGCATGACATCCTTCCCCAGGGAATGGTCCCTTCTGACAGCATAACCAAAGAAGGTGAGACGAAGTCTGGCCATTCTCCCTTCTAAGGAGCATTTCGGCTGCACTTCCTCCAGGACAGATCTGTTAGTTCTTTTAGCAGTCCATGGTACTTTCAGTATTCTTCACAAGCACAACTCAAAAACATCAACTCTTCTTCCGTCTCCCTTATTTGTTGTCCAGCTCTCACATGCATATAAGGCGATTGGAAATATCATGGCTTCTGTCAGGCTCACCTTAGTCCTCAAGGAGACATCCTTGCTCCTCAGCACTTGAAAGACTTCCTTTGCAGCCAACCTGCTCAGTGATATACACATTGTCTAATGTTGACTGCTGCTTCCATTGGCATCGATTGTAGAACCAAGAAACGTGAATTCTTTGAAAATCTCAGTCTGTTCTCCATTTATCATGATGCTGCTCATTGGTTCAGTTGTGAAGATTTTTGTTTTCTTTATATTGAGACGTAATCCATACTGCAGACTGTATTCTTCAACCCTCATCAATAAGTGCCTCAAGTTATCCTCACTTTCAGCAAGCAAAGTTGTATCGTCTGTGTATCTCAGGTTGTTAATGATTCTTCTTCCAATCCTGATACCATGTTTTTCTTCATATAGTCCAGCTCTTGGATTACTTGCTCAGCATATAGATTGAATAAGTGTAGGGAAAGGATACAACTCTGATGCACTCCT
>NW_006921707.1:2822490-2823567 GCF_000298275.1 Orycteropus afer afer
TCCATAATTTGTCATAATCCACACAATCAAATGCCTTTGCATAGTCAATAAAACACAAGTAAACATCTTTCTGGTATTCTTTGCTATGAGCCAAGATCCATCTGACATCAGCAATGATATCCCTTGTTCCACATCCTCTTCTGAATTCAGCTTGCATCTCTGGAAGTTCTCTGTCAATATACTGCTATAACCATTTTTGAATCTTCTTCAGTATACTCTGTTCTTGTGGTTGTTAGTTGCCATCATTGTTTCCAACTCTTATCAACCCTAAGTATAATGAAACAAAACACTGCCTGCTCCTGCACCATACTTACAATCGCTGATAAGTTTGAAGCCACTGTGTCAATTCGTCTTTTTGAGGCTCTTTCTTTTTTTCATTGACCCACTTCTTCACCAAGCATCATGTCCTTCAGGGACTGGCTCCTCCTGATAACTTGTCCAAAGTATGTGAGCCAAAGTCTTGCCTTCCTTCCTTCTAAGAAATATTCTGGCTGTACTTCTTTCAAGATATGTTCATTCTTTTGGCAGTCCATGGTATATTTACTTTTCTTCACCAACATCATAATTCAAAGGCATTGATTCTTGTTGAGGTCTCCTTATTTATTATCCAGCTTTCATATGCAAATGAGGTGACTCTGGTGGCATAGTGCCTAAGGCATTTGACTGCTAACCAAAGGCTGAAGGTTCAAACCCACCAGCTACTCTTTGGAAGGAAGACTGGGCAATCTACTTCTGTAGAGATACCGCCTCAGAAACCCAAGGAGGGGTTGATATGAGTAGGAAAACGACTCCACAGCAGTGAGGTTGGGTCAGATGCACCTTAGTCAATTGCTATCTTTGCTTTTTAACACTTTTAATAGGTCTTTTGTAGCAAATTTATTCAATGCAATACATATGATTTCATGACTGCTTCTTCCATGGATGTTGTTTGTGGATAGATGTAAAATATAATCCTTAGTAATTTCAATCTCTTCTCCACTTATCAACATATTGCTTATTGGTCCAGTTGTGAAGATTTCTGTTTTCCTTATGTTGAGGTGTGGTCCATACTGAAGGCTGTGGTCTTTTTTTTTTTTT
>NW_006921707.1:2823667-2832987 GCF_000298275.1 Orycteropus afer afer
CTATGCCTGAGCAGCCCTTCTTTCTCTCATGCTTGTTCTCTCCAAGGAGTGTATCTACCTCATGTAAATGCTCAACTGATATGCCAGTCTATTGTTTGGCTGGAAGCCACTGGTGTGTGTTCATTTCCAGACCTGAAGTGCAGCTAGAGGCCATGGTCTCAGTGGTTCCACCAGGCTCCATTGGGCCAGAAAACCTGTTTTCTGCTTTTTTTTTTCCCCAAAAATGATTTTGAGTTTTAGTCCACATTGTTTTCCCTATCTAACCAGGATCTCCTACAAAGATCCTCTTCCAAGTAGTTGACAGTAGTAGCCGAGCACCATCTATTTCTTCTGGTCTCATAGTCGTATATGCTGCAGATCGGATGGTGTACCAGTCTCTAGGACTAATTGTTTCCATGAATTTTTGGTTTTCTTCACTCTTCTTGGCTCTGGATGAGGAGAGGCCCATCGTTACATCTAGATGGCAGCTTGCAAGCTTTTAAGATCTCAATTGCTACTCACCAAAGCAGGAGGTGGAACAATGTTTTGTGTAGTATGTTATGCCAATTGAGCTTGATGTCCTCTGTGACCATGGCCAAGAGCCCATAGGTTCAACTACTTGGTCCCTCTAGGTAGCTGGCTGTGACCAAGCAGTGACAACCTTGCCCCTTGTCAGCCCCATTATACACCTGGGAATTCAGATCATACACATAAAGTTATTGGACCACTGTCTGCCAACCCTATACATGTTCTTGGGTGCACTCTCACTTCATATACATATCTAATATTTCAGCCTGTCCACCTATCTATCCACCCATATACCCGTGTTAGCCTTCACTGACCACACCATACTATATGTGCAAAAGGGTTCATCTTTGTTGTCTGTACTTCCCACGTACCTCTCTATGTCTTTCTCTTCCTCAGTGCCACTATATTGATCACTCACATTTGGTACATTGCCCTTTTCTTCACCCAAATCAAAACTTATCTCTATCTATCTAACAGTATTCCCTACCCTACCCTCCCACCCCTGGTAACCAAAAAAAAAAAAAAAAAAATGACCTTCCTTAGATAAAAGTTTCCTTGACTGTTACAATAACGGACTAATACAATATTTGTCCTTTTGTGATTGACTTGCCTCACTCAGCATAATGTCCTCCAAGTTCATCCATGTTACGTGGTGTTTTGCAGATTCTACATTATTCTTTAGGGTTGCATAGTATTCCATTGTGTGTATGTACCATAGTTTGAATACCCATTCCTCAGTTGATGGACACCTAGGTTGTTTCCATCTTTTGGCTATTGTAAATAGTGCTGTGATGAACATGAGTGTGCATATGTCTGTTCTTGTCATGGCTCTCACTTCTTTAGGGTATATACCTAGTAATGGAATAGGTGGGTCAAATGGCATTTCTAGTTCCAACTTTTGAAGGAATCTCCATACTGCTTTCCATAATGGTTGTACCATTTTACAGTCCCCCCAGCAATGTATGAGAGTCCCAATCTCTCCACATCCTTGTCAGCATTTGTTATTTTCTGTCCCACTGAACTTTGCTACTAGTGCTGGAGCAAGATGGTATCTCATTGTTGTTTTGATTTATCTCTGTAATAGCTAGTGATCATGAGCATTTCTTCATATGCTTGTTAGCTGCTTAAATATGCTCCTTGGTGAAGTGTCTATTCATGTCTTCTGCCCATTTTTTAATTGGATTGTTTGTCTTTTTGTTATTGAGGTGTTGGAGTTTTCTATAAATTCTAGCGATAAGTCCCTTGTCAGATATGTCATTACCAAATTTTTTTTTCCCCAATCTGTAGGTTCTCTTTTGACTCTTTTGGAGAAATCTTTGGAAGCACACAAAAATTTGATCTTTAGAAGGTCCCAATCAGGTTTCTCTTCTGCTGTTTGTGCATTTTGAGTTATGCTTGATAGTCTATTTATGCCATATATTTGTTGTTGTTGTTGTTGTTGTTATGTGCCGTCGAGTAGGCCCCGACTCATAGCAACCCCTCCTTAGGTTTCCGAGGCAGTATCACTACGGAAGTAGGATTGCCCATGCCATATATTAGGGCCCCTAAATTTGCTCCTAGTTTTTCCTTGGGGAACTCTGTAGTTTTGGGTTTCACACTTATGTCTTTGATCCATCTGGAGTTCATTTTTGTGTATGGTGTAAGTTACAAATCTTGTTTCATTTTTTCTGCAAATGGATCTCCAGTTTTGCAAGCACCATTTATTAAATAAACATTCTCTTTCCCATTTAATGGATTTTGGCCCTTTGTCAAAGATCAGCTGACCATAGGTCGATGGATCTATTTCTGGGTTTTCAATTCTATTCCACTGGTCTATGTATCTGTAATTAAACCAATATCAGGTATTTTTGATTACTGTGGCTGTATATCTTCATCAGTAAGTCCTCATCACTTCAAATACTCATCACTTTCAGCAAGCAAGGTTGTATCATCTGCATATCACAAGTTGCTAATGATTTTTCCTTCAATACTAATGCTGTGTTCTTCTTTGTATACTCCACCTTCTCAAATTATTTGTTCACCATACAGATTGAATAAATATGGTGATGATACAACCCTGACTTTGTCTACTCAAGCAGCCCTTTGAAATCTTCTGTTTAGCTGTTTTATTTCATCATTTCTTCCTTTCATATCAGCTACTGTATATTCAAGGGCAAGTTTTAGAGTTTCTTCAGGCATCTATTTTGGTCTTTTATTTCTTACCTTGATTGTTAATGAACTTCTGCTTTCAGCATGTATGATGTCCTTGAAGTCATCCAACAACTCATCTGGTGTTGGTCATTAGTGTCACTGTGTCAAATCTGTTCTTGTGATGGTCTCCAAATTAGGGTGGGATACACTTAAGGTCATACTTATTTTAATTTGCTTCAACTTTACTTGAACTTGCATAGGAGCAATTCATGGTCTTTTCTGAAGTTGGCTTCTGGTCTTGTTCTGGCTGATAATATAGCTTCTCCATTGTCTTTTTCCACAGATGTAGTCGATTTGATTTCTGTGTATTTCATCTGAGGAGGTTCTTGTGTATTCATGTGTATAGTGGCCTTTTATGTGGTTGAAAAAATGTATTTACAATGAATAAGTCATTGGTCTTGCAAAATTCTACCTTTCAATTTAAAGATTGAAAGTGTCATTTATATCACCAAAGGCCATATTTTCCAACAACTGATCCTTCCTCTTTGTTTACACCTTTCACATTCCAATCACAAGTAATGATCAACACTTCTTGATTGAATATTTGTTCAATTTCTGACTACTAAAGTTGGTAAATATCTTCAATTTCTTCAATTTTGGCATTGTGGTTAGTGCATAATATGGATAACAGTCATATTAACAGGTCTTCCTTGTGAATGAATGGATATTATACTATCACTGAGAAACTTGTACTTCAAGATAGAGCTTGAAATGTTCTTTTTGATGATGAATGCATTAATCTTCAATTTGTCATTCCCAGCATAGTAGGTCATGTGACTGTCTGATTCAAAATGGCTAATACCAGTTCATTTCATTTCCCCAATATCTAGAGTATTGATCTTTATGCATTTCATTTTTTATGACTTCCAATTTTCCTAGATTCATATTTCAAACATTCCACTTTCTGATTATTAGTGGATGTTTGCAGCTGTTTCTTATTTTGAGTCATGCCACATCAAGAAAGCTTTAGTCAATCAGTACCATGAAGGTCAACTCCATTTTGAGGAAGAATCTCTCATTAGTCCTCTGGACTTATCTCCTTGAGCCTTTGATTTTCTTCACTCTTCTTTTGTGCTTAGGAGGTTTTTAAAAATTAATTGCTAACTAATAATTTTTATTGTTGTTTTGGGCTTTTTGCAAAGTCCTGAATACCTGAAATTCAATAACTTATAAAAATAATCATGATATGATTTTTTTCATATATATAAAGTAGGCTCCCTCTTTAACTCTTTTTCACCCATTCATAACTTAGAGTTTTTGCATTGAAACTAATTACCTTAGTCCAATTGCAATCAGTAGAGAAACTTTCTCTTTTGTAGGCTAGAGATATTTTGTTTTTATTTACTAAAGCCCAGGTAAAATATTCCCCCAAAATCTTGATTATATACTCTTGTTTTTATTCCACATATACAAGTCACACCTCAGTTAATTAGTGTTTTTAATTCCAGGGATGTCATTCAAAAGGACTATAGGTAATCCTTTTACTACAAAAAGGTGGACTCTGTATTATCAGTTAATGTTTTAGTGTTCTGGTTTATGCATCAGAGTCGTGAGAATTTAGTCAACATGTCTGTCATGGAGCAGTAATGATCACTGAATATACTGAAAACTTCCAGTTCCTAGAATTGCAAGATTGAGGAGCAGTCTCACGTAATAACAATATTGCTGGAAAGCCTTAACTATAACTAACCAGTACAGCTGCAAGCACCCATCACCCGCAAAATGATGCTATTACTAAGTGTCAAGTACCACATCAAATACTATAGGGCACAAAATATATGACACTGTAGAGTGTATAATCTGTGTTCATCTCCCTGTAGGGGCCTGGTCTGCACTGAAGGTAAGTACAAAAGGTCCTTTTGTGTAACACAATTCAAATAGGAGAAAAGAGAGACTCTTTACAGAATAACAACCAGGAGTACTACTAAGAACCTGCTACCCTTGACAGAGTAAAAAATTGATTTTTCTTATAAATGTTTGACCACAAAGCTAGAATAATAAGGGCAACTTTCTCTATCTCCATGCACATAGGTTAAAAGCACACCTAGGCTTTAGATAGATAAGATAGAGTTATTGCTTACTCAAGACAGGGATGGGGGAACCTCCATAATAGGGAGATATTTCCTAAGCAACCAGGAAGTCATAAATTTTGAGGCAGGGCTAATATCTGGATAAGACTTCACAGTGTCTTCACAGTGACTCCTTTACTCAAGGAGGATAAAAAGTTTCTAGTCTTCATACATAAAAATCAACATAAATCCAATCCCCAAATAAAAGGATTAATCAAATCCCCATTTTCCCACCTCTCAATGATCTCTGGCATCAGCTGCCCATGCAGTATTTTCTCTCTGACCCTAGCCACCTTGAGTTAGGTCAGATCTCACAAGTTACCATCTTTCAGATTGCCAGGTATATAGATGGCAGTCACAACCTCCAGAGTCCACACAACACCCTCTTCTTCACACCTTCTGACTTGCTGTCCACATTTTGGGGGTTTTCTCACTAGCTCTTCAGGATGCAAGCCACAAGCTCAGGGGTCTCTTTCAACAAATGGCTTTACTACTCCTTTGGGTTCAATAATTCACTGAAATTAGTCACTGAACTCACATAAAATACTATGATTATGATTACAGGTTTATTATAGCAAAAAGATAGAAATCAGGATCAGCATAAGGAAGGGACAAACAGGGCAAGGTCCAGGAGGGTTCCCAATGTGAAGCTTCCATGTCCTGAAAAAGGTATGGTACCCTCCCACATGCATCGATGTCTTTCACCAACCAGGAAGTTCTTCGAGCTTCTGTCACCAGAGCAATTATTTGCTTCATTGCATATGCATGATTGAATCATGCGCCCTTCCTCCCCAAGATCAGCTGCTACCAGACCACAATGAGTGGCCAGGCCCCTACACATTAGCACAAATGTCCCGTTATAGTCTTTAGGCCTAGATTATAAAAGGCACCTCCATTACTCAGAAAATTCTAAAGATTGTCTTTCAGTAACCAAAAATAAAGGCCAAATTTCTCTCTGTAGGGAGATTTATTACCTCACATTTTCCCAACTTCCCCACTGGAGTGAACTACCTGTAAAAGCTTCTTCCAGAATGAGGACTAGATAACGTTACCCCACCCTTCTGATGTATAAGGCATAATGAATAGATTAAACAGATGAAGAAAGAAAAATGAATCTGCTCTCAAGAGACTAAGAATTGAAGGCAGAATCTAAGGGGTCAGTTTGTATAGCATTATAAGTATTTTATAAATTATTCAAGACACACCATTGACTTAACAATGGCTTTACAGCAGGAGGGACTGGGTACATGTGTGTGTCTGTGTGTGCCCTATGTGTATTTATACATATGCACATGCACACACACATACTTATGTGTTTATATGTATTCAGTTCTAAGGCATATCCTGATTTCAGGAATATTAACTAGGAAGATGGTTTAATGGAATAATAACAACATAGGTACAAATATGACTTGTAATTGTGATCATGTAAATTAAACCTCTCTAATTTCTACCATTTGTAAAAATTATGAAAAGTGACTCAGCAACTAAACTCACTCAATGCACTTAGGACAAAAAGATAATGAGAACAGACCTTTTCTTGACCATGATAGCTCTTTAAACAACATCTCAGCTTAAAAAAATAGAAAAAAAAAAAGATGGCGAGGGGAGGATACCGAAAAAGAAAATTGTCTCATACTTGAGCTGAGTGCAATGTAATTAGCTACATCTTCTGGGAAATATGTAGAATTCATGATAAAATGCTTGAGCAAATTTTTGACAGACTAAAGAAATTCAAACCCCTTTTGAGAAATTAAACTAAATTCATCCAGTTTATACTCATTTTGCAGTAACCCTGTGATCTTTAACTACTAGACATGTTATATATTTTAAAATCTAGCAATGATTATCTAACCATTTATTTCTCCATAAAATGGCTCTGCCAAAAGGAAATCTTTAAATTGGTTTTCTCTTGAGTCTTTCCCAAATGACAAGTTTGAAATTAATTTGACACATGCTCACAATCTGAGAGTCACAGCACAAGTATTAAATCGCATGTGGTAGTGCATAAACTATATACTCTTCTGCCTCTCCCAGGGCAGATCATCGGATTTAATTTGAGAGACAACAGCATGATTTAAGGAAAATTCAGTCAAAAAGAAGTTTTTGATAAAGTGAAAGCTGGAAACCAGGGGAAAGCAGGTTTTACTTTAACTAGGGAAGAGAGTAGTTCAGATTGAGATTAAGGAAAACAGTTTGAAACTCAGAACACATAGGTTTCTTTGTTAGCAAAAATTCAGTTCTATCACTACTAAGAGAAGAAGACATATGGTGGGGACAGTAAAAAAAATCTAAATTGGGGATTCTGGACAAAAGTATTCATACAGATAGAAAAAATAGAACTTCTTTTTTCACTTGTTTTTCTTTTAATTTTTTAATGTGATTTGGATATAATTCTACAAAGCAGATTCATTTTCTATTCAGCAGTTCATATACATTTTGTTTCACAGCACCAGTTACAATCCCCACAGTGGAACAGCTCTCCTCCCACCTCCTCCCTGTGGTTACCCCTTCCCTGTGTCCTTCTCACCTACACATTCCTGTCCATCTAGCTTTCCTCATGTGCAAATGCTGCCCTTTCAATCTCTCATAGTTGACTGTACTAAGAAGTACATCTTCCTGGTATAGATTTTTAGCTCATAGGCCTATCTATTGTTTGGCTAAGAGCTAACACATGGGAATGAGTCTAATTCCAGGGCCAAAGGATAACCTTAGACCATAGTTTAAGGGGTTTCACTAGACTCCATCCTACCAGTGATTCTGGTCTTTTTTATGTTTTTGAATTTTTTTCCACATTTTTTTCACTCCCACACTATCCAAGATCTCCAATTTTAACCCCTTTCCACATGGTTTTGCACTGGTAGCTGGGAACCATCTGGTTCTGGTCTCAGGGTTATGTAGGCTGAAGTTTCCATTTTCCATTAGTTCCTTGGACTAATTGTTTCTATATGTCTTTGGTTTTCTCCACTCTTCTTTGCTCCAAATGAAGAGAGACCAATAGTCGTGTCTTAGATGGCCATTCACAAGCTTTTAAGACCCCCATCACTACTCACCAAAGTAAGATGCAGAACAATGTTTTCGTGTAATATGTTGTACCAATTGAGCTTGATGTCCCCCACAACGATGGTCCGGAGCCCACAGGCCGAATGACTCACTCCCTCAAGGTCACTGGTTGTGGCTAAAAGCAGTATTATTCTGAATGTATGTACTTTCCTTTCTATATCTTTATCATCTGTGGCAAAGTTTTTTTGGTTGAGTTCAAGAAGACTGTTTTCAGAAGATCACACTGTGGGAATACTCTGCAGTAAAAGAACGATAAAGGAAAAAAGAGCAAGTCTGACTCTTTGAAGATACTGATCATAAAATATCCAATATTCCATGGTGGCATCCTCAAAGGGAGAAGCCTGGTCTACAGCTTGGCCTAGGTTTATCAGATCTGTTGATAAAGGTGTGGTTTCTGAGAAAGAAGAGAAAGAGTCTTTGTCACAAAATAGCTTGAGAGCTTCCTGTGGTGGAAGAAATGGAAAAACTTTTTTTCCCCAAAAGATGGCAACACATTGTCAGTTTTCATCTTTGCTAAGTATCAAATGTGGATTAAGCAGCAGTCTTCTGAAAATAGTGCTTGGCACAAGGGATAGAATGTCAGATGCATGCCAAGATTTGTAAAGCCTCTCTGATCAATTAATAGGCCTCTGTTTAATCCACTAGATTGTTCTTCTCTCTACATCAACTAAGAAACAGATGAAGCCTTTAAAAAAAAAAAAAAGAAGAAGAAGAAACAGAGTTCCTAACACCTCAACTCCCCTACTTCTTTCTAGGGTTCATGGTTCATAGAATAAACATTTGCTGAAAGCACACACATTTTAGATATTTTCCTAGATCCTATAAAGCATGAAAAAAATGAATAATGAATAAAATGGAGTGTCTGTATTCAAGAATATAGACACTCCATATATATATATATTTATATATATATATATATATAAAACATTCAAAGATAGATTTATAATTACATAAAAGCTTAAAAGCTATAAATCCCATTAGTCCAGAAACAGTACTATGTATACAAAGAAATTTAATTATGAAAAAAGTTGCAAGAAGAATGCACTGTTATATTTTTCCAAAACTACAGTGTTATGGATTGAATTATGCCCCCTAAAAAAATATGTATTCTAAATCCTAACTTCTAAGCTTGTGATTATAATGCCAATTGGAAATAGATTTTTTGTTATGTTAATTAGGTGGAATTTAATTTAATTTAAGATTGTGGAAATTATAGAACAATATCATTAATACTGCATGCAAGTAAGATCTTACTGAAGATAATTCAAAAACGGTTGCAGCAGTATATTTGACAGAGAACTTCCGGAGGTGCAAGCTGGATTCAGAAGAGGACGTGGAACAAGGGAAATTTTAGCTATTGTCAGATGGATCTTGGCTCAAGGCAAAGAATACCAGAAAGATGTTTACTTGTGTTTTATTTACTATGCAAAGGCATTTGATTGTATGGATCATGACAAATTATGGATAACATTGAGAAGAATGGGAATTCCC
>NW_006921707.1:2833778-2861830 GCF_000298275.1 Orycteropus afer afer
GACTTCCTCTCACCTATTTTGGTCATGTTGTCAGAAGGGACCATTCCCTGGAGAAGGATGTCATGCTTGGTAGGGTGGAGGATCGACAAAAGAGGGGGAGGCCTTCAATGAGATGGATTGACATAGTGGCTGCGATGATGGGCTCAAGTATAGCAGGGAACGTGGATCTGGCATGGGACCAGGCAGTGTTTTGTTCTGCTGTGCATGGGGTCACTATGAGCCCAAGACGACTCGGGGGCACCTAACAACAACAATTAGGTGGAATTACTGTAGGGTCTATCTTGAGTCAATCTCTTTTGAGATATAAAAGAGATTAAACAAATGAGCAGAGGAGACACAGGATAAGATATATGCCAAGATACATGGAAAACTTCAAGGAAACTGGAACCAGAAGCTGAAGAGACAAGGACCTTCCTCCAGAGCCAACAGAGACAAAAAGCCTTCCCTTTGTGCCAGCACTCAGAATTTCGACTTCTAACTTCCTAAATTGTGAGGAAAAAAAAAATCCGTTTGTTAAAGGAATTCATTTGTGGTATTTCTATTATACCAGCACTCGATAACTAAGACAGAGAGCAATTGACTATTGTTTTGGTTCTCTAGTTCCTCTTTAACAGACATACCACAAATGGGTAGCTTTAATACACAGGGATTTATTCTCTTACAATTTAGGAGGCTAGAAGTCTGAGTTCAAAGTGCCCCCGCTCTAGGGGTTGAGTGAAGGCCCCTTGAACTTGGGTTTCAGCCCTGCCTCTTGATGCCAGCCCACTGAAACTAGAGGCTTCTCTTAACTCAGGCAGCTGCTGGCTGCTGAGGCTAACAAACCTAAGGTTGACAAGTAAAATGGCACAGTCTCAAGATTACCAAACAACAGGTCACTAGCTCAAATCCAGAAACAGTCTCAATATTGGTAGGAAACATGGCAGGCTGCTAAATGATGACTGGGCCAAATACAGGGTCCAATTGTCCCAAAAAGCTGCAATGACCTTTCTCAAAGCTTCTTCTTACAAACTGAAAGCAGACCATATCACTAATGCAACTATTCAGCTGCTCCAGTAGATTCTACCATGTAGTTGATTACCAGTCTCATGATGGGCAATAAATGCATTCAGCTGCCCAGCCACTCAAAACCAGGCCCAGTCAATTTGACACACAAATTTACTACCACAACTATCATTTAGGAAAGCATCACACTTAATCTAAACACACACACACATACATACACACATCAGGTGAATTTAATAGCCAGAAACAAAACAAAACTATACAAGTATTAAAAAATATACTGTTAAAATATTTTATAATCTCTAAAGTTAGGAAAGGCCTTTGTAAGCATAAAAAGATAGATATTAAAATTTGATATTCTAAAAATAAAATCCTCTGACTACAAAAGATATCATAAATACAATTAAAACAAGCAAGAGACTAGAAAAAAAATATTTACAACATGTATAACAGAGAATGATCATTATCAAGAATATATAGAAAGCAATTTTCAAGCATAAGAAAAATACAAATAGCCCAATAAAAACAGGCAAAAAAAAAAAAGAAGTGATGTGCAAGTATGGTCATTGCAGCACTGCTTTCAAAAGGGAAAAATGGAAAAATATCTTTATTCTCAATGCAATGTTTTAAACAGTTTGGATACATACAAACTATGGAACATTATGCAACTTTTTTAATGTAGTAGATGTATATGCACTGAATTGTTAAAAAAAATTTAAGAGATATTATGCAAGAAAAATGTTGCAAAACAATTTGTAGTGTAGATCTCATTTATGTTTAATAAAAGACATGTGTACCTACCTTCATATTTCTCTCCATGTATTCCTTTTTCTATTTTCCAATTCAATAATTTTAACATGCATAATTCAGTGATGTTGATTATATTCATCTTGTTGTAAAACCATCACAACTATCTTTTCTCAAATTGTTTCATCACTATTAAGAGAAACTCAGTGCCTCCTAAGCAATGACATCTCTTTTTCCCCTCTCTCTCACCCTTGTTGTTGTTGTTGTTGTTATGTGCCATCGAGTCGGCCCCGACTCATAGCGACCCCTCCTTGGGTTTCCGAGGCAGTATCACTACGGAAGTAGGATTGCCCAACCTTCCTTCCGAGGAGTGGCTGGTGGGTTTGAACCGCCAGCCGTCCTCTCTCACCCTTAGCGAGTACTAATCAACTTTAGTCTCTATACATATATCTATTTCATATAAATGGTATCATACTATATTTATCTTTCTGTGATTGACTTACTTCATTCAACATAATGTTTTCAAGATTCATCCATGTTGTAGCATGTATCAGAACTTTATTTTACTTTCTGTGTAATATTTCCTTGTCGTATTTACCACATTTTGTTTATCTATTCATCTGTTGGTGGACATTTAGTTTCCACCTCTTCGCTGTTGTGAACAGTGCTGCAAGGAACATTGGTGTACAGGTTTCTATTTATTTTCCTTTCCTACTTTCAATTATTTTTAGGTACATGCCTAAGATTGTGAATCCTTGGTTACACAGTAGTTCTATGTTAAATTTTTTGAGGAACTACCAACCTGTTTTATAGAGCGCAGATTCTCTATGAATTTTTGATAACCAGATCGTAGACTGATTTAGAGTATATATAGGTGTTGGAGTCAAATTATATGAGTTCAAATTCTGGTTCTGC
Source organism: Orycteropus afer afer (assembly GCF_000298275.1). Classification (NCBI taxonomy): domain Eukaryota; kingdom Metazoa; phylum Chordata; class Mammalia; order Tubulidentata; family Orycteropodidae; genus Orycteropus; species Orycteropus afer. The sequence goes on from NW_006921707.1 coordinate 2,836,443, forward strand.
TACTGCAGTGCAATAGGCTTTTCATATATGACCTCTCTGGCCCTTGGTCTGTGATCGTCCCAAAATGATTAGTTCAGCTGAAATCTTGCAATAGATTGGTCAGTTTACTACACACAGAAATAGCTTGCAGGGGATTAGTTGATTTACTAGCCTACTAGCCGCATAAGTTACCTGCAGGGATAGATTAGTTTATGATCCATTCTGTAGCTGACTTTTACGTGGATTGGATGGGGAGCTCCACTCAAGAGCTGGCCTTTACCCAGGTTGTTAAGGAGCCCACCTGGTCATTGACAAGGAGTATGTAATAGAGCTCTGGTAGCAAAGCAGTTAAGAACTTGCTGCTAATCAAAAGGTAGCCAGTTCGAGTTCAACAACCACTCTGCAGGAAAAAGACATAGCAATCTGCTTCCTTAAAGATGCAGAGCTTTGGGAACCTTATGGAGCAGTTCTGTTCTGTACTGTAGGGTCACTCTGAGTTGAAATTGACTTGATGGCAATAGGTTTGGACATGGGCTAGCCTACGAAAACCCTGGAACCTGACAGCAGAGGAGTCCTGATCACGGCAATTGTCCAAGTGTCTCCCTGAAAGATATCTGTTTTAGCAAGGAGCTTATCTGGAGCTTCCCTCCACCCCATATACCTTTCCTGGAGTTGTAGCCTGAGTTTCCTTAAGTTTACCCTGAGCTGCATCCTGAATTAACTCCTCTTCCTAAAACACCATGTAAACATGAGTATAGTCTGTGAGTTCGGTGTAAAAATTTGAACTCTGCCTCATAGAAGGCAGCCTTATGCTGATTCTGATTCATGACTTTGTCGTTACTGGTAGTTACCAGATGTACAAACCCAGATTTCCTCTTCTGCAAAAATAAATATACTGCACACTTCATGAAATTCAGAGAATTCAGAGGATTAAATTAGGAATCCATAAAAAAAAAATATATTCAACATTGGCACACAGAATTTATGTAACAATTATTAGTAGTTATTAGTGTTTTGAATTTTTAATTTTGTTATAATGCAAATATATTCATATGCTATTTGTGTAACTTAAAAAATCATACACAATAGAGGAGAATCCAAGAAGGAAGAATAGACAGATATACTACCCATATCCTCTACAAAAAGACCTGAGAAACCAAATGAAACCACTATGGATGACAATCTTAGAACACTGAGCTTTAAAGGAAAGATTAAAGAAGCATATCAGATACCAATTAGAAGAATAAACTGAATAAACACAGTGAACAAAGAAATATACAGAGTAGTAGAATGTCAACTGACCCAGCACAGTATGGCCATTTTGAATTATTATAAGCAACATTCAAATCAAGGCAGGAACTAGTCAATTAGCTCTGCTCTCCCAGGACTGCACCAGCCCCCACACCATGACTGGCAACTAGGTATGTGCCAATGACCACACCCAAACCAAACTCACCACACCTGCTGCCTCACTCATTGGCCAAGTGCCAACACCCACTTCCGCACCACTGGATTGACAACATACGTGGCAGCCTAGCCTGCCCTCTGCTGCTCTACAAACATCAGAGACTTACACCCGCACTACCATCCACTGCCAAATCAAATCATTTTCCTCCCACGGAGCAGCTGATGGGTTTGAACCACTGAGGGTTAGCTGTCAAATGCCTTACCCACTACATCACCAAATCTCCTTAGAGAACCAGACAAGGATGCCTTTTATCACCATTACTATTCAATAATGCATTGAAAGTCCTAGCCAGAGCAATGAGGCATGAGAAGAAAATAAAAAGCATCCAAATTTGCAAAGAAGAAATAAAACTCTATTTGCAGATAAGATCCCATACATAGAAAATCACAGAGACTCAACAAGAAAACTACTGGAAGTAATAGAAGGATTCAGCAAAGTGACTTGGTACAAGATCAATATACAAAAATCAGTCATATTCCTTTACACTAACAAAGAGAACTCTGAAATTAGGAAAATAATACTATTTATAATAGCCACTCCAAAGATGAAATACATGTGAATAAATCTAACCAGAGACACAAAAGACCTATACTAAGAAAACCACAAAACACTATTACAAGAAACCAAAAACAGACAAATATAAATGGAAGTATATACCATGCTCATAGGTAGGAAGGTTTAACATTGGAAAATGTTGACACTACCCAAAATGATCTACAGATATAATGCAATCCCAATCCAAAATCCATCATCATTTTATAAACGGAAAAACTAATCATCAACTTTAGATGGAAAGAAAAGGATCACAGGTAAACAAAGTACTACTGAAGGAGAAGAACAATGTAGGAAGCCTCATACTTCCTGATCTCAAAACCTACTATAAAGCTATGGTAGTCAGAAAAGGCTGGTATCAGTGACACACAGATCAATGCAATAGATTTGAGAACCCAGAAATAAATCCACCCACCTATGGACAGCTTATCTCTGACAAATGGCCAAATCCCATTAAATGAGGAATAGATAGTCTCTTTAACAAATTGTTCTGCCAAAACTGGACATTCATCTGCAGGAAAAAAAAAAAAAAAAAACAGGATCCATATCTCATACCATACACAAAAAGGATCAAAGAACTAAATGTAAAACCTAAAACTATGAAAATCATCAAAGAAAAAATAGAAGCAAACTTAAAGGCCCTAATACATGGCATAAATACACTATCAAACATAAGTAAAAATGCATAAACAGCAGAAGACAAACTATAAGCCTGGATCTTCTTAAAAATTAAACAGTACGTGCATTGAAAGATTTCACCATAAATGTAAAAAGAAAACCTATAGATTTGGGGGGTGGGTGATGGCAATGACATATTGGACAAGATCCTCATCTCTATAATTTATAGGAAATTTTACTTCAACAGAAAAAGACAAAAAATCCAATTTAAAAATTGACATAGGACATGAACAGACATTTCACCAAAGAAGACATTCAGGTGGCTAACAAACACATGAAGACATGCTTCAGATCATTAGCCATTAACAAGATGCAAATCAAAACAACAATAAGATATCTTCTCACCCCAGTATCAAAAGCAAAGTTAAGAAAAAAAAAAAAAAACAGAGAACAACTGGTCAGTGTGTGGAGGGACTAGAACCCACATGCACTGCTGTTGGGATTGAGATTGGGATTGGGATTGTAAAATGGTGCAATCACTGAGGAAAGTAGTATGGCCCTTCCTTAAGAAGTTGGAAATACAAATTCCCTATGATCCAGCAGTTCCAATACTAAGTATATACTCTAGAAAATAAGAGCCATGTCACAAATGGATACATATATGCACATCCATGTTCACTGAAACATTATTCACAATACCAAAAAGATGGAAACAACCTAAGTGCCCATTTTAGATAAATAGATAAACTACAGTACATATACACAATAAAATACTACATAATGCTAAAAAAAAAAAATGATGAATCTGTAAAACACCTCATAACATGTATGAACCTAGAGGATATTATGATGAGGGAAATTAGTCAATCACAAAAGGACAATTATCATATGAGACCACCACTGTAAAACGTTAAGAAAAGTTTACACAGAGAAAGAATCAGTCTTTGTAGGTTACTAGTGGTGACTGAGGAAGGAAGGGAAAATCACCATCCTGAGAGTAGACACATATTAACTTGGGTGAAGGGAAAAGCATTATACAATAAGGGGGAGGTCAGCACAAAATGATCAAGGCAGTGGAAGACACTGAGAAACACAGGAGTTAAAGGCAACAATGGTAAATACTATTACATACACAATCCTGGAGTAAGAGTAATAGCAATAATCTACAAGTGAATACATAGACAATCAATCTGAACAGGGTGGGAAGCCCAGTGGGACTATACCCGCAAATATAAACAGGTTTGACAGAGAAGATCTCTACCTGTGCATTTGTATGTGCTTCAAATATATCCACGAATGTAGTAGAGTATACAGGGGCCAACATTATGAAAACTACTTAGTCATAACCAAACACCTTGAGGGAATGAGTCATTGAGTATGGAGGCTTAGGACCATAGTCTCGGGGGACTCTAAGGTTAATTAGCATAACACGTACACAAAGTCAATTTTTTACATGCTACTTTGATGCAGTGACTGAGGTCTTAAAAGCTTGTGAGTGGCCATATGAGGTACAACTATTGTTCTCTCCCCATTCAGAGCAAAGAGAAAAGAAAATCAAAGACACAAGGTAACGATTAGTCCAAAAGACCAATGGTCCTTGTGAACTCAGCCTCCATGAACCTAAGGCCAGAAGAAATGCATGGTTTCTGGCTACCACTACTGACTGCTCTGAAAGGGATCACAATAAGAAGCCCTGGATAGAGTGGGGGAAAATGTGGAACAAAATTCAAAATCATAAAGATCATGCTAACTGGTCTGATGAAGACGAGTGGAACCCCTGAGCCTATGATCCTTAGACACCCTTCAAACTAGCAACTGAATTTAACCCCTGTGACTCAACTTTCAGATGGACAGTCCTATAAGGCGAACAGTAGTATCATGAGGGTATGCACTCATTAGAACAAGCAAGCATATGAGATAAAGAAGATAGCATTTGCCCTGGGATAGAGCTAGGAAGGTAGGAAGAGATGGGAAGGAAGGGTGAAGGGAAGTTGTGGGCACAGGGAGGAAGTGGGAATAATGTTGTTACAGTGTGGGGATTCAGTAAATGCCACTAAATGGAACATGCAAGGATTGTTGAATGGAAAATCAATTTGCTCTGTAAGCTTTCACCCAAATCATAATTAAAAATTTAATAATAAAAATAGATCATATAAGCTACTTCCCCCCACACACAGAAAGAAATATTAAAAAAAAAACCTTTGTATCCTCTTCAAAAAAAATTTAAAAACCCACCAGTCACTCCTCGGAAGGAAGATGGGGCAATCTACTTCCATAATGATACTGCCTCGAAAACCCAAGGAGGGGTCACTGTGAGTCGGGTCCGACTCGAGGGAACATAACAACAACAACAACAATAACAAAAAGTATAAATTGAGGACTTTGAGAATTCTGACGAGGCAGACACACTTTCTGCCACACTCTAGACCTGCTTTTCCTTTCAATGCGTCTGAATCATAGATCTGGTTGGACACAACCACAATCCAATGTTTGTATTATACCTCTTTTTTTCTATAAAAATATAGAGAAAAGAAAAGCATTGTTAACCAACTGATGGAGTTAAATATTTATGACTCTTAAAAATAAAGACTAAGCTTCCTTTTTATAATTTGGAAAGTTAAACACAGCTATAAAGAATTTTACTAGAGTGATTTAGTAACTAAATCATATGACAATTGTCTCTGGAAATAATACTCTTCCATTGAAAACACAAATTTTTTCTAGATTATTTTATATATATATATATATATATATATATATATGCACACACACAATGGAGTATTATTCACTAATAAAAAAATGAGCTATCAAATCATAAAAAACTTGGAGGAAGCTTAAAGGCATATTGTTAACAGAAAGAAGTCAGTCTGACAAACTACATATTGTATGGTTCCAATTATATGACATCCTAAAAAAGCAAAATTGTAGAGAAAATGAAAATAACAGTCATTGTCAGGTGCTCAGGAAGCCAAAGAGAGGGATTTTATGTGTCAACTTGCTTGGTCCTGGCTTTGAGTGGCTGGACAGCTGGATGTAGTTATTCCCCATGATGAGATTAGTAATCATCTCCATAGTGGAGTCTACTGGAGCAGTTGTGTACCTACCATAGGATGTGGTCTGCTTCCGGTATATAAAAAGAAGCATTGAGAAAGGTCTCTGGAGCTTTAGTCATACTTTGATCCTGCATGTAGCTGAATCGTCATCATTCAGCAGCCTGCCATGTTGTCTGCCAATCTTGGGACTGTTAATGGAATTATATTAGTGACTTGCCGTGTGGCTTTATCATTTTGGGACTAAGCCATTTTATTTGTCGACCTTGGGTTTGTCAGCCTCAGCAGTCAGTAGCTGCTTGAGTAAAGTGATGCCTCCAGCTCCAGTGGGCCAGGAGCAAGGGGCAGAGCTGAAGCCCAAGGTCAAGGTGCTTTCACCCAGCCCCTAGAGCTTGGCACTTTGAATGTGGACTTCTAGCCTCCTAGACTATAAGAGAATAAGTTCCAGTTTGTTAAAGCTACCCATTGGTGGTATTTTCTGTTAGAGCAGCACTAGAGAACCAAAACAGAGCATTTTTAGGACAGTGAAAATATTCTATATGGTACTGTAATGGTGGATACATGACATGATGCATTTGTCAAAATCCAAAGGGTCTATGGGTGGCACAAATGATTAAGCCCTCAACTATTAGCTGAAAGTTTATCAGTTTGAACTCACTGAAAGACATCTTGAAAGACATGTCTTTCTGAAAGGTCACAGCATTGGAAACTCTTTGGAGCACAGTTCTACTCTGACACAAAGGGGGGCACTATGAGTGGGAAACTACGCAAAGGCAACTGAAAACAACCAAGAGTGAACCTAATGTAAACTATGAACTTTAGTTAATAATAATGTATCAGTACTGGTTCATCAACTGTAACAAATGTGCCACACTAATGAAAGATATTAATAATAGAAGAAACTGCACAATGGGGAGGAAGAGTATATAAGAATTCTCTGAACATTCTGATTCCAAACTACTCTTAAAATAACGTATAAGGTTATGTTTAATTATTGACAAAAGGTTTATCATCAGTTTCTATTTTTTAAGGGAGTGATCAAAGTTATAAACCTTTTTAGATTTTAACAATTGCCTAGGGAGTTTGTTAAAAACACAGATTTCCAGGCCTCTTCCTTGAAGAATCTGATTCAATTAGTCTAAGATGTGACAAGAAATTGGTAGTTTTAACAAGTATCCTGGACAACTCTTATGACTAAGCAAGTTTGGGAAACCCTAAACGAGATCATCTGTCATGAGGTATGTCTCAATTTCACAGGAAGCAGCTCATCTATATAAGGTGACATATTTCTGTGTAGCAGAGGAAGTATCGACAGCTTGTTTCCCCGCTCTTGTGCACAGCCAAACTTCTTGAAAGACTTGCCTACAAATGTTATCTTTACTTCCTCATTCCTAAAAGTCCTTTCTTTTTCTTAAAGGAAACAAAATGTCTTGATAATATGTTGGGTGAATTTTTCCTCTTGATTCTTGTACTTCCAATTTATATAAGCTAATATAGACTTTTATCTTTCCCCAGAATTTATTTATCAAATACACTTGGGAAAAAAAAAGGGGGGGGGTAGAGGAGTGGGAGAATACTGCTCTGAATTTTTAATTTGAAGAGAACTGCTATCTTTTCAAAGTGATTTCACTCACCCAATACTGAGTTCCAATTCTGTGCTCAATCATTTTCTTATTTTATGCCCCTCAATAAAGTTTTAGAATTTTATCCATAAAAGTTACGCATATAGATTTATTCCTAAGTAACTTTTAGTTTTCATTGCTAAAGTGAATGGAATTTCTTGAATGTGGGTGTGTGTGTGTGAAATAAACAGAGGGAGAAATACATTATAAAGAATATGAAACATCATAATTGTACAAAACACCCATCTGCTTGCTTCCCCACAAGAAATAGGACATTACCAGAATCTCACTCCCTTTTCTCCACCAAGATTATAACCTCTGTCTTCAATTTCATGTTAAACATTCCAGTGCTTTTTTTGACAATATTATTACCTATGCACATATTCACAAACAATACACTGATTAGGTTTTGAACTTTCAATGCTGTATTAATCTCCTATGTTTATTTCACTCAAAATCATATTTTTGCTGTTCAGCCATATTGATACATGTGGCGGTTTTTCTATTATTTTCATTGCTGTGGTTTGTTTCCTCATATGAATATGCTAAAATTTATCTTTTCTACTCTTGCTAGTATTTGGGTTGTTTTCCAATTTGGGACTATTACAAACAATGCTGCTGTGAACAATGGTGTACACATCTCTTGTAAATTTACTAGTTTCTCTAAGATCTGTAACTCAGAGTGGAAATGCTTAATCATAGTGTCTGTTTGTGTTCAATTTAAAGCTATTTTCCAAAGTGGTGCACCAATTTACACTCCAACATGTTCTATGAGTTTCTGATGCACCAGGTTGTTGACAACACTTAGTGTTAGACTTTTTCATATTTTTCCATCTGTGAGGTACCAAATAATATCTTTCTGTTGTTTAATTTTTCATTTCCCTAATTCCAGTGAGGTGAGCCACCTTTTTTATATGTCATTGGCCATATAGATTTGCTGTTTTTCGAAGTACCTGTTCAAATCTTTTGTGCATTTTTGTAATGGGCATTTCTCTTCTAGGAGCCCTGGTAGGCAGTGGATGAAGAACTTGGCTGCTAACTGGAAAGATCAGCAGTTTGAATCCACCACCACTCTAGTGGATGTCAAGAGAAAGAAGTAGCAGTCTGCTTCAATAAACATTTACAACCTTAATTCCTGTTTATCTGGAAATGTCCTAATTTCACCATTATATTTGAGGGGCAATTTTGCTGGGTATATAATTCTTGGTTGGAAATTTTTTTCTTTCAGAGTTTTATATATACCATCTCACTGTCTTCTTGTCTTCATGGTTTCTGCCAAGAAATCTGAGTTTAGTCTTATTGGTTGCCCCTTGTAGGTAACTTTGTTTTTTCCCATGTTCTTTTCAGGATTCTTTCTTTATCTTTGGTTTTGGTGAGTTTGGTGATGATGCATCTTGGCGATTTTCTTTTGGGGTCTATCCTTATTCTGGTTACTTAGTACACTCTGACAAGCATATACCACAATGGGATGGCCTTAACAAACAGGAGTTTACTTACAGTTCAGAAAATTAGAAGTCTGAGTTCAAAGTGCCAGGCTCTAGGAGCTGTGTGAAAGCCCCTTGACCTTGGGCTTTATCTCTGCCTCTTGTTCCCGGCCCACTGAAGACAGAGACATCTCTTCACTCAGGCAGCTCCTGGCTGCTGAGGCTAACAAGTCCAAGGTTGACAAATAAAATGGCACAGTTCCAATGTTACCAAACCACATGGCAGACTATTAATTCAAGACCATTGTAAGTCCCAGTCAAAAGAGCATGGCAGGCTGCTAAACAAAAAAATGGCTACATGCAGGGTCCAAGCATTCCATAAGCTAGAGACCATTCCCAAAATTGCTTCTTATACACGGGAAGCAGACCACATACCCAAAGCAGCTACTCAACTGCTTGTGGTAGATCTCACCATGAAGTTGATTGACAGTCTCCTCATGGGGAATAACTACCACCAGCTGCCCAGCCATTCAACCAGGCCCAGCCAAGTTGACACACAGACTTAACCACTACTCTCCTGTTTGGGGTTCATTGTACTTCTTGAATGGATATAATCTCATCTTTCATCATACCAAGGAAATTCTCTTCCAACAAATCGTCAACATTTTTTTCTGTGTTTTATTTGTCTCTTCCTGTTCTGGAATTCCAATTACACATAGGTTATTCCTTTTGATGATATTCTACATGAACTTTAGGCTTTCTTCAATTTGCTTTGATATTTTTTTCTGATTGATCCCTTTCCAAAGAAGTATTAAGTTATTTGTCTTCCATCTCATTATTTCTATCTTCCATTAATTCAATTCTCTTCCTTTGCCCTTTCAATGTGTTATCTATTTCTGAAAATTAGTATAAATCTTCTGAATTTTTATCCAGAGATTTTGTATCATTTCTAATTTTTCATATATTTTATCATTTTGTCCTTTTACTGTCTTTTAAAACTGTTCTAGGGTTTGTTCTGTGTTTTCCTCAATTTTGTCAGTGTTTTCCTTAATATGTGTCGCAATCCATTGAAGGTACCTAAATATAACTCTTTTAAATTCCTTATCAGGGAGTTCCAATGCTGCTTCTTCCTCAGGGATGTGTTCTAGGTCTATATGCTGGTCCTTTGTTTCTCCTGCTTTATCTTGCTTCTTTCTGTGGACTGTGATGCTCATTTGTTTCCAAGATATTGTGACATTATTGTGTTTATATTTAATTGGGGATTGTATGTTGGAGCGACTTGCCTATGATTTTCATTTTCCTTGTTTTGTTGACTGCTAACCGGAAGGCTAGAAGTTCGAACTTGCCAGCTGTTCCTTGAAAGGAAGGTTGGGCAATCTACTTTCGTAGTGATACCACCTTGGAAACACGAGGAGAGGTCACTATGAGTCAGATCTGACTCCATGGCAGCACGTTGCGTTGTATTGCATTGTTTTGTTTGGATGTTATCTATATAAGCAGGGTACTATGCTCCGCTATTCACTATTTGGCAGCACTTATACACTCTCCATCTGTCTCCTTTCCAACTGTCAGCCTCCCATATGACCCTGCTGTCTTTGGCAAATAGAGATTGTTCTCATGTCCCTGGAATACAAATAAAATTTTTTTCATTTTAAAATCCAAAATGGCTGCCACTTGTAAACATTCAAAATGTCTGTGTCTTGACAGCAGTGAGTTTGGTTTGGTTTTTTTGTTTCAGTTATTTTTTCTAACCAAAATGGCCACCACTTATAAATATTCAAAATGGCTGCACCCTGGATCACTTTAAATATCTAAAATGGCAACTATTTGTAAACAATCAAAGTGGCTCACCCTCCGGACAACCAAAAGTCCACAGCTCAGGCTGTCTCACTGCTTGCTGTTTCTCTTTCTAGTCATAGATCATCAGCACAGTCATTCCTGCAGCCCTTGGCAACCAGGATTCATCTTTAGGTCAATCCTCAAGTCCCACACCACTTGCAAATATTCAGGCTGTTGATTCCATCAGAGTAGCTGACAGTCCACAGCTCTGTCCATCTCTGTACTCACTGTTTTCAGTCAGGTTTTTCCACTAGTTGCTGACTGATCCACTTCTCGATATATTTCCTTTCAAAGTTCAGGGCTCCAGGATTATCTTCTATATCTCTGTCAATTGATTTTTCTTTTCTTTGTTGAAGATGATCTGTAGCTTGTCTGCCTATTCTGCCATCTTACTGGAAGTCCTTTTTTTTTTTTTAGAGAAACTAACAAACAATGCTGAGTCGACCCAACCCCATCTCCAGAGTGAAAACAATGCAATGAGACACAGAACAGAGGGTGGCACTCAGCAGATGGCTGGAGCTGCTGTGCCAAGCTCACTTGCCCAGCCTGGTGATGATATGCATAGAGAAGTCCTACAAAAATCTGCAAAACATCACACAACATGGATTAACCTGGAGGACATTAAGCTGAGTGAAATAAGTCAATCAGAGAAGGACAAGTATTAGTTCATTATTGTAAAAAGTCAAGAAAAGGTTTATAAATAGAAGGAAACACTGTTGGCAACCTGGGGTGGGAGGGGAGGGGAAGGAACACTGCAAAAAAAAAAAAACTAATAATATACTGAACCATGTCACTTTAGTTTTGTATATTTCACTGTACATAAATTATATTTCAATTAAAAAAAAAAAAAAAAGATTTACAACCTTGGTTGTAGAAAGAGTTCTACTCTTCCCACTAGGATTACTATGAGTTGGAATCAATTCAATAGCAGTGAATTTGGTTTCTCTTTTGGTTGATTTGTACATCTTTATGTATTCAAATATTACATATGTTTCTATTATGCATGGTGCAAAATATCTTCCCACTTGTAGCTTGTTTCTTTATGTGTCTTTTGAGAGAGAAGTTCATCATTTTAAAATGGCAAAATTCAGTGGTTTACATTTTCCTACTGTGTTCAGGAGCTCCTTCCCTGCTCTAGTGTACAAAGTATATTTATCTTACACTCTTTTAAAAGTTTCACCATAACGTACAAGTCTTTAGTTTACCTGGATTTGATTTTTGTATATTACATGAAGTGATTTCATAAAACAAGAAAATTATATTTTGCATTTCCTATTTTTTGTTGCTGAGGTACAGAAACACCACTAATGTCAAAAAAACCATCATTAAATTTACATGCTGACTTTTTATTATTACTTCTTATGAGAGAATTTAAATTCATAATTAAAAACTCTTATGATTTTTCTACTTAGTTCTAATACTTATTGGTAGATTTTCTATGTGGAAAATCACTTTATGATTTTTTTTTCTTTCTTTCCCTTGGGTGTTTATACTACTTATTTCTTTGTTTTATCTGTTTCATTGAATAGGATTTCCACTACAATGTGGAGTGGAAGCAATGATGAGAATTTTTGTGTTGTTTCTGACTTTAAAATAAAATGTTCCTAAAGATACCCTATGATAGTTGGGGGGGGAGGTGTTTCAACTTGGCTGGACTACAATTCTGAGTGGTTTAAGTAGTTGTGATGTGATTATTCCCATGATGAGATCGGGTATACATGTTTTCAGCAGCCAATCCACTTAAAGGGAGTTTCACAGGGGTGTGGCTTGCTTCCAATGGACATCCTGGAAAAATGAGAGACTCTTCTATGGATCTGGATCCTGTTGTGCTGCCTACAATGTCTGTGAGTGAACAATCCACCATTTGGCCTGGTGATCTTGGATTCATCATTCGTTAGAGTCAACAGCCAGTATATTGCCTGCCAACCTTGACCTCATCAGCTCCTGCAGCTGCATGAGCTGGAAAAAGCTTCCAGTTTGACGTTTGATTCAGGAACTTGGGACTTGCCAGCTTCTATATGTATGTGAGCTATTTTCCTAAGATAAATTTCTCTCTCTCTCTGTATATCTATAGATATAGATATAGATATAGATATAAGCTTTACCAGTTTTGCTTCTCTAGAGAACCCAGCCTAACACATTTGGTACCAGGAGTGGGGTGGTTCTAGAGAGACAAAATCATAAGGATGGGTTTCCTAAATTGGTTATCACCAATTCTGTTTTGGTACTCCAATTTGATTAATTGTAAAGGAACTGGTGAATCTGCCTCCATTAGTAAAGAGGACCCTGCTAATCCATGCCATGAGGTGGCAACATTAATATGCAAAATACCACCACCAAGAGATCAAGTATTTTTGAGAAGTGAGGTTCTGGGTGATCACATGTTTGATACTTTTCTGCTATTTTGTCAGCATGAGGAATATAAGAAAGCTAGGTGGTTAGTCCTACTTATGCCAGACAAAGTGGTGAAAGATCAAGATGAGTTCAGGGATGATGAGTCACAGCTTAAATGCCGCAAAAAAGACCTCAATGTTTCTAGTTGTGCCCTGAAAGAAAGCCTTATTTCTTCCAGTAACAGAGTTGATATTACTGAAAATCAAACCCAAAGTCTTTTCGTAAGGGTGGCTGAATTACAATGCCAACTGAATTGCCAACTCCGAATGGTGTCTGAAGTTAAAGTGAGGGCACTGATTGGGAAAAAAAATGGATTCCTGAAGCCTGAGATGGGGACATATGGGAAGATGGTCAGGAAGATGAGGACATGGAGCCAGTAAATTCTGTTGAATCCCTCCTGCCAACAGCACCATCCCTCCCATCTGAGGGGATTACTATAAAAATATCCTTTCCACCTCCATTTGAGGGGATTAACCCAATTTTTCCTGCTGGGTCACTGACTGAGGCATATGCCATGGAAGACATTGCTGAATGTTCTCAGGAACTGCTCCAACCACCCCTTGAAACTACTAGACCTTTAACTAAACTTAAGTCCAAGTGAGCCCCAAAACGTGAAATACAAAGCATGACTGAGGAAGTGGTATGCTACACCTGAAAATACCTACTTGATTTTGCTAACATATACAGACAGAAACCTGGAGAATATGTGTGGGAATGGCTACTAAGGGTGTGGGATAATGGTGCAAGGAATGTAACATTGGATCAGTTTGAGTTTATTGATTTAGGCCCACTAAGTATGGATTCTTCATTCAATGTTTCAGCTAGAGAGGTTAAGGAAGTATCTAATTGTTTATTTGGTTGTCTTACTGAAGCACGGATTATGCAGTGCCCTACCTTCAGTCAAGTTGAAGTACCAGACCTACCTTTGCATAATATAGAAGAAAGTATCCAGAGCCTTAGGGAAACTGGCATGTTAGAATGCATTTATCAGATTAGACTCCTAGACCCAGAAATGGAGAGCATGGAGGACACACATTTTACCACTACAGTGAGGAAGAAAAAAATTGTGAAGTGAACCCCAGCATCCTTGAAGATTGCTGTGATTGCTATTTTACATAAACTGGATTTGACAGTGGGAACCACCCTAATTGAACTAAGACACTTAATTATGATGGAGCTGATTGGACTCTGTGGTAGAATAAGTTAATTGACAAAGACAAGGTGGGTGTGATTACTATAATGGACATCAAAGTCAAAACACTAATCAGAATATTCTGACTCATATGGAATTATGGCGTTGGTTACTTAGGCATGGTGTTCCCAGGGGTAAAATACCTGGAAAACCTACTAAATATTTACTTGATCTGTATAAAACTTTCACTGCCATCACAATGGATCCAACTCATAGTGACTTCCCCTTGGGTTTCCAAGACAGTATCACTACAGAAGTAGATTGCCCAATCTTCCTTCCGAGGAGTGGCTAGTGGGTTTGAACCACCAGCCTTCTGGTTAGCAGCCAAGTGTCTTAGGCACTACGCCACCAAAGAAGAATTCTAGGTCACATGAAGAGCAGTCTACATTGAATAGCCAGAGTACAGATTCATGGCACCTCAATCAATTCCCAGACTTGAGTCAATTTACAGACCCACAACCCCTTGAATGAAGGCCCTTGGGAAGGACCCCCACTACATTGCCAAAACTTTGTAATGTCAGTCTTTCTCCCAGCCTTCCCCAGAGGCATCTGAGGCCTTTTACAAGAGTGGCTGTTCATTGGAGTAAAGGAAATAATCAGACTTTTCAAAGATTGCTGGATACTGGCTCTGAATTGGCACTAATTCCAGGAGACACAAAGCATCACTGTGACCCACCAGTAAGAGTGGGGGCATATGGAGGTTAAGTTATTGATGGAGTCTTAGCTCAGGTGTGTCTCAGAGTGGGCCCAGTGAGTCCCCAAACCCATCCTGTAGTGATTTCCCCAGTGCCATAATGCATAATTGGGATAGATGTACTCAGCAATTGGCAGAATTACCACAGTGGATTCCTGACATGTGGAGTAAGGGCTATTATGGTAGGAAAAGCCAAGTGTAAGCCATTAGAACTGCCTCTACCTACAAAAATAGTAAACCAAAAGCAATACTGCATCCCTGAAGGGATTGCAGAGATTACTGCCACCATCAAGGATTTGAAGGATGCAGTGGTGGAGATTCCCACCACATCCCCATTTAATTCACCTATTTGGCCCGTGCAAAAAACAGATGGATCTTGGAGAATGACAGTGGATTATCATAAACTTAATTAGTTGGTGACTCCAATTGTAGCTGCTGTTCCTGATATGGTTTTATTGCTTGAGCAAATTAATACATCTCCTGATACTTGGTATGCAGATATTAATCTGGCCAGTGCCTTTTGTCTCAGTATCAATTTCAAAGGACAATCAGAAGCAGTTTGCCTTCAGCTGACAAGGCTAACAATATACTTTCAGAGTGCTTCCTCAGGGGTATATCAACTCCCCAGCACTGTGCCATAATTTAGTCTGCAGAGATCTTGATTACTGTTCCCTTCCACAAGACATCACACTGGTCCATTATATTGATGACATTATGCTGATTGGACCTAGTAAGGAAGAAGTATCAATGACTCTAGACTTATTGGTGAGGCATATGCATGCTAGAGGTTGGGAAATTAACCCAGCAAATATTCAGGCACCTTCCACCACAGTGAAATTTCTAAGGGTCCAATGATGTGGGGCACATCAAGATATTCCTACTGAAGTGAAAGATAAGTTATTGTACCTTGCTTCCCCCACAACTAAAAAGGAGGCACAACATCTGGTGGGCCTCTTTGGATTTTGGAGGCAACATATCCCTAATTTGGGTGTGTTGCTGTGGCCTATTTATCAAGGGACTTGGAAAGCTGCTAGTTTTGAGTGGGACCCAGAACAGCAGAAGGCTCTGCAACAGGTTCAGGCTGCCATGCAGGCTTCTCTGCCACTTGGGCCATGTGATCCGGCTGATCCAATGGTGCTTGAAGTGTCTGTAGTAGATAGAGATGCTGTTTGGAGCCTGTGGCAGGTTCCTATTGGTGAATTGCAATACAGACCTTGGGATTTTCTAGCAAAACCCTGCCATCCTCTCCAGATAACTACTGTCCTTTTGAGAAACATCCTTTGGCTTATTACTGGGCTTTAGTAGAAACTGAACACCTAACCATGGGCCACCAAGTCACCAAGAAGCCTGAGCTGCCCATCATGAACTGGGTGTTATCTGACCCACAGAGTAATAAAGTTGAATGTGCACAGCAGCACTCCATCATGAAAAGGAAGTAGTATATCAGAGATCGGGCTCGAGCAGGACCTGAATGCACTAGTAAGTTGCATGAGGAAGTTCACAAATGCCTATAGTCTCTACTCCAGTCACATTACCTTCCCTCTCCCTGTCTGCACTTATGGCCTCATGAGGAGTTCCTTATGATCAGTTGATGGAGGAAGAGAAAACTCATGCCTGGTTTACAGATGGTTCTGCCCAATATGCAGGCACGACTTGAAAGTGGACAGCAGCAGCATTGCAGTCCCCTTCTGGGTCTTCCTTGAAGGCCAGTGGTGAAGGGAAATCCTCCCAATGGGCAGAACTTTGAGCCATGCATCTGGCTGTTAACTTTGCATGGAACAAGAAATGGCCAGATGTGTGACTGTATATGGGCTGTGGCTGATGGCTTGGCTGGATGGTCTGGGACTTGGAAGGAGCATGATTGGAAAATTGGTGACAAGGAGGTATGGAGAAGAGGTATGTGGATAGATCTCTCTGACTGGGCCAAAGGAGTAAAGATTTGTGTCTCATGTGAATGCCCATCAAAAAGTGACCTCAGCAGAGGAGGACTTTAACAATCAGGTGGATAGGATGACATGTTCAGTGGAAACCAGTCTTTTACCCCAGCTACTCCTGTCATTGCCCAATGGGCTTATAAACCAAGTGGCCATGGTGGCAGGGTTGGAGGTTATGCATGGGCTCAGCAACACGGACTTCCTCTTATCAAGGCTGATATAGCTACTGCCACACACTCAGCTGTCAATCTCCAGCAGCAGAGACCAACACTGAGTCTGCAATATGGAACCGTTCCTCAGGGTCATCAGCCGGCACCCTGGTGGCAAGTTGATTACACTGGACCACTTCCATCATGGAAAGGACAGCATTTTGCTTTTACTGGAATAGATACTTATTCTGGATTTGGATTCACCTTCCCTACACACGATGCTTTTGCCAAAACTACCATCCTTGGATTTACAGAATGCCTTATCCACCATCAGGTTTTCCCCCACAACATTGCTTTGGATCAGGGGACTCACTTCACAGCAAATGAACTGCAGCAATGGGCCTATGCTCATGGAATTCACTTGTCTTACCTTGTTCCCCATCATCCTGAAGCAGCTGGCTTGATAGAACAATGTAATGACCTACTGAAAACACAATTATGGCACCAGCTAGATGACAATACCTTGAAGGGTCAGGACAATGTTCTCCAGGACGCTGTACATGCTCTAAACCAGGGTCCAATATATGGTGCTGTTTCTCCAATAGCCAGGATTCACGGGTCCAGGAACCAAGGGGTGGAAACAGGAGTGGTACCACTCACTATTACCCCTAGTGACCCACTCAAAAATTTTTTGCTTCCAGTCCCTTCTACCCTATCCTCTGCAAGTCTGGAGATCTTAGTCTCAAAGGGAGGAGCACTCCCACTTGGAGACACAATGCTGATTGTATTGAACTGGAAGTTAAGAATGTCACCCGGCCATTTTGGCTTCCTCCTGCCTCTGGATCAACAGACAAAGAATGGCATTACTGTATTGTCTAGTGTGACAGATCCTGATTACCAAGGGGACATTGGATTAGCATTACATAATGGAGGTAAAGAAGAATATGTCTGGAAAAAGGATATTCTTTAGGACGTCACTTAGTACTACCATGTCCTGTGATTAAAGGTGATGGAAAACTACAGCAACCCAATTCTGATAGGACTGCTAATGGCCCAGACCCTTCAGGAATGAAAGTTTGGGTCACCCAACCAGGCGAAGAACCATGACCAGCTGAGGTGCTTGCTTAGGGTAAGGGAAATATGGAATAGGGGGTTGAAGAAAGCGGCTTTGAACGTCAGCTTTGACCACATGACCAGTTGCAGAAATGAGAACTGTGATTGTGTATTTCTTCATTGTATGTATGCATCAGATATTTTTGTGATTATACCAAATTACTTCATCAATATTTGGTTGACAAATCATCCTTACATTTCTGAGATGATATTTGTTTGGCCAGGATATTTATATACAGGAGCTCTGGTGGCATAGTGCCTAAGGCATTTGACTGCTAAACAGAAGGTTGGCAGTTCAAACCCACCAGCCACTCTTCGGAAGGAAGGTTGGGGAATCTACTTCTGTAGTGATACTGCCTCAGAAATGCAAGGAAGGGTCATTATGAGTAGGGTCTGATTCAACAGCAAATAATAACAACATACACACACACACAGACACATATACATACATACATAACTGTTTTTTTATCGACTATGCAAAGGCATTTGACTGTGTATGGCATAACAAATTATGTATAACGTTGCAAAGAATGAGAATTCCAAAACACTTAATTGTGCTCATGAGGAACCTGTACATAGACCAAGAGGCTGTCATTTGAAAGGAACAGGGGGATACTACATGGTTTAAAGTCAGGAAGGGTGTGTGTCATTCTTTCACCATACTTATTCAAATTGTATGCTGAATAAATTATCAGAGAATATGAATTATATGGAGAAGAACAAGCATGAGGATTGGAGGAAGACTCATTAATAACCTGATGAGATATGTAGATAACACAAACTTGTTTGCTGAAAGTGAAGAAGACTTGAAGCACTAACTGATGAAGATCAAAGGCTACAGTCTTCACTATGGATTACACCTCAACATAAAGAAAGCAAAAGTCCTCACAACTGGATGAACAAGCAATATCACGATAAATGGAGAAAACACTGCAGTTGTTAAATATTTCATTTTAATTGGATCTACCAGCAACATTCATGGAAGCTGCAGTAAAATCAGACATTGTCTGCTGCAAAAGATCTCTTTAAAGCATTAAGAAGCAAATATGTCACTTTGAATACTAGGGTGCAACTGTCCCAAGCCATAGTATTTTCAATTGCCTCATATGCATGGGAAAGCTGGACAATGATTAAGGAAAATCAAAGAAGAGTCGATGCCTTTCAACTGTGGTACTGTCAAAGAATACTGAAAATACCATGGACTGCCAGAAGAACTAACAAATCTGTCCTGAAAGAAGTACAGCAAGAATGCTTCTTGGAAGTGAGAATGGCCAGACTTTGTAATAGTCAAAGCTTTCAAATTTATTAAGAGTCAAAACTTATTCCCAACCCCAATTCAATTCAGAGGGGAAATATGCTGTATGAAAGAAGGATACAGTCAGCTATTTCTCCATTCCTCATCTTCATCTGTCCTTGATCATGAAATTCTCCACTCCAACACATACATTTGGTAGCCAGAAAATCTCATGGCTAGGAGCAAGAAGATCTTCTTTTACCAGGATTGGTAATCTAAGGTTTATTGAATGCTCAGTGATTATTACTCTTTTACTCATTATATATTAGTTGTGTGGTTTATGCTTCTATGAAAAATAATTCCTAAAATAGAGTGACTTAAATGATATAAAAGTATATTTATCACCTATAAAGGTAAACAAGTAGTCTAGACTGATGATATTGCTTAGTTCCATAAGGTCATTCAAAGGTCCAAATTCACTCTTACTACTTCACTATCCTCAGGACCACCACTCATCTCTCTGTTTGTCCAACCGTGGTGGCTTGCATGCTGCTATATGGCTGTAAGTTATGCCATAGCTATTTCAAATACCAGCATGGTCACCCAAGGTGGACAGGTTTCAGAGGTGCTTCCAGGCTAAGATAGGTAAGAAGAAGAACTTGGCCATGTCCACTTCTGGAAAAAAAAAAAAAAAAAGGCTGCTGAAAAGCTTATGAATAGCAGTAAAGCATTATCTGATACAGTGTTGGAAGGTGAGCCACTCAGCTTGGAAGGCACTCAAAATTTGATTGTGAAAGAGCTGCCTCCTCCTCAAAGTAGAGTCGACTTTAAGGATATGTATGGATGGAGTAAAGGTTTTAGGACCTTCATTTCTGGTGTGGCATGACTCAAAATAAGAAGAAACAGCTGCAAACATCCATATAATCGGAATGTGGAATGTATGGTGTATGAATCTAGGAAAACGAGGAGTTGTCAAAAATGAAATGGAACATATAATGAGCAGTATCCTAGGCATTAATGAGTTGAAATATACTAGTACTGGTCATTTTGAATTGGATAGTCATTCAAAGATGAGAATGACAAAGAAAAGGGGAATGGTGATGCATTCATCATCTAAGAGTATTTAAAGATCTATCCTGAAATCAGTGCTGTCAGTGATAGGATAATACACACACACCTACAAGGAAGAGCAGTTAATATGACTACTCAAATTTACACACCAACCATTAAAGCCAAAGATGAAGAAATTGAAGAGTTTTGCCAAGTTCTGCAGTCTGATATTGACCAAACATACAATCAAGATGTATTGATAATTACTGGTGATTAGAATGCAAAAGTTAGAAACAAAGAAGAAGCATCAGTAGTTGGAAAATATGGCCTTAGTGATAGAAATGACTCCATGAGAGAATTTTGCATGATCAATGACTTAATCATAGCAAATACCTTTTTCAACAACATAAACATTGCTATACACATGGACTTCACCAGATGGAATACACATAAATCAAATTGACTTTATCTAAGGAAGGAAATGATGTAGACGTTAACTGTCTTAAGTCAGAGCAAGGCCAGAAGCCATCTGTGGAACAGCCCATCAAATGCTAATATACAAGTGTAAGTCAAAGCTGATGAAAATTAGAACAACTCCACAAAAGCCAGGTATGAACTTGAATATATCCCACCTGGATTTAGAGACCTTATGAAGAATAGATTTGGTGCATTGGGCACCAGTGACCAAAGCACAGATGAGTTGTGGGATGACATCAAGGATACCACACATGAAGAAAGCAAAAGGTCATTAAAAAGACACGAAAGGATGGAAAGAGCAAAACGGATATCAGAAGAGACTCTGAAACTCTTCACTTGAACATAGAAAAGCTAAAGCAAATGGAAGAAATTAAGCAAAAGATCTGAACAGAGTATTTCAAAAGGCAGCTTGAGAAGGGAAAATAAAGTATTATAATTAAATGTGCAAAGACCTGGAGTTCGAAAATCGAAGGGAGAAAATCACTTGGCATTTCTCAAGCTGAAAGAACGGAAGAAAAAAATCAAGCCTCAAATTGCTATTTCGAAGGATTCTATGGGCAAAATACTGAGTGATGCAGGAAGCATCAAAAGAAAATGGAAGGAATACACAGAGTCTCAGTAACAGAAATAACTGGTCCACATTAAACCATTTCAGGAGGCAGCACATGATCAATAACCAAAGGTATTGAAGGAAGAATTCCAAGCTGCACTGAAGGAATTGGCAAAAAAAAAAAAAGGCACAAGAATTGATGGACTACCCACTGAGATGTTTCAACTAATGGATACAGTGCTAGAGGCACTCACTCATTTGTGCCAAGAAATTTGGAAAACACCTATTTGGCCAAATGGCTGGAAGATATCCATATATGCATGTATGTGCCCATTCCGAAGAAAGGTGATTAAAAAGTACACAGAAATTATCAAACACTGTTATTAATATCATACACAGTGAAATTTTGCTAAAGATAATTCAAAAATGTTTGCAGCAGTACATTGATTGGTAACTGTCAGAAATTCAAGGTGGATTCAGAAGAGGATGTGAAACAAAGATATCATTGCTTGTGTCAGATGGATGTTGGCTGAAAGCAAGGAATATTAGAAAGATGTTCACCTGTGTTTCATTGACTATACAAAGGTATTTGACTGTGTGGACCATACCAAATTATGGATAATTTTGAGAAGAATGGGAATTCAGCACTTTGCTGTGCTCTTGAGGAACCTGTACATAGAACAAGAGGCAGTCATTCAAACAGATAAGGGGATACTGTGTGGTTTACAATCAGGAAAGGTGTGTGTCAGGGTTATATCCTTTCACCATACTTATTCATTATGTATGCTGACCAAATAATCCAAGAAGCTGGATTATATAAAGAAGAATGCTACATCAGTATTGGAGGAGAGCTCAATAACAACCTGCAATATGCACATGATATATAACCTTGCTTGCTGAAAGTGATGAAGATCAAAGCCTATAGCATTCAGTGTGGATTACACCTCAGAATAAAGAAAACAAAAATTCTCACAAGTGGACCAATAAACAATATCATGATAAATGGAGAAAAACTTGAAGTTCTCAAGGATTTCATTTTACTTGGATACACAATCAATGCACATGGAAGCTGCAGTCTGATATCAAACAATGTACTGCATTGAACAAAGCTGCTGCAAAAGACCTTTTTAAAGTGTTAATGAGCAAAGATGTCACTTTGAAGACTAAGGTGTGCCTGACCCAAGCCATGGTATTTTAAATAGCCTCATATACATATGAAAACTGGACAATGAATAAGGAAGACTGAAGAAGAATTGATGTAATGTACTTTACCAACACCACAACCATCCTTTGCCCTGACAAATTATGGAAGTGTAAATATTTCTCTTGATCCATGTATGGTTCCACATGACCACAATTAAGAGTTCTGGAATAGCCATTTTTCATAAAGTTATCCATAACAATGTAATTGTAACGTTATTCATATAAATTTAATTCTGCTCATGTGAAACCTGTACACGGACTAAGAGGCAGTCATTCAAGTAAAGCAAAGGGATGCTGCATGGTTTAAAACTGGAAAAAGTGTGTGGCAGTGTTGTGTCCTTTCACCATACTTATTCAGTCTGTATGCTGAACAAATAATCCATGAAGAAGAAGGAACATGGCATCAGCCTTGAAGGAAGACTTATTTACCACCTGCAATACACACAATCTTGCTTGCCAAGAAAATAAAGACAACTTTAAACATTTACTCATGAAGGTCAAATGCTATACAGCCTTCAATATGGATTGCACTGATCATGAAAGAAACAAAAATCCTCACAACTAGACCAATTAACAACATCATGCTAAGTGAAGAAGAAATTGAAGCTGTCAGTATTTTCAGTCTACTTGGATCAACAACCAATGTCCATGGAAGCAGCAGTCATAAGTCAAATGGCATATTGAATTGGTCAAATCTGCTCCAAAAGATCTCTTTTAAGTGGTAAAAAACAAAGATATAACTATGGGACTAAAGTGAGCCTGACCCAAGCCACTGTATTTTTCAATCACCTCATATGCATGAGTGAGCTGGACCAAAGAAGAATTGAAGGAATAAGCAAGACCAAAGAAAAACTGAAGCCTTTGAATTATGGTGTTAGTGAAGAATATTGAATATACCCTGGACTTCCAGGACAAACAAATCTGTCTTGGAAGCAGTACAGACAGAATGCTCTTACAAGCAAGAATGGTGAGACTTCATCTCAAGTTTTTTGGACGTATTATCAGGAGGGACCTGTCGCTACAGAAGGACATCATGCTTGGTAATATATAGCATCAGTGGAAAAGAGGAAGGCCCTCACTGAGACAGATTGATACTGGCTGCAATGATGGCTCAAACACTCCTCAATCGTGAGGATGGTGCAGGACCAAGAAGTGTTTCGTTCTATTGCAAAAAGGGATGCTACAAGTCAGAACCGACTCAATGACACCTAACAATAACAATAAAAGTTCCTACTCATCCTTCAAATTCAAATCTCAGATTAAATGTCACCTGCTTTTAGCGGTCTTCCTAGTTATCCAATTTAAATTATGTTCCTTCCACTATTCTCTCTCATAACAATTTGTCCTTTCCTTTTTTAGCAGTTAGGGTAATGTTTAAATAGTTTTATTGTTATTTTGTAGATAACTTTCTGTAAAAGAATCAGTATGAATCCAATCCCCATAATACTGAGATCGATCCAGACTCTACCTTCCCACTTTTCAATCATTGCTGACACTAGAAATCCATACAAAACACTCTTTCTCTGACACTAGCCACCTAAATAGGGCTAGGGGAGATGTCACAAGTTAAGAAAACATTGTACTTTAGACTGCCAAAAAGAAAGACATCAGCCAAAAATATGAGAGACCACATGATACCTTCACATTCATCTTCTCTTTCAGGTTTGATAATTCACAAGACCTACTCACAGAATACACAAAAAGTACTATACTCCCCATGATAGACTTATTTTAGTGAATGGATAAAAATTAGGATGACCAAAAGGAAGAGGTACATGGGAAATGTCCAGAGGGTTCCCAGAGGAAGCATATATATCTCAAGAAGGGTGTGTCACCCTCCTTTTACCAACCAGGAAGCACTCTGAACCTTTGTTTTCTGGGCTTCTATTAGCCAGTCCTGCATGATAGGCTCAACCATGTCTCCTGAGGCTAGTTGATATCCACTACTAAGGGAGATGTTTTTGGTCTTGCCAGCCCCCCTTCCTTGCCAGCAAAAATCCTCAGGTGTGGCCTGGATGTACCAGGCCAAGGCACCCCAATTACTCCAAGAGTTAGTCTCAGGAACCAAAAATAAAGGAAACCTTACTTGTTGTTGTGGTTAAGTGCCATCGAGTTGGCTCCAACTCATAGTGACCTTATGTACAACAGAACGAAACACTGCCCAGTCATGCGCCAGCCTCACAATTTTTGCTATACTTGAGCCCATCGTTGCAGGCACTGTGTCAGTCCATCTAATTGAGAGCCTTCCTCTTTTTCATTAATCCTCTACTTTACCAAGCATGCCATCCTTCTCCGGGGAATTGTCTCTTCTGACAACAGGACTAAAGTAGGTGAGACAAAGTCTGGCCATTCTCACTTCCAAGGAGAATTCCAGCTGTACTTCTTCTAGGACAAATTTGTTAGTTCTTCTGGCAGTCCATGGTACTTTCAGTATTCTTCTCCAACACCACAACTCAAAAGCATCAACTCTTCTTGGGTCTTCCTTATTCATTTTCCAGCTTTCACATGCCTAAGAGACAATTGAAAACATGATGGCTTGGGTTAGGTGCACCTTAGTCTTCAAAGAGACATCTTTGATCTTCAGCACTTTAAAGAGGTGTTTTGCAAAATATTTGCCCAGTGCAACTCATTGTCTGATTTCCGGACTGCTGTTTCCATTGGTGTTGATTGTGGAACCAAGTAATAAAAAATCTTTGACAGCTTCAATCTTTTCTCCATTTACTGTGATGCTACTTATTGGTTCAGTTGCAAGGATTTTCATTTTTTTTTTTTTTTATGTGGAGGTGTAATCTACATGGCAAACTGTAGTGTTTAATCTTCATCTGTACGTGCTTCAAGTCTTCTTT